>NC_053025.1:348736078-349090719 GCF_003073215.2 Triticum urartu
TCATAACTCATCAACCGTTGCTTCGATTCATGCGTTTAGCAAATCAAAATGTTCGTCTCGACGAGTACATCATTTCATCTCATTGCATCATTTTCATTTGAGCTCATCTTGATGCCTGAAATTCTGTTGGAAGAGGGCTATGTGAAGATAGTTTCAGATCTGTTTCAGCAAATGCCCTTTTGTCATTTTTGCCATGATTAATGAGTGCATGCTATGATCGTGAGCTCTACATGTGTTTTGAAGAATGCCATGCCATCTTTACAGGGGTGTATGCCATGTATTTTGGTGATCTTTGTGGTGACTAGAACAAGCATGCAAAGTAGCTTACTCAATGATGCTGATTTCAGGGACTTAAAATTTCACTAAGTCCTTGCCCTGTCATTATTTTTATGCCATATGTTCATGTTGTTTCCTAGTGATCCGTGCCTCTTTTTAGCATGATCAGTAAGGATGTTTTCTATATAATGTTGTTCTCTATCCATCCATGTCTTTTTTGCAATGATGGAGCACCCTAGCTTGACTCAACCGAGCTCTACATTTGCTATCAAATGTTCCTGGCAGATTGTTAACATGTTTAGCAATTTTGCCGAGCTTGTTGTTGTTCATCCGTGCATTCTATGTTGTTGTTCTTGCCATGTCTAGCTTCTATGCCATGTATATTTTCTGGATGTATGCTTAGTTTATCATGCAATGTCTCGTAGTGAGTGCATCGAGCTCGTAAACATGCCTATTCGTTATCTGTTTTGCCATGCTCCAGTTTTTCACCAAGTCTGAATCTGTTTATGTTTTCGCTATGTTCACATGCTTGCAATTGTATTTTCTGATCCCTTTTGGCTCATGGTCACTAAGGGACTTCTTTTATATGCTTTGAGTAGCTTCACGCCATGCCTTGCTTTGCCACGATATATTCCTGTACCATGTAGTTTTCAAGCTCTAAAGATTGCTTCCTGATGATAAATTCCTGACATGCTGTTAATTTCACCAAGTCCGAAACCTGTTATCTTTTGCATTTTTGCCATGCTTGTTTGAGCTTGCTATTGAGTGAATTAGCCATAGATCAGTGTTCATATTTTTTCAAGCTTCTTGAGTGTATCTCTGGCATGTATTTGGTTGTCATGTTGGAGTGCGGTAGCATGTTGTTCTTGATGCATTTAGAAGGCTACATGCTGTTAATCGCAGACCGGTGCCATATTTGTTTTGCTTGCCATTTCCAAACCGTGCATCTGATTCCGGTGATCTTTATATCGATTTCAACCGAAATCAACTCCTCTTTCCAGTGGCACTCTTGGTTTTCCACGTTGAGGCCCGGTTCAATCATTCCTTTTCAAATCATGCATATGCATTGCATATCGCATCCCGCATATCATGACATGTTTTGCATCATGTTGCTTGTGCATTGCATGTGGTTGATTGTGTCTCCCTTTGCTTGTTATTCTTGCTTGGGTAGAGCCGGGAGACGAGTTCGTGTTTGAGGACCCGTTGAGTTCGTGTTCGAGGTTCAAGCTTTTCGTCTTCTCAGAGAACTTTGCACGCAAGGTGACCATACCCTCTTTTGCTATGCCTATGCTGCGATACCTACCACCTGCTTATCATGCCTCCCATATTGTTAATCCAAGCCTCTAACCCACCTTGTCCTAGAAAATCGTTCTTTGGCTATGTTACCGCTTTGCTCAGCCCCTCTTATAGCGTTGGTAGTTGCAGGTGAAGATTGGAGCTTGTTCCATGTAAGGAACATGAATATTTTGTTGGGATACCACAATATATCTTATTTAATTAATGCATCTATATACTTGGTAAAGAGTGGAAGGCTCGGCCTTATGCCTGGTGTTTTGTTCCACTCTCGCCGTCCTAGTTTCCATCATATCGGTATTATGTTCCCAGATTTTGCGTTCCTTACACGGTTGGGTTATAATGGGGACCCCTTGACAGTTCGCCTTGAATAAAACTCTTCCAGCAATGCCCAACATTGTTTTTACCATTCACCACTTAGCCTTTTCTTTCCCTTGGGTAGGCCTGCCCAAGCGTCATCGTTATTAACCCCCCCCCCCCGGCCAGTGCTCCTCTGAGAGTTGGTCCAAACTAGAGCCCTATGCAGCGCCCCCTCGAGGAAACTTGATGATTGGTTTTAGTTGTACGGAGCGCTCATCTGAGTGTGCCCTGAGAACGAGATATGTGCAGCTCCTATCGGGATTTGTCGGCACATTTGGTGGTGTTGCTGGACTTGTTTTACCATTGTCGAGGATGTCTTGTAACCGGGAAGCTGAGTCTGATCGGATTGTCTTGGGAGAAGGAATATCCTTCATTGATCGTGAGAGCTTGTGATGGGCTAAGTTGTGACACCCCTGCAGGGATTTGAACTTTCCAAAGCCGTGCCCGCGGTTATGGGCAGATGGTAATTTGTTAATGTCCGGTTGTAGAAAACCTGAAACTTAACTTAATTCAAAACGCATCAACCGCATGTGTTACCGTGATGGTCTCTTTTCGGCGATGTCCGGGAAGTGAACACGGTGTTGGAGTTATGCTTGGCGTAGGTTATTCTAGGATCACTTCTTGATCATAGATTCTCGACCGTGATTTTGCCTTCTCTTCTCTCTCTCATTTGCGTATGTTAGCCACCAAATATGCTAGTCGCTTGCTGCAACTCCACCTCATACCTTTTACCCTTCCTATAAGCTTAAATAGTCTTGATCGCGAGGGTGTGAGATTGATGAGTCCCCGTGACTCACAGATACTTCCAAAACCAGCTTGCAGGTGCCGATGATATCTTGCAGGTGACGCAACCGTGCTCAAGGAGGAGCTCGATGAAGATCGTGTTCGTTATGTTGATCCATTTCTTGTTGATTAGTAGTGGAACCCAGTTGGGACGATCGGGGATCTGTGTAGCATTTCGGGTAGTCTTCTTTTATTTTGGTTCCGTAGTCGGACCTTGATTGTATCTG
The DNA here is from genome assembly GCF_003073215.2 of Triticum urartu. NCBI lineage: Eukaryota > Viridiplantae > Streptophyta > Magnoliopsida > Poales > Poaceae > Triticum > Triticum urartu. The sequence goes on from NC_053025.1 coordinate 348,739,018, forward strand.
GATGATGTAATGCTTTATTCATGTATTGTGTGAAGTGGCGATTGTAAGCCAACTATGTATCTTTTTCCCTTATGTATTACATGGGTTGTGTGAAGATTACCTCACTTGCGACATTGCTTTCAATGCGGTTATGCCTCTAAGTCGTGCTTCGACACGTGGGAGATATAGCCGCATCGAGGGTGTTATAGGAAGCCAGTGTAAAAATGCATTTCGACATGATCAAACTTCCATTCTGGAATAGCAAGAGGTTGGAGGAGACCAGCTGGTCGTTGATGTTCTGCTTTCACCCTTCGACAGACATCACATTCATTCACGAATTGAGCAATCTCTCACTTCTTTCGAGTCCACCAATACGACTGCTTGAGGTAATGGTACATCTTCGAACCGCCTGGATGAATGGAAAGAAGAGAATTGTGGGCTTAATTCATTATGACCTTCCTTAGATCACCTTTAGGAACCACAATCCGGTCCTCGAAGAATAAGGTGTCCTTGTCATCAGTGCGATAGCACTTGTATTTGGATAAGCCCTTGGAAAAACCATGTTTCACCTTCTTCACCATGATATCAAGGAGTTGCGCCTCACGAATTTGATCTTCCAAAGTTGCAGTGACTTGAAGGTTGGCAAGAATACCTTGAGGAACAACTTGGAGGTTGAGCTTGCGGAAAGCTTCACAAAGATCGGGTTGGGATTGCTTCTGAACATATCCGTTGCAATAAGCCTTTCTGCTCAAAGCATCTGCAATAATATTCACCTTGCCTGGAGTGTACTCAATGCTTGGATTTTACTCTTGAATCATTTCAACCCAACGAGTTTGCCGGAGGTTGAGGTTGGAATGAGTGAAGATATATTTGAGGCTCTTGTGATCGGTGAAAATGTCCACATGCCTTCCCAACAAGAGATGTCTCCATGTTATTAATGCATGGACAACTGCCGCCAACTCAAGATCGTGAGTGGGGTAGTTCCTTTCATTTGGCTTCAACTAACGAGAAGTATAGGCCACAACTTTCTTCTCTTGCATTAACACAGCACCGAGACTTTGCAACGAGGCATCACGAAAAACTTCGTATGGCTGGGACTCATCTGGAGGAGTTAGGACATGAGCTATGATGAGTTTCTTTTTGAGAGTGTTGAAAGCAAAGTCACACTCAGGAGTGCAGGAATATTTGACATGCTTATGGAGGTGGTTGGAAAGAGGTTTAGCGATCTTTGAGAAATTCTCAACAAATCTTCGGCAATAGCTTGCAAGCCCAAGGAAACTGCGGAGCTGCTTGACAATCTGAGCAGGTTCCCAGTTGAAAATTGCAGAAACCTTCTCCGGATTAACAGAAATTCCTTTGGAGGAGATGATGTGGCCAATGTAAAGAACTTCATCAAGACAAAACTCACATTTGGAGAATTTTGCATAGAATTAATACTCTCTGAGCTTGTCGATCACCAATCACAAATGCTTGGCATGATCCTACTTATTCTTGGAGAACACCAAGATATCATCGAGATACACCAGGAAAAATTCATTGGTGTAGGGGTTGAAGATGAAGTTCATCATGCGAGAGAATGTTGGAGGGGCATTGACAGGCCCGAAAGACATGAAAGTATATTCATAAGAACGAAAGCTTGTTCTGAATGTTGTCTTGGGGTTATCTTCTTCATGAATGCAAATCTGATGATAGCCCATATGGAGGTCAAGCTTGGAAAACACCTTTGCACCTTTGAGTTGCTCGAATAGCTCATTGATAATGGGAAGTAGGTACTTATTCTTGATTGTCTTCTTGTTCAATAGATGGTAATCGATGCAAAGTCAGTCCGTGCCATCCTTCTTCTCGACAAAAAGAACAACACAACCCCACGAAGATGAACTTGGTCTAATCAGACCTATATGCTCTTGTTCACCGAGCTGTTTCTTCAATTCTTTCAGCTCTTTTGGCCCAAGATTGTAGGGGCGCTTGCAAACGGGTTCTTTACCGGGCTCAAGATCAATAACGAACTCGACTGGCCGGTGAGGAGGCATAGCCGGAAGTTCTTCTGGAAATACATCTTGATAGTCACAAACAACTGGAATCTAAGAAATAGCGTCTAACTCGCCCTTCTCATTGAGAGAGAACAACCGAATGGTTTCATCACGAGCGGCATAGATGATCACATCCTCAGAAGGGTGCATCAATTTAATCTCCCTGGTAGCACAATCAAGGAAAGGCCTTGTCCTAAGAAAGCATATCCATGCCGAGAATGAGATCAATATCAGAATTGCCGAGAACAATTGGGGAAGCCAGCAATTTATAATTTCCCATCTTGATACCGACATTCAAAATAAAGCTGCTTGAGTTCAACACTTTACCCAGAGAAACAACAGACAATGGCCTAGTCAAATCTTGAAAAGCAAACTCATGCTTCGATGCAAAAGGTCTTGAAATGAAAGAACACAAATATCAAACAACACTTTAGCAGGGATAGAATTAAGTAAGAGGTTACCCATGATCATATCTGAAGAATCCTCTACTTGAGATGCATTCAACATGTTCACCTTTGCAACCTTGGGATTGTGCTTGACAACTGCATTGCTTGCTGACCTGACCGGAGGAGGAGGCGGAAGGTGCTTCTTGGTGCACTTGTTTGAGTAATGCCCTTTCAAACCACACCTATGACAAGTGACCTCTGAAAGCGGGTGGAAAGGTGGAGGAGGAGGACCACCTATCCTCGGAGCCTTAGACTTGTTCTGATAGCCTGGGTTGGGTGGGTGGGAAGATCCACGACCACCTGAGTTCTTCTGCTGGTAGGGCTAATGAAACAGAGGAGATGGAGGATGCCAGAACTTCTGTTTCTTAGCTACCACTTGAGCGGAAGAAGACGAGTGAACTGCATCCCTGATTCTCTTCTTTGAAGCCTCACACTTGAGCTGAGCAACTTCTTGCCTGAGGGCCATGTTGTAGAACTGATCGAACTGAGTAGGCTCAACAAGAAGGAGAGCTAACTGTAGATCCTCTCTGAGGCCACCCCTGAAGTGATAGATCATGCTCTTTTCATCACGAACGTCTTGCCTTGCGAAGCAAGCAAGCTTTTGAAACTGGATGTTGTATTGATACATGGACATGCTTCCCTGCTTGAGATTGCGGAATTCCTCATGCTTGCTCTCGACAACACTTGTTGGAATGTGATGAGCTCGAAAGTCCTGGGAAAAGTCAGTCAAGGTAATCACTCGACCCCCTCTGGAATCTTTGTACTGCTGATACCAATCAGTTGCTTGGTCCTTGAGCTGAAAAGAAGCGAACTTGACCTAGTCCTCAGGCCTGACATTGCTGCATTCAAAATGCTTGTTGATGTCCATGAGCCAATCATCAGCGTCCATGGCCTCAGCACAAGCGCTGAAAGACTTTGGTTGATTTGGAAGAAACTGGTTGAGGGTAGCAAACTGAGGTTGATTGTTGAATTTCCCTTGGTTGCCTTGACCTTGGTTGCGCACTTGCAAGAGTTGAAAAAGCATCCGGGTATTGGCGTTGGTGGCCGCCATGACAGCTTGCCATACGGAGGAGGAGGCAGAGTGTTCAACTGATCTCCATCGTTGCGGTCCGGATTCAGACATGTTGGAGGAGCCATCCTGAAGAGGGTGACATCCGTTAGAACCATGATAGACAAGCTGAATCAATGGATAGATATGTGCAACATATAGCCTTCACAATAAACATTCGCACAAAGAATGAACGAATGAATTCCAAAGTTAACATTACACGACTATTAAGGTAAGAAGCCACTTAGACAAAGGTTGATGAATCAAACAATAAGGTACGACTAGAAAAAATAAATGGTAAGGATTTCCCAATCCCATACCAATTATCTATCGGAAGAATAACTAAGAGCTACTTGAATTCCCACCTATTAACTCCCGAAACTATCTGGTTATGCAATCTGGTGGTGGGGATATAGGGAGGCACAATATATATTTATCACACAACTAACAAGCCGTACGCTCCAACTCTATACATCCGTCAACACATAACCAAGAAAACTCCGGAAATCGTGTACCTCAACCTTCAAAAAGTATCCGTTATACGAGTTGTGGCAATACTCCCGGACTCCCTCAGTACTGGGTGGCGTCGAGGTTATGTCACCACTAACTGCATAAAAGAGATTTTCGATGTCGGAGAGCTCAGGTATTCCAGAACTTCAACGATACAATTGTGACGACAACACCTCGGAGCTCAACTTCCCGGGACACTGCCAACACCCCTAAACGTCAGGAGGCACCAAGAACAATGTTCTCGTCACAAGAATATCGGAACAATCCCAAGATACTCGCGTGATCCTAATTTTTTTTAGTGAAATTGAGGAGAGGAAAGTCAAAACATCTACGTCAGGAGTCCTCACCAGAGCGACGAAGGTGGATGAGGAGTAAAAAGAATCCTACTCTCCGATATATATAATCCTAAGACTCAAAACAGTTTTTGTTCTAGACTCAACAACGTCAGCGGTTCGATCAAGCAGGGGGCTCCTAAGTTTGGATGGCTTTGATTACCAACTTGTAATGCCTAAGAAGCAGCTATATCTCCCACGTGTCAACGCACGACTTAGAGGCATAACCACATTTTGGTATGATCGCAACAAGGGCCATCTTCACACAATCCCATGTAAAAGTACAAGGAAGTAAATAGTTGGCTTACTATTGCCACGTCACAATATAATCAAGTCTATTCATACATTAATCAGAATCCAAATGACAAGAAGACAACCCCCATGCTAAATCCCGATCGTCCATACTGGGCACCACTACTGATCATCCGGAAAGTAAACATAGTAACGGCCAAGGTCTTCGTCAAACTCCTACTTGAGCTCGGTGGCATCACATGCACTGGTATCATCGGCACCTGCAACTGTTTTGGTAGTATCTATGAGTCACGAGGACTCAGCAATCTCAAAACCCGCGAGATCAAGACTATTTAAGCTTATAGGTAGGATGTGGTTTTGAGGGGGGGTTGTAGCAAGCACTAAGCAAATATGGTGGCTAACATATGAGTACAAGAGTAAGATGAGAAACTACGCAATGGACGCAGAGCTAAAATTGATCATGAAGTGATCCTGACTACCTATGTTCAAACATAACTCCACCGTGTTCTCTTGCCGGACCTTGTCGAAAAGAGACCATCACAGTTACACACGCGGTTGGTGTATTTTAATTAAGTCAAGTGTCAAGTTCTCTACAACCGGTTATTAACAAAATCCCCATCTGCCACATAACCGTGGGCACGGCTCTCGAAAGTTTAAACCCTGCAAGGGTGTCCCAACTTATCCCATGACAAGCTCACGATCCGCGGAGACAATCCTCCATCGTGGGACCCTCCGTCCAGACTCGAAATCTCGGTGCACAAGATATTTTGACAATGGTAAAACTAGTCCTGCAAGACCTCCTGATGTGCCGACACCCTGATAGTAGCCGCGCGTGTCTCGTCTCATGCCACAATCGGATTGTCCAAACTTTTAGTAGGCCAATCCAGAGTTGCCCCTGGCAACCACCGGCGGTTGACAGGTTGGACCTACACTCATGAGGAGCACTGGCCCGGGTTGTTGATTAAGTCCACGGGGTCCGGAAAGTCCCTATGCAACTTTTTCATTGTTATTAGGAAAATGGTAAAACAAATGTTGGGCCTTGCTCGTGGATTTTTATTCAAAGCGAACTATCAAGAGGGGCCCATAAACCCTCACTGTGTTAGGGACACAAAATCAAGGAACATAACACCGGTTTGATGGAAATAAGGCGGCAAGAGTGTAACAAAACACTAAGAAAAAGGCCAAGCTTTCCACCCTTTACCAATCAAAAGGTGGAAGGCTTGGCCTTTTTCCAGGTGTTTTGTTCCTCTCTTACCGCCCTAGTTTCCGTCATACCGGTGTTATGTTCCATGACTATGCATTCCTAACACAGTCGGGCTTTATGCCCCGCCCCCCTTGATTGTTCACTTTGAATAAAACTCTTCCTTCAAGGCCCAACATTGGTTTTACAATTTGCCTAAGAACAACTAAATACTTGCATAGGGACCTGCCGACCCCCAACGTCTCTTAATCAACCCCCTGAGCTAGTGCTCCTCATCAGTGTTGGTCGAAACCGGGCGATGTTCGGCGCCCCCTGGGCAGCCAGGGTCTCAGCCAACCCGACATCTGGCCCATCCGGTGTGCCCTGAGAACGAGATACATGTGGCTCCTATTGGGATTTGTCGACACATCGGGCGGTCTTGCTGGATTTGTTTTACCATTGTCGAAATGTCTTGCGAACCGGGATTTCAAGCATGATCGGGTTCTTCCGGGAGGAGGATTTTCCTCTGTTGATCATGAGAGCTTGTCATGGGGTAAGTTGGGAAACCCCTGCAGAGTTTGATCTTTCGAAAGCCATGCCCGCGGTTTTGTGGCAGATGGGAGTTTTTCATATCCTGTTGTAGTGAACTTAAACTAAAGTTAATTAAAATACACCAGCCGTGAGCGTAACCATGATTGTCCCTTTTCGAAGAGGTTTGGGAAGAGAACATGGTCGGGTTATGTCTGAACATAAGTAGTTCAGGATCACTTCTTAATCATTACAAGTTTGCATCCGTTGCGTAGTTTCTCATCTTATTCTTCTACTTGTAAGTTATCCACCATACAATGCTTAGTGCTGCTGCAACCAAACCACTTATTCTTTCCATACCCATTTAAGCTTTGCTAGTATTGATACCTATGGTAATGGGATTGCTAAGTCCTCGTGGCTCACAGATTACTACACAACAGTTGCAGGTTCAGGTAATGCGATGATCATGACGTGAGAGTGATGTTTACTTGTTTTGGATTTCTTCTTCTGCTCCTTCGTTCAGGGGATAGGTTCCTGGTCGCAGCCTGGGCTAGCAGGGTGGATGTCGTTCTTGTTTTTCGTTTGTCTTCATCCGTAGCCAGATGCCGATCTTTTGTATGATGTTTGCCATGTGTTGATGTCTTCTTGTGGCATTTATATGCCTTTCCTTGTATCCTCAACTATTATGTAATGCTATGATGTAATGGTATCCACCTTGGAAAAGCGTCTTCAATATGCGGCTCCATCCTTGGTGGGACATTTGAGTTCCTCTTGGATAGGATCGCATATTGGTCGTGGCAAGTTGGTACCGGAGGCTCGACCGACCATAGGAGCCCCCTTGATTGATCGTAACATCGCCGTTGTCAAGTCTAGAAGAAAACTATTTTTTTCTGAGTCTAGTTATATAAGGGAGTTGGAATTCTTTTTACCCTCTATCCCCTTCATCACTCTAGTAAAGAATTCTGACGTCGGCCTTTTGGTTCTTCTAGTGTTTTTGTTCGTTGTCTATCCTTTGTTCAACCGGTGCACTTCTCTTCGAGTTATTCCATCCTCTTCAACTTTTCCAACATCGATTCTTTGTTTCCCGAAGGGAGTTCAATCCTTTTGAAGTTAAATCCTCAATTCTTTTCTAACGGTGTCCATTCCTTCCATCCCAAGTTTACTTTGTTTTTCCAACCCTCCCACCCTTTGTAACACCTCGAGACTGACGCGCCAGATGTCTTCTAGTTATCCGCCATCATTGCCATGTCATGTGCTTGTGTGTTGCACTTTGACATGTCATCATGCGCATTTCATATGCACTGTTTTTCAAAAACTTTCATCCATTCGGGTCTCCCAGTTCTCTTCGTTGTCCGTTCTGAGCTCAGACACACTCGTACGCGCCCGTGGTACCTCCAAAATATTATTTTATAAGTTGGATAAAAATATTCTCAGAATGGGTTGAAAGTTGGCGTGCAGTCTTGTTATGTTCTAGCTAGACTGCCTCCTGCATTTCAATGCATTTGGAGAATGTTTCATACCCCAACGGATAACTATAGCGGCATTGTAGCCGGTCTATTCGTCGGACGTTTTTGTTATCCCGAAACTGCTGCCTTTTCGCACTTCTCTTCTCTCCCCTCAGCCCAAATCCTCCTACATAGCCAACCAGCCCACCAACAACACCATTCGACCGGAACCGTTGGATTACGATCGGAGGGCTCCTAAATGCTCAAAACCCCTCAAGCCCTAGCCCCTTCCCTATATAAACGTCTCCCCCTTCCAAATCTGGTAGCCTAGCCCCTCCACCTACAATTAGCCGCCTCCCACCTCCATTATCGTGAAAAGCCGCTCCCTCCCCGCCACTTGTCGCCACCCCAAGGGCCACACGCCGCCAGCCACCACCAGCACCGCAATCCTCGACATATGGAGGCACACCACATCGCCCAGCGCCCCTCCTCTCTCGTCCCATCACTACCGGCCCGCTAGGCCCATCCGCGGTCCGCCCCTGCCCGGATCCCACTGCCGTCCGCCTGAGCCTCCCTCACGCCGTGCGCCTTGGCTCCCAAGTGTCCCGCACCCGTGCACGACACCACCTCGCCCCACCTCCTCATGGCTCGACCCCGATGCCTTGCCGGTCAGATGCCGGAGGACACTGCCCAACCCCGCGGACCTCAAGCTCCGTCGCCGGCTGCAAGCAGCGCATCCCACAGAATCCCGCGCCGCTACTGGTCGGATCCGGCGGGATCCGGCCAACCCGGCCATCTTCAGCGCTCTACATCATCGGTGCTCGTCGCGACGCATGCCGCCGCCACTCCCTAGTCCAATCAGGAGGAGCCCGATCCGGTCGCGCCCACATTGACCCTCCACGTGGGCCGTTGCCGTGCCCATCGGCCCAGCTGCCTACACCCCGGTCTGCTTCCTCGTCTAGGCCTCGGCCTGCTATGGTGGGCGTCGGCTTGCTAAACGTTGCCCGTGCACCATTTTTCTATACACCTCCCACTCTGTTTTCCTGATAAAAATGGCATGTTACTTTGCGCATGATTATCCGATTGGACTGTATGATATGTCAAATTGTTCTGCTCTTCATGCTCTACATGAAGATGTGCTTTGCATTCATATTAGAGTACATGTTGCTGTTAACTGCTAAAAACTGTTATAACTTGCCCTTTTGTTATTTTTGTGTGATTTAATGCATGCAGGGTCGATGTCGTTCTTGTTTTTCGTTTGTCTTCATCCGTGGTCGGATGCCGATCTTCTATATGATGTTTGCTATGTATCGATGTATTCTTGTGGCATTTATATACCTTTGCATGTATCCTCAGCTATGATGTAATGGTACGATCTAATGATATCCACCTTGCCAAAGCGTCTTCAATATGCGGCTCTATCCTTGGTGGGATCTTCTAGTTTCTCTAGGATAGAATCGCATTTTGGGCGTGATAAGTTCGTATCAGAGCCTCGACCAACCATAGGAGCAACCTTGATTGATCGTAGCATGGCAGTTGTCAAGTCTAGAAGAAAACTATTTTTTCTTAGTCAAGTTATATCGGAGAGTAGCACTACAAAAAAAAGACACATCCATGACATTTTGGGGCGAACGAATTTTTTTCTGTCATGCTTATGACACTTCTATGACGATAATTGTGACAAAACTAGGTATCATCGTAGATGTGGTGGGGTCCTACTTCTATGACAAAAAATCATGACAGAAGATGGGCTTTTCATCCTGGGCGGGCCGGAGACGCAGCTGCATGACATTCTTTGGGCCATCCATGATGGGAAAAACTATGGTAGAAGCAAGGGCGGGGAAAATATCGGGGCAGTTCCCGGATACGGTGAGTGGTCAGGGGCCGAGCGATGCGTGTTTCTCTCGTACATATGCGCGTGTGTGCGAGGCGTTGTGCTCTAAATGAACCCGAGCGAGGCGTTGGGCTCTAATTGAACCCGACCGATTGCACAGCAGGCTACGCATTACTGAACCGGAGCGATCGATCGATCCCTTGCTGTTAAATGAACCCGAGTGATTCCTTCGCTACTACTGCTAACTAAAGCCGATCGATGCTGCCTCTGAATGAATAGTGAGCATTGTTGGGGGATTTTGATGAACAGTTCCCGGTTGGGGTTGGTTGAACAGGACCCCGTGGTTGTAGAGGCCGTTGCCACTGGATGAACAGGACCCCGTGGAGGGCAGAATGAGCAGGACCTCGTGGAGGGCTAGATGAACAGGACCCCATGGAGGGCTGGTTGAACAGTAGTCGGTGGAGGGCTGGATGAATAGTAGCCTGTGGAGGGGTGGTTGAACAGGACCCTGTGGAGAGGGCTGGTTGAACAGTAGCCGGTGGAGGAGCGCGCGGTGGAGCCTGGATGAACAGGACCCCGTGGGTGAACAGTCGTAGGTGGAGGCTGGAGGAGGTCGACGATGAATGAACATGAGCCCGTGGAGGTAGTCGACGGTGGATGAACAGTAGCCCGTGGAGGCAGTTAACGGTGGAGGTGAAAAGTATCCCATGGAGTCCCGTTTTGCGATACGCCACACCCCTCTCGATGATCAGGACCATCGTTTCGACCGTAGCGCTCCAACACAAGTCCGTTTCCTCCGTTTTGCGGTACGCCACACCCCTCCCATTCAACAGGACCCCGTTTCCTTCGTTTTGCGGTATGCCAGACCCCTCCCGATGAACAAGATCCCGTTTCTACTGTGGAAGGTCAAAGACAAGGTTGTTTCCTCCGTTCTACGGTACACCAGGCCTCGTTTCCATCGGGTGTTCTGTCCAAGCCGGTTGGCTCCTGATGAACATCACGCGTTCCGTTGCCTCCCAATGAACACGACGCATTTTGTTGCCTCCCCATGAACACGACGACGTAGTTTCACCATTCCGATCCAGCCACGTACAGGAGCCCTGGCCATACGTATGCACGAGCTGGCGTTCGAGACCCCGCCCGTATGTATGTACGTGGCCGTATTAATTTCTTGCACCCTGGCCGTTGTACGTACGTGTACATGCTACATGTGCGCCTCTGCTATGACACATGCGCGCTTCTACTACGACACGTGCCCTTCCTTACACAACGACGGTTCATCGCTGCAGCCTGCAGATAGACCAATCTTATGTACGTACATGTTCGCGACCAGAATGACAACGCTACGTACGCTTCGACCAGGTGGGTCCCTATTGTTAGGCACTTCCTTGCTTGCGAAGATGTAGCTGGTGGGTCCCAGCAGTTAGGGGGCGAATCATTATTTTTTCCCATAATATGAGTGCACTTCCTTGCATGTGAAGATGTAGCTGGTGGGTCCCAGCAGTCAGGGGGGAAACTTTTTTTCATGAAATACGGTGGCCCGTCCGGTGGGACCCTGCTGCAGGTGGAGGAATCATTATTTTTCACGTAAAAAGGAGGCATTTCCTTGTGTGCGGCCGTGGACCCAGCTGTCAGCCTCTCCACGTACAGTACACGTCCGATGGATGTCGTTCATTGACCATGTTGACCACGGTGCGCCGATGGCACCAGGAAGGGAACGGCATGAAGCCGGGGATGACTCGGCAGTGGTTGCCCACACGGTGGGGAGTACGTGGGTTTACTGGTCCGGCTGCCGTCGCCAGAAAATAATAGGAGGTGTCGGTGAGTATAGAAATGGCCTGGCCAACAATGGAGTAGGGTGGGGCGGTGCGGCCTGTGCGGCAGCACAGCCGGCCACGGGAGGCGGGAGCAGGCAGTCCCACCGGCGCTGGTTTGGGCAGCTCGAGCAAGAAGACCAGAGGTTGAAGAAGCACTACAGCCGTTGGATGGACATCATACGGTCTCTGCAAAATCGTACAGACTATGTTGACAAAGCCCTTGGTACGCATCAACTTAGTAGGCCCACAGGTCCGCCTCCGAAACAGTGCGCCCCAGATGTCAGGGGGAGAAATCATTTTTTGGGTGGCTGAAGCTAGAATATCCAAGATTGAAGAAGAAGCATGACATCCGTTGGATGGACATCCAACGGCCACTGCTACTAGAACCGTGAGTTGACTATAAGTTGACAAAGCCTTGCATACGCATCAACTTACTTTTTTAGGGGACGCATCAACTTAGTAGGCACACAAGTGTGTGGTAGAGAACTTATAGCCCATTTGCGATTTGCAAGAATGTACATCCCATTTTTGAATTCTAATGGGATTTACTACAGCCCATTTACAGTTTGTTAAAAGTACGACCCATTTTCTAGCTAGGACAACGATTAATAATTTCAACCAACCGTTCAAAACAGAAATCAATAAAAATTTCCCACATTTTAATGGGATCCGAAATATTTTTATCCCGAAATTTCTAGTCAGATTAAATACAATTTCAATATAAATTTGTATTATGTAAAAATTCCAACAAAACATTGTGCGCGCAACAATTAATTAAATTAAAATTTTCAAATTCCAAAAACAAACTAATTACATGTTTGGTGCATTTTTTATAGTTACTGCCTAGTTTTTATAATGACATCCCATTTATTATTTCTTAAAGCCCATTTCCTTGTTAAGCCTAATGCATCCCTCCTTGGAAAGATTTGCAGCCTAGCGGGGCGCAGAGTAACAAGTTGACCTTGCCTGGGTATTCCTCATAAAAAAGTATAGCGTGGCTAGCCATTTTTAGCTTGAAAAAATTAATATCTGGGTTGGATATCTGGCCTGGGCTAGACGGGCCATAGCCCGCCCAGTTAATACCCTGCTCTCCTCTGAACAACAACGAAAACATCGCTCAAGGAAAACTCTATAGTGCTCACACCTCAAAAACACAAAAACTGCTCGAGCTGCTTGGTCCCAGCTGTCGGCCGCTCCTTGTGCAATTATCTCGTTTATTGACTACATAGGTTGACAATGGTGTGGGACCGTGATGTCAAGAAACCAGGAGGAAGCAAAAAATATTATAGTTGTATATAATAAGGCGGCACTTGCGTACGTGCGGCTATGGCCTTAGTGGGTCCCCACTGTCATCCTCTCCAAGTAAAGTCATCTCCTCATTCCTCATGTCCGTTGACCATGTTGACAACGCGAGACGGCGGTGCCACGATGAGCATAACAACTCGAAGGATGACGGGGGGGTGGGGGGGGGCTCGCGGGCCCTACGGATGGTCTGATACACCGCCCGCTGCTCATTCGAGAAGCCAAGATCATAGGGCCACATGTCCGTGATGGCATTGTCATCCGCTTGTTCACTGGTGGTTGTTGAGGAGATAGAGGTTGCAGCACAGGTCCTCCTGCACTGGTAGCTCTTCCGCCATTAGGGCGTCGAAGTGCGGTCGCACCAGCTCTATGGTGAACATGGCATGAACCGGCTTGGACAGTGGCGCCGGCTCCTGGTCGGAAGCTACGTCCATCATCTGTTTGTCGACGCTTAGCTCGGCGAGGTTGCCGGCGAGCCTGCATGTCCGACTGCTAGACCGACCCGCTGCCAAGCACGAGTTTGACGGCCATGGCCCACCCAGGCCGCCTCCCTCGCCTATGCGTGCTTTCCACCCGAAACGGTCAATGTTGCCCGCCCGTCTTCCCGGTGTAGGTGATTGCTCCGCCTTCAAATGACACAAGTGTCGCCCGTCCGTCCGTCTGCCACCCACATTAATGATACGCGGTTGGCGAGCCGGCTACTCCGGCGCCACACGTCCATCCCTCCGCCGCCAACCATTGCTATATAAACTGCTGCGCCAGCCATAGTCGCAGTCATCCGCCTTCGTTCCCTTTCTCTTGTCCACACCACTACTGCCCACCATGGCTTCCTCACGCTCCAGTGCTCTTCGGGACGGGCGGACGTCAAACCACAAGTAGATGGCAACCATTGTTGTTGACTGGATGGTCGGCAGGTAGCCGGAGTACGACGACGTCCCAATGGATAACATGGTATTCGACGATTTGGTGCCAACCCCCTCCTCCGCTCCATCCTCGCCGGTGCATTGCACCATGACCATCGGTGAGGCCTGTGCCCAATCCATGGACACGGTGAGGTAGAAGTGTGAGGAGCATTTTCGGAAGCCGCAGGCCGACGCCACCTACAACCACCATCTCCTCCAGGAGCACCTGCAGGCGAAGGAGCAGATCGCCGTGTAGCGGGCAGAGCAGGAGGCACTGCTCGACTCATACCGCTCCGCCCGTGAGGGCTGCCTCAAGCGCTGGCAGTACAGCATGCGGGTGGCAGAGGCTGCGGCCGCCTACAAAGAGGGCGATGAAGCGGGTGAGGCGCTGTTAGGCAAGACCGAGGACGAGGCAGAGGACAATGTCGGCTCCGATGAGTCCCCGCTCCGCTGGCGTCGACCAGGCCCTGCTCCACCGAGGCCCCGCAGCGCCAACAACGAAGCAGAGGACACCGCCGGCTCCACCGAGGCCCCGCCCCGTCGGCACCGAGGTGGAGAACCTTGCCTGCTTCGACGAGGCCCTACTCCGCCGAGGCCCTGCCCAACCAACAATGAGGTAGAGGACACCGCCGGCTCAGCCAAGGCCCCACCCTGCCGTCAACGAGAGCGAGGATTTCCCCCCCTCCGCTGAAGCGTCGCCCCCACAGCAACGAGACAGAGGACATCGTCGGCTCCGTCGAGGCCCCGCCCCGCGGCCAACGAGGCCGCGCCACACAGAAAACGAGGAAGAGTAGAACACGGTAGGTCGCCTCCGCTCGGGTCCATGTAAGGCCACCACTGCTACCCTCCGGTTGAAGCCAAGCTAGGCGGGTTGACCATTGACTGCCGATTAGCTTCTTGGCGGCGACGTGGAGGTGGAGAGCAATGTTGGAGAAGGACGCTGCTTCAGTTACTTAACTGCTGGTGCAGTTGGGTCCAACAGGCATCTGGGCCACATGTCAGTTATGTAACTGCACCTGCAATTAAGTCACTGAAGCTCAGTCTGCTGGAGAAGAAGCTTTTGTTCGGCTCGGCCGGACACAGGTGGGTAGATTCGGTTAATTAATTATACCTCCATCACACCCCTTTTTAGTTGAAGAATGTATGAAATGAAATGAAATCTGGCATGTTGATATGAAATCCGACCGTGTATGAATGAATTTAGTTCGATTAGTTTGAATTCTTGTATGACAGGCATTGGATGAACATGCGAAACAATACGTACTAGGATTATTCCTAGGGTGATCACCTCGTTTACAGCAGTTTCACATGTACTCCATCTGGTCCTTTTTAGTCTGTATACAAGTTTTGTCTACAGCCAAAGTATCTCTACTTTGACCAATCTTTTATAAAAAAGTATGAACATTCACAATGTAAAATCAACTAACTTGAAAGAAATATAATATGCAAAGTAAAAAGGAACAGAGGGAGTACAAAGAGTTTGAGCTGCTTTTTAGCGTTCCTGTACATTGCAATCAAACACACAGGCCTCGCACTTCATAGAGAACATTCAAAACAATAGATGATTATGCATCTCAGCGATTCACATGTCACAGCCAATATTTACTTCGCAACTAAACAATAATGAAAAATCGATCGATGCAAAGGGCGTCCCATTCAAAAATATTAAACGCATGTCTTCTTGCTAACATCAATGAGCAAAATTTGACAAGGTTCTTGCATTCCAGAATGTCAAATGCGTGTTGTTTTGCATACATCAATGAGCAAACTTTGACAAGGTTTTCCCATTCGAAAATATCAAATGCTTACGATTGAGGAATGGGCAGGTTTTCCATCAGTTCGGACATTGACATGGCATCGTGCTAAATAAACCAGCTGTTATTTTTGTGCAGTTCCGCCAAAATCAGCCAAATTCGCACGTAGCTTGTATGATTTCGCCTTTATATGTTGCAACACCTTGAACATATCGGCACCTCCTTTCTTGTGGTGGAAAGGAATGATTTGATGTATTCACGAATATTTTGTGCAGTTCCAATTGAAACCAAGCTGAGCACCCCTGTTTGCACAAATACAAAATAAGTGATTAGTATAAAGCAATCTGTACTATGAAATGACTGTTTAAACAGGCACCTACATGGTCCATGTAGAGCACACCTTAAAAAAATGGAACTCACCGAAAAGAATCCTAGGACAACATTGTACTTGCGCATCACAGCAAAAAAGATGTAGATTTGTCAGTCCTTCCGAGCTGAAGTTAGTTCGGTCTTGTGGGGGGAAATGTAACCATCCTTCAACTGCTCCTTCTGATGAGAAGATAGACAGGGCTTCTTCATCCTGGCATAATCGGAACAAGTCACTTCACATACTCCATATTCTTCCTCAGAGGAGGATGATCCTGTTCTGCAAAGACAAGAGGACAACTAAATGCTAGCATCCCTGTTTTCTCGAAAAAAGGAAAGGAAATATTTAAAATAGCACGGATGAAGCATTTCTCAAGGACAATAACACTTTCTCATGACAGTATCTAAACAGTAGAACAACACCAATAGAGATGACAAAGCTCAATCATATGGATGAAATCCGTGGGGAGTAACAACCTTTGTCAGGAGGCTTATTGTGTAGAGCATACAAATCAAGCACTTCTCCGGAACCATGTGTTGTTATCTACTGTGGTTCCCATGCTTACTATATACTCCTCGATTAGTTTAATGTTTCCAACATCTTCTTGTGTAGTTCCACTAAAATATATGGTATCTTCAAAGAAGATACCTGTTTGCACAAATAGAGATAATTACATATTACATTAAGATTGGCATCAAATCAATGGCAAAATAATTGCTCGTTCCTGCCATAGCAATAAATTAAGATGCAAAACTATATCACTACTTGTGTCATCATAGTTCGAGTGCTTCATTACCACACCAGGAGTTGATTTTTGTTTTTCTTCCACTTGTTCATCCCCTTCATCACTTGGTTCAATAATAGACAAGCTTCGCCTTGAATGAAAGATTTGGCATGCCAATTAGGGAGCACAAGTATAGCACTAAACAACGACATTAATTTTCTGATGGAAGTGGCAAAATACAGGCCAAAAGTTTTGCAATATCCTTATCTTACATCAATGGGATATTACGGAGCACATACAGATTGGAAGTCTTGTCTCCATTTGTGCATTTCACTAAAATCAAGCAACATTACCGTACAAGTAGCACAACATATGAAAGCACACTGCACAATCATGTGAAAGAAGGCTAGTACTGACCTCTCATGACATGGAATTCAGACACCTCACAAGAAGAAGATGTGAACCAAATTTGCCAACACGAATATGAAGTAATATCTCCTCTTGTGCAGTTCTAATAAGATCAAGAAATCAAGCAACGTTGTCGGTGTGACATTTTGGTTGAACTACACAAAACACTCTTAAAAAAGTGTTTTGTGAAGTGCAACAAAAGGTCACAATAGCAATAAGGTGAAGTAGATAACCCTGTTTACACAGAGGTGCAAAGGAAACAACAAGTGGTCAATAACGATGGATGACACATAAGCCAATAAAAAGAGGCATCTAACTTATCTTATTCGGAAATAAAGCAAGATAGTATCATTTCTCAAATGGTGGCATTGATTCATATTAATAGAGAGATTATATTAACAATAAAATTCATTAAACACGTAATTTGCTTTTAACTATGGCATTGCATCAATTTCCCAGCGGCATTATTAGAGGGTGTTTGTTTACAGGGACTTTTTGGTGTACGGACTAAAAAAAGTCTCTTTCAGTCCCATCTAAACCAAACATGAGGGACTTTTAGGGACTAAAAGTGGGCATTTGGGACTGAAGAAATAAGACCCCGAGGGAGAGTCTTTTTGGGACTTTTTCCAATAGTTGCCCCTGCCCCGCATCGCACCTTATCTCTATTAGTTCATTACTAGGGGTAACATGGTCTTTTAGCATGTCATTTAATAACCTCTAGTCCATGTATAGTCCTTGGAGCCAAGCAGGTAGGGACTAGGGACTTTTTAGTTGGGACTAAAAAAAGTCCTAGGACTTTTTAACCAAACAGGGACTTAGATTAACAACAGCTAAAGAGTTGTACGGGACAATGAACTCACCATCACCATGTGCATCTACCGATGTATGATGGGGTGATGCATAGTTTGTTGCAACAAAGAAAAAACAACCAAGGAGCATATTTTGGTCCCAGTTTTGTTATCTTTAGACACATTTCCCTATGTGAGCGCAACAAATCTGGTCCTACTGAAACTCTACATCCTTGTCCCCCAAAACAAAAAGATCCGTTCGTTATGGATGTGCATACTGTGCTTGTCATTGTTTTTCCTTTTCGACCAATATAGGTGATGGATAGCCAGTCTGTACTAGTACTTTCCCCCTTCCTTTCTACTTTGAACCACGTCCTAGATTCATGATATACAACTTTTCCCACTACTTTCCCCATTCCTTTCCACTTTGAACCGCGTCCTAGATTCATGCTATACAACTTTCCCCACTACTTTCCCCCCTTCCTTTCCTTTTTGAACCACGTCCTAGATTCATGCGATACAACTTTCCCCACTACTTCTTCCCATTCCTTTCCTCTTTGAACCACATCCTAGATTCATGCTATACAACTTTCCCCACTACTTTCCTGTTTAATCCAACACCAAGAGTCGAGTGCAGAAGCGGAAAAGCCCACATGCAGCTAGAGCAATGCATGTGGAATAAGTAAATTATGTTTTAAGGTTCTTGGGGTGTGGTTCAGTGGGCGACCAGAGGCTCTTCTGCCCACACTATGTACGGCGGCGAGGAAGAAGTGGTTGGAGGCCCTCCCGCGCTGCCGCTGGGTGAAAGAGAACAGCTGCGCCGACAGTGGATTCCCTCCCTCGCCGATGCCAATAGCATTCAGCCTCCTTCCATTCCCAGTAGACGGATCCTGCCGGCTCTTTGATCAGAAGTGAGGGGAGAGAAAAAGAGGCCAACGAAGTCTTGTTTAGATCTGGAGAGGGTGAGAGAGTGTGAAGAGAGCAACTACAAGCGCTGATGCTCCAGCGTGTATATATATAGTGGAGAGAGTGTGTGAAGACTGAAAACCCTAGAAAACAAGCACTGAGGCCGAGATCATATAGATCTGTATCCATCCATTTTGATCAGTCAAAGAATCCTCCTGGCACCGCCCAGATCACTTTCTCTCTCTGTCATGCGGGGCCTACTTATCATTGGGTGGAAGAAAGAAGTCGAACAAAAACAAAATTATGCTCAAGTGTGGTTATCGAACCCGAGACCTCTAGTTTGATGAGTGAACATGCTAACCAGCTACACCACCCTCACGTTATGTTTAACGAGAGGAAAGTAACCTTTTATATATTCCTTCATTCGTGTGACAAGCATGTCGTGTTTTTTTGCGTGGGAGTCATTGGGATTTAAATCATAATCGTGTCATGTGGCTTTGGTGGTAAGGTCTTTTGGGATTTAAAGCAGTGTTGGTAGTATAGAAATAATGCAGTCTTAGTCACCTTGCCTCTCTCTACGTAGTACATTGGGTCCCACTAGTCAGAGGATGAAACAAACAAATTAATAAGAAAAATGTTAGTACGTGAAATACAAATTAATATAATTTTTGTGACATGCATGAACATTTTGTTAGTTCAATCTATGGTCAAAGTTTGACATGAAATACAACGGGTACCAATAAACCAGGAAGGTGGTAGTACGCGAAATTTGCCATCGAAAGCGAGCTGATCTGGCTCTCTTGAGCTAGCAAGGTTTTTCTCGCCCACCCAAGCTAGCTGGCCCACAAAACCTAACATATTTTAACAGTTCGAAATGCCTAACCTTGCCCGGCTAGGCTATAAACTGTTCTTTCTAAGGATCCAAACGCTCCATAAGTAACTCGCACAATATTCTTGTTCTATGAACCTGTGTGTGCGTGTGCATGTGTGTTTAACATCATGTCTGTGTTAGAGAGAGCGACACGTCGACCTACTCCTACAGAGAGATGGTGTGTAGTGTACGATTTATCCGCGAGAGTCGGTGCATCCTCTCATTTCCGGGCGTCTGGTCAGGACAGGCGGACCGCATCCACGCCCGCTCCTGACCAGCCTAGCCCACCCAAAGCACATCCATCGCCCGCGCGCGCTTCTCGCCTGAAAGGGTCAGCGCCGGTCCAAAGAATCAGTGTCGCATTCATGCCCGGGTAGAGCGGACGCGACTTGTAAGTGGCGCCTGCGTTGAAGAGAGAAGCGGATTCAAGAGTGATGGTTGCTGCGTCCGTCCAACTTACTGCTGGGTCTATGTGATTTGACGGCTCATTGGTCATTATTATTGAGTTGGTAGGATTGCTGGATGTCCCACGCTATCGACAAAAGGAGGTACTACTAGATTACAATTTTCTCCATTCTAATAGCGGAGGAGTGCGAGATCAATGAAAACATGCAGGCTCAGTGATAACATGGCCCACCTCACATTATCACCATATTTTCTAGACACCGTGCAACACCTAACTCTTTACATAGTACTAGTATAGTATATACTATGATTTATCAGCGAGATAAATTTGTACAATGCTATGAAGCTTCCAGCTTCTGTTTCATGTATCTTGCGTCCAAGGTTGCCCGTTGCAATATTTCATCAAATACAAAGGAGACTAACATGCATGCTATTGCATCTCAATGATTGCCAGATCATAGCCAATATGTACTCCCTCCGTTCCAAAATAAGTCTCAACGTTATGCAAACTTTAGTAGAAAGTTGTACTACAACTAAAGTTGACACTTATTTTGGAACAGAGATAGCTAAAGAAAAAAAAATGATCCATGCAGTCCCTAGCCCTTGAACCATAATCCCTAACCAGCCTTTAATTTTTTGGCATCGTTGGACCTTCCGAAGAAATGAAGTTTGCAACCCTTTGACCATCGAATCATTTATGTGTAGTTTCACTAAAATCGAGATGAGCATCCCTGTGGCAAAGAAATTGAAGAAGCGTGATTATAATAAGATTACTGGGACTAGTTGATGAGACATAAACTCATCAAAAATACCATACACAGAAGCCAGTAGAGGTATGTGCGGGGCAAAGAAGTAGAGAAATATACACATGGAGTGATGTGGGCAGCTGGAGCAGTGGTGCAAGCTGGCTGTAAAGGAAGTTGTACCTGAGGGATGTCGGGACATAGCTCAACCTAGAGAAGGGCGGCGGGAGGCGACAACTACCCACGTCGCGGCAGTGAGCAAGGGACGAAGGCAACCTCACCGGCTTTGTGAGAGAGAATGGCGGGGACCCCTGATCGGGACGTGCCGACAGTGGGTTTTCGCCATCGACGATGGCAACCGCATCTACACTAAGCATCCACCCCTTCCCCCGGCGGGCGTGATCCACCGGGATGTTAGAGATGTGGCCACAGTCATTTTGTGCGAGAGAGTGTGAAGAGAGCAACCCCAACGAGCAACCATGTAGGCTCATCCTGGCTATGTATATAGTGGAGCGGTTTCCTTTTCTCTCCATATGAACCTATTTATATTGCGTATGTGCCACTAAAGAAAAAAACTTTATTTATAAATGACGCGGCACCGTTCATGCGTGGTTCCTGACCCTCCATTATTTATAAGTGAGTAACTACTACTAGACGCGTCAAATTATCACGTGGGCTGCATCATCTTACAGAAATGAGCTCCACCGTGTCATGTGTGTGGTTGGGGAAGATGCAAAGAGTGCTACTAGTACACTACGTGCGTGGGTGTGTGCACCTCTTCTCTTCGAGCATGGGTATTAAAAGTATATCCCACTACTGCACTACCACGTGGTTATTATATATGGGCAAAAGAGTATAGGCAGTAATAATGACTAATAAGTCATGAAATTACGAGGCCCACCTTTCTCTATGTTTGACCAAGGAAGCAGCCATCATTTCACTCCTAGTTGAATATCCATCCGCTGCTAGCTCCGCGAAAAAATAAAATCCGCTTCTACCGCCGTAGCATGGTTAATAATATAGCCATGTCAATCACAACGTAGAAATATCATTCACTGATACAATAGGGCTGGATCTAAGGCTGGTGATTTTTTTAACTTTTTCTCTTTCTCTTTTAGTCTCATTTACTCATTTGACATAGGAGCACATGTATAGGATGGCTATTCCTTTCGATGGGACTTCTTCATGGGGTTTAAGACTAAGGCTGGTCATAGTGGGGAGTAACTTAGACTAGTAACATGCTTTTGTTACTAGTCCATGTTACTACCTTCATAATGGGTAGTAACATATAGATGGTACCATACAAACCTTCATTAATTGAGACATAGACTAATTTTACCTCGGGGTGAGTTATGCTACAGTAACATATTATGTTACCACAAGCATCTCTTCCCTCATTAACTCCATGCCACATAAGCAAATTTGTCTGAAGATGTGTCATGTTACTACATAAGTTACTCCCACTATGACTAGACTAAGCAGCTCCTAATTATGCCCGCTGCCCACCACTTTGAATCGTGCCATCTATGATAGGGAGTAGTCCCATTGCAACAATGAGGTCCACTAGGACTAGCACGTCCTACAAGAAGAGACTGTCACACAAAACATACATCTTGTTGCCTTCTTCCTCGTACAGTACGTACCACTGGTACGTACTACTACTACTACTACTACTACTACTACTACTACTACTACTACTACTACTCGTTCTCCTATAAACCTCGCGCTTGGCATCTCCAAAATATTGACCTTGCGATTGGCTCTTCGCCTCTTCGGGAAGTCAAGCAATAGTGGTACTGCAATATACATCATTCTGGCTATATGAGACCGAATGAATTGTTGCATGTCCACCACATGGGTGAGGGAGAGTGCGTACTATTACGTCCGTTTCAATATTGACTACATACGGAGCAAACTGAGTGAATCTACACTCTAAAATATGTCTATATACATCAGTGTTTGGAGTATGTACAAGTAGTTCATATTGAAATCTACTAAAGGACATAAATATGATAATCTCTCTAACCAAGGTAGGGACGAGGAGTAAACGGAGGGAGTAGTAAAATTTTCTCCTCGTCCTTTGAGCCACCACGGGCGTGGGTGACGGAGCGGGCATAAGGCATAGTAGCCAAGCTTCACCTTGTCCTACGAGCCACCGCGCTCATGGGAGGGGGAGATGGAGTACTAAGCAAGCTTCTCCTTGTTCTGCGAGTTGACGGGACACATCAAAAGTAATACACACAGAGCATCCCGAGTGTATAGAGCATTGCCTCTAAGGTAGGCCCCACATTGTTTTCCTCTTTTTTAACATAATGCGTCAAGTCGCAAATTGTTTGTTCACCCGTGGTAGACGATCCTCCATCAAGTCGACAACCGGTACACGCGTCAAATTACCACGTGGGCTACCTTTTCGTACATAAATGAGCTCCACCGTGTACCCGCGCGGGTGTGGTTGGGATAGAGACGGGAGTACGTGCACCTCTTCTCTTCGTGCACGTCCCCCATCTACGTGGGGGTGTGTGAGAGAGATACAAACCTAGACAGATGGCGTGTGCATTCATGAGTGTTTTTTGTTTGCGGGTCATTTCATGAGTGTATTTATGGGAATATGTGTCGATGACATCTCAAACAAAAATTTGACACATGCAATGTGTGTGAAATAGAGGCCTATCGATATCATATATAGAGGGGGAAATCCACAAGAAGAGAGGGAGGGGTCATAGATATCGATAGAGTCAAAGAGAGGATCAAGTGGGTGGGTGCGAGATCGATGAAGAGAGCCATCGAAATTGTGTGTGTGCAAGTCAAAGATATAGGGCGACTAACCTACCGGAACCTCAGAGGGCACAGGGAAAGTTTTTGTGTGGCAGGGTGACATGACTAGAGCGCTCGATGTATCAGTGTGTGTGGGGGGAGGGTGAGGCAGAGGCCTAACTAGAGAGGTAGAATGACTCGTATATGTGTTGAGAAGGAGAGACCCAGCTATGTCTTGAGGGTGATCAGTCGACATCCATACATAACTGAAGGACAGGAAATAGGTTGGACGGAGAGAGAGAGAGGAGCGAGGGGGAGGGAGAGGGGTAGAGTGCTGGATGGGTGATGGAGTTGCTTCTCGAAGATGTTGGGAGAGGCCTACTAGACAAACTTAGGGTAGAACTGCAATATTATCCATAAGAGTAGGGACGTGTTTCTGTGTGTGCCTGTGCGTGATAGATGTGTCGGGATGCATGCATGGATGATGAAGGGGAACCATGTGTTTGGTAAGCAAACCTAGCTAGATTGGTAGATCAATTGTTGTTTGTCGGATGAAGGGATATACATAACTAATGAGGTAGATCGATCGACGCGTGGGAAAAAATGAGTTATAAGGACCTAGCTATCTATATGTATAGCGGGAGATTGGTCGGTGTACATCCATTTGTTAGAGGCAAATAAGGCCCAGCGAGACAGATAGACAAAGAGAATGGAGCTAGGAGGTGGTGCGAGATGCCGAGCTACTAGATAGATAGGGGGAGGAGTGTGCGATTGTGAGATCGATGAAAAGAGGGGCGAGAGTTTACATGTGTGTGGGACCGTATGAGAGACACGAGGCACAGACACTGAAAGGAGGAGATGGAAGGTGCATGTGTATGTTGTAGGCAGACATCGCTGGAGAGGTATATCGATCGGTGTGTGTCGGAAAGGAGCTGTGGAGACTGTGGGAGAACGACCTAAAAAAAGAATGTGCGCGATGGATAGAATGCTGAGGGAGGGGGAGGGCGAGGAGGGCGTCTGCATGCACGAGTGAAAGTTAGTGCTAGCTACAAAGTTTAGAGGATTGTGTGGGTGTAAGAGACTAACAAAGATGATAATTTGATATGAAAGTGCATTCATATATTTGAATAGGAGATCATAATGTTATAAACATATGCATGCATGAATATAGCGGTGATACACGTGTTGTGGTTTTGCACATGTTATACCATAACGTGATAATGCATGGCGTTTGCAACTCACAGCTAAATGTCGAACAATCTAAACCATTCTATACATCGATCAATCTCACATTTTATTTGAATTTGTGATAATGTGTGGCGTGTGCAGCTTGCAACTAAATATTGAACAATCTAAACAATACTATATATTGAATAATCTCACATTTATTTGAATTTGTGGTATTGTGTGGTGTTTGCAACTCACATCTAAATACTTGTAGGACTAGGGGGCAGGCACCATACATTATGTGATAAACACATTATACATATGAGACATGGTTTAGATTATGAAGATATAGCTAGAGCTTGAAATGTACTGTGATTTGAAATCAACATAAAGTGGATTCATTAAATCGAATTCGAGTTCATATAGTACACATAGTTCATATCTAACTTGACAGTAATCATGTGGTGTGCTATGAAGATAATACACAAACAATGGTTTAACTTGACAATAATGATGATTGTAAATCTTATTAAAATAGAGAAATGAATTCAAATGGTTTGACTTAACAACAATCATTATTGCAGATCTTATTCAAATGGAGAAACGAATTCATATTTAGTTCATATTGAAGCGGTAGTATATACGTTCGAAATGCACTAAAACATTCATTTCAGTAGCAGGTTGCATGCATTATAGACATAGCGAAAAATTTTAATTGAACATAACATGATTCAAAGTTTTGAAAGGCATTTGTAGTGCAAATTGATTTGGTACACTACACGGGACTAGACTCTCTTGTGTGGTGCGAATTGATTTCTTTTTCTTTTTTCGTCAATGGAAGTGTGAATTGATTTCGTATAGTACACATTAGGCTTGTCCGAAAATTTCAACACGCGCCTTGTTACCACGAAATATTTAAGATACTTCTTTGTCTGGTTGTGATCCGTAAACTCCCTCCATCTGAACCCGCGCCTTTCTATCCCAAAATTACAACGCGCGCGAAAACTCCAACCTCCTTCAAAATCCCGACATGCAAAATGCCCGTGATAGCCCTGAACTAAAATAACCGCCTAGCACAAATCAATGGGGGTACTTCTGTAACTTACCACACATTTCTGACAAGCGGGCCCCTAAGCCATGGTTCCCCACTCCCATCCCATCAGCCCACCCATTCATACACCGAGGTCGCGATAACCAGTGAAGCCCCACATCCTCCTCCGTTTGCCACTCAGCCAGAGCCTCTTCCCCGATGACGTCATCCATAGCAACACCTCGACGTCTCTCATCCACCGTACCGGATGAGGATCCGTCGTCGATCTCGTTGTCCCGCCAGTTCAGCCACCCCGTCCTCCACCTCCAAGGAGTTGCCCCGACGTTCCCCTCGTCTTTCACGCCACCTCCATTCCCACACCATCATCTCCACCTGCACCAGTGGAAGAGCAGCTTCATCATTGTTTCCTCGGATGAAATTGAGGCCTAATCGGCACCAGCAAAGAGGTTATACACTAATCGCTGCATTTTCTTCTTGATTCGATCTCACGGTGCTGCCAGCGCTCGGTCCCGAGCTGACATGGCGTGGCTCCATCCACGGTGGCGTCACCAGCCACTTCCTCCATGAACTCGCTTCCTCGGCGGCGACACCCACATCAGTAGGAGCTGCTGTTGCTTTAGCTCTCGCTCGCTCTGCTGCTCTGCTCCTGTTCTCGGTCCCCTGCCTAGTCCGCTCTTGCTATTTCTCTTGCTCGCGCTGCTGCTCTCGCTCTTGCTCTTGCTTGCGATGCTACTCTGATTTGGCTGCACTTCAGTCGCCTGAATCGACTTTTGGTCAGTCGATTTTCAGGGGGTGGGGGGCTCGCCAGTGTTAGGGAAGAACCAGCTAAAGCGGGGAGGGGAGCTCGCTAGAGAGGTATCCCACTATCTATCTTAGGGTTCAGGGTGCGGGCGGTGGTCGTCGGCGGTGGTGGGGCGGTGGCATGGGGATTGCCGGAGAAAAAGCTCAGCATGGGGGCCTAGAGGGATGGCCGGGGTGGGCGTGGCGGCGCACCGCCCGCTGCGGGCGGCGGGGGGCGGCTATTTGGTCGGTGGTGTTAGTCGAGTGATGCTGCTACACGACCAGCTGTCCCAGGTCTCGCATGCGCTGTTGCTACTACTTTTCTACTACTAGTGCGTTCAGTTTCAACAGTTAAGTTCAGTTTCGATAGTTAAATTCTGTTTCGATAGTTAAGTTCAAAGCTGAGAGGCTAATGTATTTTACATCTAGAAGTTTGTGGTTATGTATTTTACGTCGTTTATTGGAGATGCTATTAGAATTTCACACAGGTTAACGTGTCTCTCTTGTCCTGCTTCAGCCTCGGCATCGTACAACTCACCGGAGCTGCTCCAACGACGAAACCCTCCATCACAGTGGAGCAGTACCCCGGGATCCATCTCCAGATGCCTAAGATCTTCTTCCCCTCCGCCGACAGCCAAGTCAGCCGGAGCATCCTCACCAACCAACCCAATCACGCTGAGAACGACATGGCTTCGCCAAAGAGGTTGTACACTTGTTGCATCTCTTTTTTACTCTACAAGTTGTATATATTGTCCACTGAGCACACGTAGTAACGTGAAATATCATTATTTTCTCCTACTATATGACAAGTAGTGAGGTACCAGGAAACTTAGCTATCCAGGATGGAATCTCTTGAACGCCATCATTGTTTATCTTTGTGTGTTTGAGCTATGCATTTGTCGATGGGCCTGGGAGTTGAGCTACTAGGGCAGTGGCCTGTGTCCAAAGTAGTAGAAGTAGCACAAAAACATTTTTTGAGCGCAGGCTTTTCCTTTCTCAAGCCTGCCTACTAGAATCGCTAGTGCTTGAAAGGAAAAGTGAAGGAAAACATAGGAATTGGAAAGTTTCTATGGTACTACTATTCATGCATTTGGTTCAAAGGAATGGAACAAAGGAAAACTGTAGGATTTGTTCCTTTAGTGTCTCTTTGAAAGAAAAACCGTAGGAATTTTAATATACACTTGTCCTCCTTTTCAAATTCCTATTTTTTCATGAAGCACAAGACTAAGAGATAGTAGCATAATAGCATTATAATCGTACATTTTCTTGTGGTTTGACTTAATCTCACCATGCTTCTTTGCATCCTGTGATCTTCCAATTCTTGTGAACCAAACACCCAGATTGGCAAAAATCATGTGTTTTTAAATTCTCTGTTTTGCACGTGCATTCCTATCCTATTACTGTGTATTTCCTATCCCTGCGTTGTTAGAATCCTCCAATTCAAACGAGCCCTGATACAATTACTTCTCTTACAGATAGTTGTCAAAGAAAACTTTGTGTGGTATGTCCCACTCCTGCTTCACCGTCGTCCACCCTAGCTCAGCTGCTCCAATGACAGAAGTGTCCTGCACAGCAGGTATCCGGCCTCCAGACTGTCTTTCACCGCCTCAGATCTTCTTCCCCGCTGCGGGCAGCCATGAAAATGGCATTACCATCATCAATCGAGTAGATGACCTCGAGGACTACACGGGTCCGCAAGGGAGGTCGCACTCTTTCGTGTCTGCTTACGTTATGCATCGCTTAATATTACATGCTACGTTATCATCATGTTCACCGATTAGATTCTGAGTTAGCTCCGAACTAATGGTAAAGCTTGAATTTTAAATGGTTGTGGGGTAAATATCGGGGCCGCAATCAATAGTATCTATCTACTATCTGGTTAATCTTTGGTGTCTACTATGAGTTTCATGTTGGGAGGGAAACAAACAGTAAAGAAGCCATTATCTGATTTTTTACTGAAGACATTATCTGCCTACTATCATTGCTTTTGGGTCTATCCTCAGGTTGCTACCATCAGTCTGGATTTCTGCATGCACTCCTTACATAATCTCACTATGTTTTATTCCTATGCATGTCAGTTATAGTACACAATGGAACTGAACATGTAGAGAAAAAGAGACGAGCCTTGCATGGCAATAAAATTTCATGCAGACGTCGCTCCATGGTAGGCGCAAAGGAAGCCCTCCCTCCACCCATTTTGGATTGTAATCGAGAGGAAGATATCTGTTCTGAGGGGGATTCAGAAGGAGAAGACCAGTCCTATTTACCCCCTGAGGTCTTCGCTCTAACTTGGCATGCTGACGTTAGTTAGATCCTGCATATGGTCCCTTGCATTGCTTACTTTATACATCAAATATGTCATCTGCTTAGTTTAGACATGCTTTGTGTGAATGCCATCTGTTTAATTTATTGATCATTTATGTGAATTATGCAATGCCATCTTGTTTAGCCAGGCATCATATATGTGAATTTTTCAATGCCATCCTGCTTAGCCAGTCATCTTATATGTGAATTATATCAGGCCATCCTTTTTTTGTTACGTATTACATTTGTCAACAATGTTAGTACATTCGACTACTCTTTGTGTGCATCATCCATTTGACACGGTGATGGAAAATTCTGGAGTGAAAATAAGGTCTTCAGAGCATACTATGCTATTTGATGAAGCGCATATCTTGCTGGTTACGGATAGCTCCTCAGAGGAGGATTCAGAGACAGATGACCAGTCCTATTTACCCCCGAGGTGTATGCTCTAACTTGGCAGGGTTATGTTGCTCATATCGTGCGTACGGTGTCTTGCATTGCTATGTCATTTGATTAGTTTAGACATGCTTTGTGTGAATGCCACCTATTAATGTCTAATTACCATATATGTGAATAATGCATTGCCATCTTGTTGCAAGACATTATACATGTGAATTATGTAATGATATCTTGTCGCAAAGGCATTATATATGTGAATTATGCAATTCCATGTTGTTTAGCCAATCATCATGTATGTGAATTATATCATGCTATCATTTTTTGTATTACGTGTTCCATTTGTCGACAACATTTGTATATTCAACTACTCTTCATGTGCATCACCATTTGAAGCGGTGATGGAAGTATCTGGAGTGAAAACAAGGTATTCAGACGGAGAATGCTATCTGCTGAAGCAGACATCTTGCTGGTTATAGAGAGCTCCTGAGAGGAGGATTCAGAGACTGATGGCCGGTCCTATTTCCCCTGAGGTCTATGGTCAAACTTGGCAGGGTTATATTACCCATGTCATGCATGTTGGCTTGCATTGCTTAGTTTTTACATCATATATGGATTGCCATCTACTTACTTGATTACAATATAAATCATATATTTGAATTATATCATGCCATCATGTTTACATACACAACATCTATCTGATTTATGGCATGGCAACCTAGTTAATAAAGACATCATATAGTTATATCATCTCATCTTGTTTAGTGTTTACAGTCATCATATTTTGAATTATGTCATTCTATCCATGAATTATATCATGGTATCATGTTTCCATAGGCGGCATGTATGTGAATTATGGCATGCCAACCTATTTAATAAACACATGATATAGTTATATCATGTCATCCTGTTTATATAGTCATCATATTTTGAACTATGTCTTCCCTTCTTTTTCAGTTAGCCATCATAATGTGAAATTGTGTCATGTTATCTTGTTTAGTTAGCCATCATATATGTGAAATCCTGTCATGCAATCCTGTTTGGTTAGACAACATAAATGTGAATTATTTCATGCCCTCTCTTAGTCCCCACTATCCATTGCACCTCTCTATCATACAATGTCTGTACATTCAATTACTTTTATTGTTTATCAGCCATTTGAATAGGAGAGAGTCATGGCAGTATCTAAGGGAGTAACAACACGGTCTTCAGAAAAGATAGTGCTACCAGTTGATGTAGATAGAACCATGGTTGTACTTGCCCAAGAACCAGCCCCACCACATATAACCCAAACTCTTGCAGATTGTACCCCTACCTAGTTGGACAGAAAACTAGCTAAACCCCTTCTAACCCCAACCCCAGCAGATAGTAACCTAGTTCCTATTGACACAGCACCGTCTCCACCACAGAGCACCCAAACATGAGAAGTTAGTAAGGGAACTGCAGTGCCCAAAGCACGAGGACCACCACCCCGAATCCCAACTCAACGTTTAAAGGAGAAGAAGAATTGTTCTCAGGTCAGGTTCTGTAGCTATGGTTCATACTCCTTTGCTCTTGCATCACTGTATTTACTCATAGCAACTATTTTCAAATTTGAAGGATGGAATTGAAACTCCAATGGCGTAACAGGTATGTTTTAAACTTATTTCTTTAACTGGTTTGTTGTTGTAACTTGCTCTATGGTGATTTTACTTTCAATTGAATAAATAGTTATGTTCTCATGTCATGCACATTACAAGTGTTGTTATTGCTCTATAGTTTCCCACACTTATATTCTGTCTATTCTGCTTTGTCTTGAACAAATATTATTTGAAATATGTCTCTATTTTGAATTGGCAGCAAACACTAGAATGATATAGACCATAAAGTGACCATGGTACATAGATATATGTTTGTTTCATGTTGTTATTCTGTCCACTTTACTACTGAACTGATTTACCAAAATGAGTTTCATATACAACATGGTAAACCTGTGATGTGTCTGCTTGTTTCTATTTTAGAATGCGGACAAAATATTGGAGAATAATACCTCGTTATGTAATGGTAAAGGAAGTAATGCAGATAAAGTTCAAGATAGTGAGACCTCCCTGTCGATCTCCAAGAAAGCTGATAAAAACTATCTTGATGACAGTGAGAGAACCCAAAAGTCATGTCTAGATCTAGTGTTCGAGTTACTGGCCACTACTGCTGGCACAAGCTCTTCGAACTCGCTACCTGAATCAGTTCGTCTTCTTGAGTCTCAACTTCAAGTTGAAAGACATCGATTAGATGTGCTGCGACAGGAAGCTGAAGGACTGAGGAAGTCCCTGCAGAATTCAGATGCATACTTTCTGGTGCAACAGCAAGGGCTGGAGGATTTAAGCGCCAAACAAGAGAAAGTTAATAAGCTTGCCAAGCATCTTGCCAGCATTATGGGTACCCAGGATATTCTTTCTTGAGCTCTTCTGAAGTGGTTTCAATTATGGACTTGTTTTGCTGCGACATTTATTTCCACTGGTCGCCAACTTTGACAACCAGTGTATATGATATGCTACTTTGTTCCCTATATTTGCATTGGTGGCGAACTTTGATGCCCAGTGGATGTAATATGTGTAATAGCCGTGATATCCTAGCGTAAGTTGCTTGCTTATTTATTTCCTTGTTGTCTTGTTTATTGTTTGCTTGTAGTCAGTGCAGTTCTTTTTCCACGGTTTGCTAGTGGCCACAATAACCTATTTTTAAAAAACTAGGCCACAATAACCATGGGCTACATATTTATTGTAGTTACCATGGGCCTCCTATGGGCCATAGAAACAATGGGCCTTCTAAGGGCCGTAGAAACAATGGGCCTTCTACGGGCCATAGCATCAATGGGCCTTCTACGGGCCGTATGATCGTTAGGCCAAACATGGGACGATAACAAACCACATTATGGGATGTAAATGGGCTAGATTTGGAATCGTCCGTTCATGGGCCGATAATAATGGGTCGTCCTTAATCGGCCGTTTTTGATGACGCAATGAAAACGGCCCAACGGATTAACGGGCCACAAACGGGCCGATTTGTAACCACGGGCTGAATTTGGCCCACAAGCAGAAAAGGCCAGTAATGGTCAGTAAGTAATGGAATGCTGGAAATGAGCCCAAGAATAAATGGGCCCTGAGAAGGACGAAAGATAACACGGGTTGGAAACGGCCCAATGGAATAATGGGCCATTGATGGATATAAAGCGGTACACTATTCATTGCGGGCCAGATTCACCACGGGCCGTTAATGGACCAGGAGTTACAAATGGCCTCGTATGGGCCGAAAGACATCATGGGCCATACATGGGCCAGAAGTTACAATGGGATGGAATCATATTGGACGGCCCAGATGAAGCTACTGGGCTTAATTCCGATAGGCTGTAAATGGGCTATATATGAACATGCAGTTAATAGGATTTCGGTGCGCCGGCCCATTACCTTTTTACCAAGTCAAACGGGCCGGCCTTTTCACCGGAATGGGCCTTTGTTGGGCCATGCCACATGTCGACGTATCATAGGCACCTCCTATCCAATTAATGGATGATATCTGTCCCAACGGTGAGCAAACATGTGTTTCCTCCGGCCAATGAGAATTTTACACGTGGAAAATCCTCATTGGTCCAGGCTATTAGCGGGTTATCGGATCCAAAACCAGACCCGATATCTTAACGGCGACCCGTTACGGTGGATGCCACATGTCGGTCACCCATGATGAAAGCACTTCCATGACGCGCCATTTATCGTCATGGAAGTGGACACTTTTGTGATGATAATTTTGCTAGTGTCATGGAACACTTCTACGACAGCACAGGTATGACTATCTTGATTCTGTCATAAAATCATCATGGATGTACATGCATGAATGAAAACGTGACCTTCTGTGACAAACACGTATCATCAAGGAAGTGTATTTTTTTGTAGTGTAGGAATTCTTTTTACTTCTTATCCCCTTCATCACTCTAGTGAAGGATTCTTACGTGGGTGTTCTGATTCTTCTACTCTTCCCATTCAAATTTATCTTTAGGGTCACACAAGTTTTTTCGTTGTTGGCTATTATTTCTTCAACCGGTGCACTTCTCTTCGAGTTAGTCCATCCTCTTCAACTTTTGCAACATCGATTCTCAGTTTCCTAAACGGAGTTCGATCCTTTTCGAGTTCAATCCTCAGTTCTTCTCAAATAGTGTCCATTCCTTTCGTCCCAAGTTTACTTTGTTTTTCCCACCCTCCCACCCTTTGTAATGCCCCGAGACAGATGCGCCAGATGTCTTCCAATTATTCGCCGTCCTTGCCATGTCATGCACTTGCATGTTGCACTTTTCCATGTCATCATGTGCATTTCATCTACATGTTTTTCAAGAACATGCATCCGTCCGGGTCTCCCAGTTCTCTTCGTTGTCCGTTCTGAGCCCAGACACACTCGCACGCGCCCGCAGCACCTCTGAAATATAATTTTATAAGTGGAATAAAAATGTTCTCGGAATGGGTCAAAAGTTGGCGTGCGGTCTTGTCATGTTGTACCTAGACAACCTGCCGAATTTCAACGCATTTGGAGTCCGTTTGATACCCCAACAGATAACTATAGCAGCACTATAGTCGGTCTATTCGTCGGACGTTTTCGGTATCGGAAACTGCTGCCTTGCCGAACTTCTATTCTCTCCCCTCAGCGCAAATCCTTCTACACAGCCAACCAGCCCACCAACCTCACCCTATGATCGGAACCATTGGACCGCGATCAGAGGGCTCCTAAACGCTCCAAATCCCTCAAACCCTAGCCCCTTCCCTATATAAATGTCTCCCTCTTCCAAACCTAGCAGCCTAGCCCCGCCACCTACCTCTAGCCACCTCCCACCTCCATTTCCGTGCGCAGCCGCTCCCTCCCCGCCAGTTGTTGCCGCCCCAAGGGCCAGCCAGCGCCAGCCAACAGCAGCACCGCCACCCTCGACCTATCGCGGCATGCCACGTCGCCCAGCACCCCTCCTCTCTCGCCCTAGTGCCGCCGGCCCGCCAGGCCCATCCACGGCCCGCCTGGGCCCGGATCCCGCCGTCGTCCGCCCGAGCCTCCCTGGTATCGTGCGCCCTGGCTCCCGAGTGTCCCACGCCCGTGCACAATGCTGCCTTGCCCCGCGTCTGCATGGCCCGACCCCGCCTCCTCCCCGGTCAGTTGCTGGAGGACACCGCCCGACCCCGCTGTCCTCAAGCTCCGTCGTCGGCCGCAAGCAGCGCATCCCGCAGAACCCTACGCCCCACCTCCTCGCCAGCCCCCACCGATGCCAGTCACCGTCGCCACCCCGTGCCGTTATCGGAGTAGCTCTGCCGCCCCGCTCGTGTCGCTGTGGGCCAGATCCAGCGAGATCCGGCCAGCCCAGCCATCTTCAGCGCCCGCGTCACCGGTGCTCGTCACGTGCATGTCGCCGCCACTCCCCAGTCGGATCGGGAGGATCCCGGTCCGGTCGCGCCCGTGTTGACCCTCCGCCTGCGCCCCCATGCGTGGGTCATAGTTGCGCCCATCAGGCCACCTGCCTGCACCATGACCTGCTTGCGTCTAGGCCTTGGCACTCTATGGTGAGCGTTGGCCTACTAAACGTCACATGTGCGCCATTTTGCTATACATCGCCCACTCTGTTTTCCTGAAAAAATGGCCAAGTCTGTGAATTCTAGCATCATATTGCATTTTGTGAGGCATGTAACTCTGTGCATGATTATCTGATTGGATTGTATGATATGTCAAATTGTTCTGCTCTTCATTCTCTACATGATGGTGTGCTTTGTATTCATATTAGATTTCATCTTGCCATGTTAATCTCTGTTGCAAAAGTACATGTTGTTGTTATGTGCTAAAAACTGTTATAACTTGCCCTTTTGTTATTTTTGTGTGATTAATGCATGCACCATATGAGCATCTTGTCAACATGTGTTTGTTGCATTATCATTCCCTCTTTCTTAGAGTATTTATTTCATTCCATGATATGTCCTGATGTGAGTGCCATGAGCTTGGAAAGTGGCCTACTCCCTGTTTGCTGTTTTCACTTTGCTAAGTCGGAATCTGTTATATTGTGACGCCATGTTTGCTTGATGCTACCATCAAATTTATGCATATTTTGGAGATGTTCAGTAATCATATTTTGAAGACCATGTTATGGCCTATCCATCCATGTCCTTGTTTGCATTTATAGCCTACTATAGCTTGTTCTTGTCATGCTCTCAAATTTCTTAAAATATAACTGTCAGTCTGTTAACAACATGTTCCATTTTGCAAAGCTCTTTGTAATTAATCTGTGCATCTTATAAATTGTGCTAATGGGTTAATTGGAATTATGACATGTCTACTACATTCCAATGTAATTTGCATAATTATTAAAATTGATATGCTTGCGGTTATGTGCCTCCAAAGTCAGCATCATAATGCTACTGTTTTGCATTCCCAGATTTTCAGTGTGAGAATCTTCTATTTCATGTTTGCATCTTGTCTTAATGAATGCCATGAACTTGTTGCTCCTATATATATGCCATGATGCATTATCTGAGTTCCATGATATGTACTAGCATGCTATACCTTTTGATGCCATGTTCACGCACTATAGCATACTTGTTTCATGCCTCCAACATGCCATTAAATTAACTCTACTCATGTATATGCCCAATTTCATGCCTTCTAATATGTGTTATAAAGTGGGTTCTTGCATTGATCATATTGGTTTAATCTTGATGCCTATGAGCCTGAAACTTAATGGTATTTGAAGCATGTCATCTCTACTTTAAGTGAATATCAAGTTTGTGTCCATTGAGTTACTGCAGCTTGTTGTTTTAATGGTGGCAAAGGGCTAGTTGTTGTTTAGGCAGATTCATATTATATCTTGTTTCGTGTGTATGTGTTGAACCGTTGCTCTGTTTTGAGCATGCTCAATATGAAATTTTCTTGGTTTCGCATGTAGTTTCATCATGCCATGTTGCATCCATGTTTTGGAGTGTTTGTGATTGTGTTTTGCTTGCATTTGCATCAATGCCATACTTAACTTGTATTGCTCATATATTCTAGGTCGTAGCTCTAAATTAAATGATCCTCATATGTAACTTGACTAGAAAGATGCGTAGATCATCATGGTGCATATTAACTTGCTATTTAAAAATTCAACATAGTGTGTTACTCAGATCAGGACCAATTTCAAAATTTGCACATGGGGAGTTTTTGGAATTGTCATATGTTGATTCCGTCCTCATTTAAACTTGGTTTGATGTGATGTTCTAGTATACATCATCTCTTGCCATGAGTAGCATCATGTAGCCTTGTCATGCATCATATTGGACGAGCATAATGCCATGTTATGTGTTGTGTGTTTACCGTGTTGTTTGCTTCTTTCCGGTTGTGCTTCTTCTTGATAGTTCATGTTTCGTTGCGATTGTCAGGATTCGTTCCACTAAGTTGGTTCGACTACATCTTGGATTCGGTCTTCTTCCTAGCGGGATTTCAGGCAGGATGACCATCACCTTGGATCTCACTACTATCTTTGCTATGCTAGTTGTCTCGATGCTATCGCTATGTCACGCTACCTACCACTTGTTTATCAAGCCTCCCAATTTGCCATGTTAGCCTCTAACCTTTTCTACCACCCCAGCAAACCGTTGTGTGGCTATGTAATTGCTTTGCTCAGCCCCTCTTATAGCGTTACTAGTTGCAGGTGTAGTTGCAGGTTGCACCATGTTGGGACATGGATATCATGGGATATCACAATATCTCTTATTTAATTAATGCATCTATATATTTGGTAAAGGGTGCAAGGCTGGGCCTTTTGCCTGGTGTTTTTTGTTCCACTCTGGTTGCCCTAGTTTCCGTCATACCGGTGTTATGTTCCTTGATTTTGCATTCCTAATACAATCAGGGTTTATGGGCCCCCCTTGACAGTTTGCTTTGAATAAAACTATTCCAGCAAGGCCCAACATTGGTTTTACCATTTGCCTAATAACAACAAAAAAACTTGCATAGGGACATACCGGCCCCTGAGATCTCTTAATCAAACCCCGGGCTAGTACTCTTCATGAGTGTTGGTCCAAACCGGGCAATGTCCGGCGCCCCCTGGGCAACCAGGGTCTTAGCCAACCCGACGTCTGGCCCATCCGTTGTGCCCTGAGAACGAGATATGCGCAGCTCCTATCGGGATTTGTCAGCACATCGGGCGGTCTTGATGGTTTTGCTTTACCACTGTCGAAATGTCTTGTGAACTGGGATTCCGAGCTTGATCGGGTTATTCTGGGAGGAGGATTATCCTCCATTCATCGTGAGAGCTTGTCATGGGCTAAGTTGGGACACCCCCGCAGGGTTTGATCTTTCGAAAGCCGTGCCTGCGGTTATGAGGCAAGTGGGTGTTTTTAATATCCTATTGTAATGAACTTGAACTAAACTCAATTAAATACACCAACTGCGAGTGTAACCCCGACTGTCCCTTTTCAACGGGATTCGGGAAGAGAACATGGTTGTGTTATGTTTGAATGTAAGTAGTTCAGGATCACTTCTTGATCATTACTAGTTTGCGTCTATTGTGTAATTTCTCATCTTATTCATGTGCTCTTAAGTTAGCCACCATACATTGCTTAGTGCTGCTACAACCTCACCACTTATCCTTTCCATACCCATTTAGGCTTTGCTTGTCTTGATACCCATGGTAATGGGATTGCTGAGTCCTCGTGGCTCACAGATTACTACACCAACAGTTGCAGGTTCAGGTAATGCGATGATCATGACGTGAGAGCGATGTTTACTTGTTTCGGAGTTCTTCTTCTGCTCCTTCTTTGTTTAGGGGATAGGTCCCTGGTCGGAAGCCTAGGCTAGCTGGGTGGATGTCGTTCTTGTTTTCCGTTTGTCTTCATCCGTAGTCGGATGTCAATCTTCTGTATGATGTTTGCTATCTATTGATGTATTCTTGTGGCATTTGTATGCCTTTGCAGGTATTCCCAGCTATTACGTAATGGTACGATGTAATGATATCCACCTTGCAAAACTGTCTTCAATATGCGGCTTTATCCTTGGTGGGACCTTCGAGTTCCTCTTGGATAGGATCATATATTGGGCATGACAGCTCCCTCTGGAGGTCTTGAAGTCTCCCACCTCGCGAGGGTCTTGTCTTGAAGGTGTTGTAGATGGGTCATACCAGGACATCAATGAAGCCAAGCCATGGGCCGCAGGTAGGAAAGTCTAGGTACCCTGGTTCCCAGAATGCCGACGGTAGCCCTCGGGCCCAAGGCGAGCTCGAATTTGGCTTGGAGGCAAAGCCAAAGGGAAAGGCCGCAGCGCCGCGGGCCCCTATCACCTGCGGACCGAGTCGATGCGTGGTGCTTGATGGACATGGGCATCTCGATTTCCCAATGCCGCCTCAGCAACTGCCAGACTTGACAACTGCCTAGCGCATGCAGAAAGGCCATCATGGCTCGAAGCATGAGTGGCCGACAGTTGGCCTTCTTCCGGCTATAAATGGAGTAGGCCGGGGCAGAGCCCCCAGCCCATCTTTATCTTCTTGCTGCTCGCTCCTTCTTTTTCCTCTTTGTACCTAAGTGTTGTCAAAAAGTCCATGGTGCTAATGAGGAGGTTCTCTAACGCGGAGATGGAAAGGCTCCCAAGAGAGGCCGCCTCCACCCCCGCAAGTACATCGCGACACCGGCAGTGGCTCCCCGAGGGCACGGGCACACCCCCTCGAAGGCTGGCGCCGCCTCCGGTAACCATGGGGGTGCGTCCTCCCTAGGCGGAAGTGGCAGCGGCCGGGGTGGCCGTGGCCACGGGGTGAGGAATGTGGCAGCCGTTCGGCCACTGCGCTCGCGATCCCTATCGTTTTTATATTGCGTCGTGATATCTGTGTTGCTGCTGATTGTGATTGGGATGGCTTAGCTTAATGTGCTTGCGGTAGACTCCCGTGCCGCGAGAGCTTGCCTCCCTAGAGCTTGGATTTCCTGGATGCCCCTTATTCCGAGGAAGTTCTCCAAGGGTTTCCTTCTTGAAGATTCAACAATCGTCAAGCCTCGGGAGGCACCCTGTGGCTGCAGGGTTAGGAAACCTCCGGACGTGCCATGCCTCGCGCGAGCCCCCGAGCATGGGCTGGTCGCTGCTCGTATGTCACGTCGCGATGCCCGGAGGCATGGACTCAAGAGGGCGTGTGTGCCCGTAACCTCGTTTGAGAGCATCGTGCAAGGATTAAGACGCCAAAGGCTGGGGAACCAATGCTTCGATGAGGTGTGTTTGCAGGGGGGGCAGCCCACACACCGTGCCCAGCACCCACGCGCGCAATGCGCGAGGAAGAGCAACAGGAAACTGTCACTCTCCCTAAGGCAAGACCTGAAAGAGTGAACGTGGAGAGGAGAAAACAATTCCCAACCCTTTCAAATAAAAGACGCGAAAGCTCCAAATTTCATTTCAAGAGGTTGCAAATCAGCTACAGAAAACAAGCAAAAGAATAGCCGCGTTTGTCACCTACACTAGTCTTCTGGTCTTCCCGCCAGCGCGGAGGATGGGGCCTCCACTAAGATGTGGGTTGGAGCCCCCGTGAGTCCCAAGGGCGACACTCAGGAGACTTTGGGGCGTGTACATCCCCAACTCATTATAACGTGAGAGTGTCACGAGCGGAGACTTGAGAGGTGCATGGCCTGGATCATGGA
Organism: Triticum urartu; assembly: GCF_003073215.2. NCBI lineage: Eukaryota > Viridiplantae > Streptophyta > Magnoliopsida > Poales > Poaceae > Triticum > Triticum urartu. The sequence goes on from NC_053025.1 coordinate 348,778,684, forward strand.
TAGAACTTCCATAGGTGCTGGATGTTCCAGGCATTCTTGATGGGGACCCCATCCTGCATCTCTAGGCGTGTGGCGCCAGGTCTGGAGACACGAGCGATCCTGAACGGGCCCTCGCACATAGGCGAGAGCTTGTGAAACCTCTCCTTGGAGAGCGCCCGCCTTAGGACGAGGTCACCCACCTCGAGGGTCCTGGATCGGATGCTATGGTAGTGATACCGCCATAGCGACTGCTGGTACCACGCTGCATGAAATGAGGCTTGGCGGCGGCCATCCTCCCCCAACACGAGGTCCATCCCCCGCAAGGTGTCCTGGTATGCCTCGTCAGACGCCAAGACCCGCGGGGAGAATTGTTTGACCTCATGAGGGAGGACCACCTCAGCCCCGTAGATGAGGAAGAATTGGGTCTCGCCCATGGGCCTGGTCGCGGTGGTGCGGATTGACCACAACACAGACTGGAGCTCATCGAGCCAGCCCCTACCACAGGCCTCGAGTTTCTTCTTGAAGCTCCTCGCCTTGAGGTCCCTCAGGACCTCCGCGTTGGTGCGCTCGGCTTGGCCGTTGCTTCATGGGTGTGCCACTGAAGCGTAGCATATCTGCGTTCCAAGAATAGCATAATATGTTTTGAAAAGGTTGCTTGTGAACTGAGAGCCATTGTCAGTGATGATACCATTGGGGTCCCCAAAGCAGCTAATGCGGCCATTGATGAATTTGATGGCCGAGCCTGGTGGGATGGTGCGCCTGGGTCCACCTCTGCTCACTTGGTGAACTTGTCGATGGTGACGTAGAGATAGCGGTAGCCCCCGGCTGCTCGAGGGAACGGGCCCAGGATATCCACCCCCAGACCACAAACGGCCATGAGAGCCGAATGGTCTGGAGGCCCTGAGCGGGTCGGTGGATCTGTTTGGCATGGAAGTGACATGCCTCGCAGGATCTCACCAGCTCAGTGGCTTCGTTGAGCACCGTGGGCCAGTAGAACCTGCTGTGGAACGCCTTGCCCATGAGGGTGCGCGACGAAGAGTGATGTCTGCAATCCCCACTATGAATGTCTGCCAACAACTCACGTGATGTAGGGTGGAAACCCTAGGGCCGATCTTTCACGATTTGGAGGTGATCCTATGACGAACACGAAGAACACGAGGGGAAACACAATGGAAAATTCTCAAATCAACGGGAAAGATCACACGTGTGCTAGATCCTCAAACAAAATGAGTGATACAAGATCCATGATCAACATGTATCGATACACCTAGCAGGTTCTTCTCTATGCGGAGGTCTTTAGGGGTCTTCCCATGAGGGGTCTTGAATCCACTTGGGGTATCTTCTCCGTAGAGGTCGTGATCTCCGATGGAGAAGTAATCAAGTGGATGAGCAAAGCTCTATCCCTCAAATGAGCTATCACATTGCTAACCCTAGAAAGAGGGAGGAGAAGGAGTATATGTAGTCTAAGAGGGCGAAGGGGTACATGGGTTGCGGCCCAACATGCTGTCAAAACACATGTGTCGGACGTTCGGCCGTTACCGGTCTTCAAGTATCTCGTAGGCGCCCGGACGTCCGGTAAGGGTCAAATCTCCGACGCTTCAGCTCGGTCGGGCATCCGTCGGATTTTCAGTCAGGGTCGGACTTCCAAGGTGTCGGTCGTCCGGTGGGTCTCGGACTTCTGGCGTTTCGGCTCGGACCCACAGGTGTCGAATTTCCAGAGGACGTCGGTCGTCCGGTACTTGTCGGTTGTCCGAGCGCTGGAGTCTTCGCTGGAAGGAACTTGGGTTGTCCGGTAGATGCTCCAGGTGTCGGGCGTCCGACGGGGACCTACCGTCCGTTGGCTATCAACTTCAGGGAGCTTCCTTTCTAGGTCCTTGTACTTGGTTTCCACACCATCTTGTCCATTGGGGATAGCTGCTCCGTGGGTGTCCTCTAGGTAGCTGATCACATATCGTGTCTTGGCTTGAGGTAGTAGCCATGTCTCACTGTAGGAAGTGGTAGTTCGGACAGGAGTGAGTTCACCTTATCCTCGATAGCCTTTGCTCGAGCTCTTGTCACTGGTCGAAGTGGTGTCATGGGAGACGTAGGTAGGTCCATGTGAATGAGTGTGGGATGGTCCACATCATCTCCCCCCTTGGAAAAGATCCGACCTTGGATCGAAAGCCTAATCACCATGGTAGGGAGAGAGGACCTTGACATTTAAGATGTCGCTCATGGAGTACTTGTCACATGGTAAGTCGGTCTTGTACACATTGTTGTTGTAGCGCTCGAGCACCTTGAAGGGTCCATCGGCTCGTGGCCGTATCCTGGACTTGCGTTCATTGGGGAAGCGTTCCTTGCAAAGGTGTAGCCATACAAGATCTTCAATTTTGAATATCATGAGTTTCTTGTTGATGTTGATCTTGTTCGTGAGTCATTGTACTTGGCGCTCGTTGGTGTGCCTGGTATATTCATGCATCTTCTTGAGGTAATTCACTCATGTACTTGCGTCCATGTTGATTCACTCTTGTAGTGGTAGAGGGAGAATGTCAAATGGGGACAGCGGGTTGAAGCTGTAGACGACCTCAAAGGGGGACTTGACAATAGTAGAGTGTCTTGCGTAGTTGTAGGCATACTCGGCGATGGTAGGCACTCTTCCCACTCCTTGATGTTCTTCTTAATTAACACACGTAGTAGAGTGGAGAGTGTCCGGTTCGTGACCTCCGTTTGGCCATTGGTTTGCAGGTGGTATGCCGACGCGAACAAGAGCTTGATTCTTAGCTTCGCACATAAGGTCTTCCAAAAGTACCTCAAGAACTTTACATTGCGTTCTAAGACAATAGTCTTGGGCACTCCATATAGGCGCAAGATTTCCCTACAAAAAAGATTTGCCACATGTGAAGCATCGTCTATCTTGTTGCGTGGTATTAAATGTGCCATCTTAGAGAATCGGTCCACAACAACAAACAAGGAATCTTTGCCATTCCTAGTTCTAGGCAAACCCAGCACAAAATCCATACTAATATCTTCCCATGGGTGATATGGAATAGAAAGTGGCATATAGATACCATGGGATTGAGCTTTAGACTTAGATTTGCGACATGTAGAGCATCGGTTGGTGAAGTGTGAGACGTCGCGTAACATCTTGGGCCAAAAGTAGTTCCTGGAGAGTGTGGCGAATGTCTTATCACGTCCAAAGTGTCCCATTAGTCCTCCTCCATGATCTTCTTGCAAAAGTAATAAACGAAGAGAATACTCGGGAATACATAGTTTGTTAGCTCTCATAAGATAATCATCTTTGATATAATAGCATTCCCAAGACGTATGTGTCAAACATTTGTCATATGGAATAGCAAAAGTAGGATCATGCGCATACAATTCTATTATGTGGTAAAAACCAATAACATTCAATTCAAGATGGGTAACAAGCATGCATCTACGGAAAAAGCGCATCTGCCACAACATTTTCCTTACCTTTGATGTACTTGATGACATGAGTAAATGGCTCAATGAATTCACTCCACTTAGCATGACGCATGTTCAAGTTAGTTTGACCCTCAAGATACTTAAGCGTTTCATGATCGGTGTGGAGAATGAACTCATGAGGACCCCAAACATGTAAGACTCTCACTAAATCATATAGCTCTTTGTCATAGATTGGATAATTGAGTTGCGCTCCGGAGAGTTTTTCACCAAAATAAGCTATGGGGCGCTTCTCTTGCATTAACACACCTCCTATGCCATAACTACTAGCGTCCCAATGGACCTCGAAAGGTTTATCAAAGTTGGGTAAAGCAAGCAAAGGAGCATGTGTAAGCAAATTCTTAAGCTCATTGAATGCGGTATCTTGGGATGGTCCCCAAACAAATGGTGTGTTTTTCTTACTCAAAGAATGTAAAGCTAAATCAATGGTGCTAAAATCCTTCACAAATCTATCATAGAAACCAGCTAAACTAAGAAAACTACGCACATGTTGCAAGTTGGTTGGTTGGGGCCAAGTTTTAATAGCATTGGTCTTAGATTAATCTACATGAACACCCTTAAAAGACAAAACGAAACCCAAGAAAACAAGATTATCAACACCGAAAAGGCATGGGTCCATATTAGCATAAAGGCGCTCTTTTCTAAGAGTTTGAAACATGGTTCTAAGATGGGTGACATGATCCTTGAGAGATTTGCTAAAGACTAGAATATCGTCAAAATAGACCACAACAAATATGCCTATGTAGGGACTAAGAACAAAATGAATCACACACATAAAGGTATCGGGTGCTTCGGATAAACCCATTGGCATGACCAACCATTCATACAAGCCAAATTTGGTGTTGAAGGAGGTTTTCCATTCATCACCTTCTTGGATGCTGTCGGTTTTCGGGTTCCGGCAAAACCCTTGAGGTTCGAACATTGGGGTGCGCACAAAGATCTCTCCCCCTCTCTAGCTTGCACACATCATGAACACACGGCCTAGCTCGACGAACCCAAAGAGCACGAGACACGAGAGCTTATACTGGTTCGGGCCACCGATGTGGTGTAATACCCTAATCCAGTGTGGTATGGTGGATTTCCTCTTGGGCTAAGGATTAACTATTACAAGGGAAGAACAGCCTCCTAAGGAGACGTGTTATTGTGCTGGGTGAGTTGATGCGGTCCAGGATCTAATCAGCATGCCTCCCTACGGTGGTGGCTAGTACTATTTATGGAGGCCCGGGTTCCTCTTCCCAAATATTAGGCCGGAAGGGATCTCAAAACAGCCAATTTGAAGGGGGGACAGCTAGTACAAGCTATCCTAACAAAAGTAGACTTCGCCTGCCAAAGGCTTTGGCGGTGACGCCGCCTTGGGCTCCACGGTGACCTCCATCACGCTGTCCTTCTGGTCATGGTCTTGTTGCACCGATGAAACACCCACGATGCGGCTATTTCTCCCACGTGTCGGGGCACGACTTAGCGGCATAACCGCATGGTAGGCATGTCGCAAGAGGGGTAATCTTTACACATCCCATGTACTGAATAAGAAAGGGATAAAGAGTCAGCTTACAATTGCCACTTCACACAAAACATAAATATATCATACATCATCCAGAATACAATCAAGATCCGACTATGGAACCAAAATAAAGAAAGACAACCCCAAATGCTAGATCCCTGATCGACCCAACTAGGCACCTCTATTGATCATCCAGAAAAGAAACATAGTAACGGCCCGAATCCTCGTCGAAGTCCCACGTGAGTTCGGTAGCGTCCCATGCACTGACATCATCGACACCTGCATCTGTTTGGAAGTATCTGTGAGTCACGGGGACTCAGCAATCTCACACCCGCGGGATCAAGACTATTTAAGCTTAAGGGTAGGAAAGGGTAGTGAGGTGGAGCTGCAGTAAGGTTCTAAGCATATATGGTGGCTAACTTACGCAAAAGAGAGCGGGAAGAGAAGGAAAGCACGGTCGAGAAGCTAAAAGTGATCAAGAAGTGATCCTGAAAACTACTTACATTCAAGCATAACATGAGACCGTGTTCTCTTCTGGCACTCCATTGAAAAGAGACCTTCATGGCTACACACGCGGTTGATTTATTTTAATTAAGCTAAGCGTCAAGTTCTCTAGAACCGCACATTAACAAATTCCCATATGCCCTTAACCGCGGGCACGACTTTCGAAAGTTCAGAACCCTGCAGGGTTGTGCCAACTTAGCCAATCACAAGCTCTCACGGTCAACGAAGGATATTCCTTCTCCTGGGAAGACCCGATTAGTCTCGGGATCCCGTTACAAGACATTTCGATAATGGTAAAACAAGACCATCAATACCGCCCGATGCACTGACATCCCGATAGGAGATGCACATATCTCGTTTTCAGTGCAACACCAGATTGTCCAAGGTTTCGGTAGGCCAACCCAGAGTTGCCCCTGGTGGCCATCGGCGGCTGACAGGTTCGGACCAACACTTAGACAAGCACTGGCCCGGGGGGGGGGGGGTTAAAATAAAGATGACCCTTGAGTCTGCAGAAGCCAAGGGAAGGTGATAGGTTGTTAGTCAAATGTGAAACCAAGGTTGGGCCTCGAAGGAGGAGTTTTATTCAAACGCGTAAAGGACGCAAAATCAAGGAACATAACACTGGTATGACAAAAACTAGGGCGGCAAGAGTGGAACAAAATACCAGGCATAAGGCCGAGCCTTCCACCCTTTACCAAGTATATAGATGCATTAAAGTAAATAAGATATAATAATGATATCCCAACAGTATCCATGTTCCAACATGGAACAAACTACATCTTCACCTGCAACTAGCAATGCTATAAGAGGGGCTGAGCAAAAGCGGTAACATAGCCAAGCAACGGTTTGCTAGGAAAGGTGGGTTAGAGGCTTGATATGGAAAAATGGTTGGAATGATATAGCAAGTGTTAGGTATCGCGGTATAGCAGTAGAGCGAACAACTAGCAAGCAAAGATAGAAGTGATTTCGACGGTATGGTCATCTTGCCTGAGATCCCGCAAGGAAGAAGAACGAGTCCATTAAGAAGACAAACGGACGTAGTCGAACGAATCCTCACAACTCTGGAATGAAACCGAAGCTAACGGGAGAAGCAACCCGGAAAGAAGCAAGCAACATAGTAATCAACCATCACATAACATGGCATGATGCACAACCAAGTATGATGCATGTCCGGTTTAAATAAGCATGGCATGGCAATATGCACAAACAATACTACAAATTAAGTGGAGCTCAATATGCAACGAGTTGCATATTGACGAAACGCCACGTGAGTTATTTAGTTCTCTCTCGTTTATGTACTCAACAATATTAAATGTTGGTTAGCATGGCAAGAGGTGAAGCAAAATGAAAACTACCTATCTAGGCGAGTTTAAATGAGGTCAGAAATAACAAACAACAATTCCGGAAAATCATCATATGCATATATTAGGTTTGGTATTGATCTGCCTTAAGCATAATTTTAGATTTGTTAAACATGCAAGATGAGTGCACCATTTTAAACTATGCATTTTTCTACCCCATTTACATATAAAGTTTATTTAAAACCGATCCACGATTATTTAGTTATGAATTAAATCATTTTAACAAGGCATTTGAGCAAATTTAAACAAAAAGCATTTTAAGCATTTTAAGCATTTTAAACATGCACGAAAGTTGGATATTATGAAACTAGACACAACTCTAAGCATTTTTCATATATAAATCATTTCAAGCCGATGCACGGTTATTAAGTTATTATATGCATGAACTCTAGGGACTTTTCTGTACAAATTGTGGTCTCTAGAAAATTAGAAAAAACGTCCTCGCAGGGGAAAAAATATCCCGGGACAGATCTGAGGCAAACTGGGCTGGGGGAGCTGCTGGTTGCTCACCATGGGCTGGGCCCAAACGGTGGAACAGGAGGCCGGGCAGGCCTAGAGCGGTGCTGGGCCTCGCACACCGATCGAAGCAGGGGAGCGCTGGGCCTGGCGCTGACGTGGCGCAGTCAATGCGCGGCTGGACCGGACAAGCTTCTCTCTCTCTCGATCTGGACAGCAGTGAGACACTGAAACTAGCATGATCATCTGCTCGTCAGGAAAATAGAGCAGCAGCGGTGCTAGAGGGGAAGGCAGCAGCGGGACTTGGGCGGAGGACGGTGATGGCTCGCCGGCGTCGGGGCTCGAGGCGGCCGGGTGCTGCAACCTCCGACGAAGGTGGCGGCCGTTGGTGCTCCTAGATAGAGAGAACATGAGAGGGATGAGAGACAGGAGGGAATACGAGCAGGAGAAGGTCGGGGATGGGGAATCCGTGCATGGGCATGCTGAGAGCGCTGAATCCGGGCGCGGGCAACGCGACCTGAAGACGAGGGTGGCCATGGCGGGTCCCTCTGCAGGTCAACGGCGACGAGGCGAGGGAGATGTCGGCAAGGGACATGCAGCGGCGGGCGGGGTGGAGGCTAGGACGGTGAGGTCGCCGGGGCACGGCGGCGGCTGCACAAAGCAGAGGAGGTGCAGAGAGGCAGGGGCGCAGCTACACAGGGCTCCCGCGACGCAGGGGCTTGGCGCGGTACTTGGCGAGGCGGAGGGCGTTCTCTGGATCCATGGCGGCGCTCGGCGCAGGAAGACGAAGGACGCCGATGAGCTTGCTCCGGGACGAGGCGGCCATGGCGGGGCATGCTCCTGTTCTCCCTGAAGAAAGAGAGAGAGACCGCGGGGTGAGAGAGAGAGAAGAACCAAGGGAAGAAGGAAAAGAGAAGGAGAGGCAGGGTGCGGCGCGGGGACGGCCTGGTCCTGATTGCCGGTGGTCGGTGGCTGGCCTCGGGAGGAGCTCGTGCTGAACCGACAGGTGGCGCTACGGCAGGGTGGAGTTGGATTGGTGGGTGGCTGTGAGATGTGGTTGGATCGGGGTGGATTGAGGCGTGGATGTGGTTGGCCCGATGGGGAAAACGAGTAAGGAGGCTGGTCATTTGGCTCGATCGAGTGGATCGGGCAAGATCCCAAGGAACGAGGAAGAGTGGGTGGCGACGGCGGGGAGGATTTGATGGAAGGATGGGACAGGGCTAGGGTTAGACTATAAATATATGTAGGATTAGGGTAAGGCTATCTCGTCCCTACGATTATAATCGGAAGTCTGAGAAACTAAAGGCTAGAGGGTCCAAATAAATAATCGCAGATGTTTTAGGGATGTTGGATGACGATCCAGACTCAACGGACATGAGTGCCCGGTAGGGTTCGGGGAGGTTTTCGGACGCGCGAGGGGGTCTGAGAACTGTGCGGAGAGGGGGTCTGACAAAAGGCCACGGAGGCAAGGGGGTTAGGAGGGGTTTTCGCATCCGATCGAGAGGGGGGAAGTTAGGTAGTGGACTGTGTAGAAGGTCTTGGACGAGAGGAGAGAAGAGAAAACGGCCCGGCGACAGTTTTCGGAGACCGAAAACGTCCGACGATTTGACCAGCTATATTGCCGCTATAGTTATCCGTTGGGGTGTCAAACGAACTCCGAATGCGATGAAACTTGGCAGGCGACCTATTGACAACATAACAACACCGCATGCCAACTTTCAACCCATTCCGAGAACATTTTCCGGCCACTTATAAAATAGTATTTCGGACGTGCCGCGGGCGCGTGCAAGTGTGTCTGGGCTCAGAACGGGCAACGGACGGAACTGGGGGAACCCGGACGAATGCAAGTTTTGAAAACATGGTGATGCAATGCACATGATTACATGGCAAGACACAACACGCAAGAAAATGACATGGCAAAGACGGCGAATAACTGGAAGACACCTGGCGCAACAGTCTCGGGGCGTCACAACCGATATGGAAACCTTTGCCTGATACCTCGGGACTCCTCGTCTGCGCTTGCCTCTTTAGCCCCAAATAGGTAACAAGAACACTGCGTGTGTTGGCGCCAACCCGGCTCCAGTCTTCATGGCTTGCGTCAAGGGAACCTCGCGAGGTGTCCCTTGCCTTGATCTCTCCGCCCCTCGCGAGCCAGCGTGGTGAGGCCGCCCCTGAGGAGGTCTTGCGCCGTCTGCCTCGCGAGGGTCTTGAGTGTTTGCTGGTGGAGCCACGCCGCAGGCATGCAAGTATGGGAACCCCCATTCCCAGAAAGCCGACAGTAGCCCCCGGGCCCAAGGCGCGCTCGGGCTTGGCTTCGAGGCGAAGCCAAAGGACAAGTGCGGAGCGCTGCGGGCCCCAATAGACTATGGCCATGGTTGGCGCATGGTGACTGATTGGACGTGGGAGTCTCCGCTTCCCAACGCTGCATCGGCAACTGCCCGACATGACGAGTCCCTACAGCATGCAGAAAAAGGTCATTATTACCTTAGATCATGGAGGCCAGCAGTTGGCCTCCCCTTGGCTATAAATGGGAGGGGGCGGAGCCCCTGTCACCCATCCCTTCCTTTGCTTCTCCCGCTCATTCTTCTTCCTCGCTTCACTGCTTGCTGTGTCGACCATGGTGCTGATACGGAGGTTTTCAGCCGTGGAGAATGGCAAGACTCCACTTAACGAGCCTGAGCCACTTCTGCCAAAGAAGAGGCTGTCTCATCGTCGCGACATTGCCGTGAGGCCGGAAGTGTCGCGACCATGGTACGAGCGGCCGCCTCTGAGGTATCCGTTGCCCTTGTACTCCCAAGCTGAGGGCTCCGGAGGGAGGAGTGATGAACGCCGCCGCCAACACCAGGGCCATGGTCGTCGCGCCGCGGTGACACACACCATCGCCCCAGGGATCCATGTCGTGGAGTCCTCGCGCGAATTCGTGCTGTGGGCGGTGATGCCTCCACGCACATGGATCCGCTTCCCGCAGTTCTTCACCACCGAGATGCCGCTGAGAGGTCCCCTTGACCTTTGGCTGCAGCACGCCAACTGCGACGCCCCAGCGACTGGAGCGGTGGTTGAAGCCGTCTCCTCCGGGAGGATCTTCATGACTCGTGGCTGGGGCGAGGTCGCCCAAGTCTGCCATGTGGAGGGCGCCCTTGCCATCCACTTCAGGTACGACGGTGCCTCCATGATGCTCTTCAAGGTCTTCGATGAGGAAGACTGCCGCCTGGAGTGCTGCCCTGAAGGGGGTCATCAGGACGACGCAGCGGCCAACGCCGAGCCTGCCGCTAGGCTCGCCAGCTGCTACTCCGGCGAAAGTGGTGACTCCTGGTGGTCCTGCGACTCTCCCAAGCTCGTCGAGACTTCAGAGACAAGAGACGACAGCTACGTGCCCTAGAGCTCTCGCCGGGCCCAGAGCAAGGCTGCAGCGTCCGGCCACCACCATCGCTGATCCGGATGGGGTTGGCGCCAGCCTCCGGAGGCCCACTGTTTTTTTACCTTGTAGACTGCAGGGTTTACACCCCATAGCAATTTATTAAAAAAAGACAGGATGAACATCAACGAGTTCCTTAAGAAAAGGAACTGGGCAGGAAAGGAAAGAAAAAGAAAACTGTACAAACTAGTCTAGACAGAAAAGAAAAGTCTAACTATAAAGATTACAAATGCAGGGCCCCTCAAGGAGGCAGGAAATCAATCCATTTGATCAAAGCATCCTTGTGTCTTGACTTGATTCTGTGAGCCAAGAGAGAGATGTCTTGGACAAAGCCATTCCTCCATTGCCTAAAGGTAGGTGTGAGATACCTGAAGACTTTGTCATTCCTAACTTTCCAAATATTCCACCAAGTGAGGAAGACCACTTCAGAGAACAAAGGCTTATTGAAATCCTTCCTAGCATGGTGTGCAATCCGCACCATATCTTGACTATTGAGCCATGAAATTTGTAGATAGTTCCATACTCTCATGCTGAATTTGCACTGGAAGAATAAATGATTCCTGTCTTCAAGTGCTCCTATGTGACAAAGTACACACTCAGGCCCATCATTGATCTTCCACTTCCTGCGTTGAATCATATCTTTGGTGTTTACTCTGTCCATAATGACAAGCCAGGCAAACATTTTAATTGTCATAGTACAGCAGGATTTCCATATCCAACAGAGAAGAGGGTTGACAGTCATTGGCTCATGAACAAAGTTATAGTATTTCTTTGCCGTAAACCCAGCTTTCTTCCCATGTTTCCATTGCCAGGAATCATTAGCAGCAACATCGAAGGAAATCTCAGCCATAATTCCAGACAGTTGATTAAACTCCATATAGGCCAATTCAGATAGTGGCAAGGAGAACATGCTCTGAAACTCACTGGTCTGGAGCACTTCCATAACAGAGAAATTCTTTTGCAAGCAGAAGGAAAAAAGTCTGGAGAATCAGTCTTGGAGTGGTATGCATGAGTTATCAATTTCCCAAGAATCAAACCAGAATAGTAAAGAGTCCCCTCTTCCCACAGATACAGAAGAAACAACCCTGAATTTATCCATTAGCTTACAGATGTCTCTCCACCAAAAGGAGCCACATAAAGCAGTGTCATGAGGAACTCTCTGATAATAGTAACTGTCCCAGATCAAATGAATCCATGGCACCTCTACTTTGTTATAGAACTTATTCAGGAATTTCATTAACAAAGCTTCATTTTGTAGGCCCAGATTGAGTATGCCAAGCCTACCCTTATGTTTGGGCCTGCACACCAAGGGCCAAGCAGCCAGAGAATTCCCCTTCTCCTGACCATACTTTCTCCATAGACATTGTCTCTGTATTCTTTCTAGTTGCTTCAAAATCCCTTGTGGTATTGATAAACTACAAAGGAAAAAGATTGGCAATGAAGAGATAACAGAGTTTACCAACTGCAGCGTACTACCTTGGGGCAGAAACCATGAGCTAGCAGTTAACCTTCTTTCCATACAGTCAACTAGTGGAAGCAGATCAACAATTTTGGGCCTAGTTGTGCCCACTGGCAGACCCAAATATGTGAATGGCATAGCCCCCAGTTGGCACCCAAACTGTGCAGCAAGAACATTGGCAGAAGTGGCATCCATATTGATTGGGTACATTGATGATTTGTGATAATTAATATGCAGTCCAGTTGCCATGGAGAAGGACTTTAGAACAGACTTTAGCACCTCCAACTGAGCAGAATCAGCATTCACAAACAGAAGTGTGTCATCAGCATATTGGACCACTAGGTAATCAGGATCATGAGTTAGTAGGGGCAAAGAGAGAAGTCCTTTCATGAGATGATCATTAATCATAGTCTGCAATAGATCAGCAGCAATCACAAACAACAGAGGTGAAATGGGATCACCTTGCTTTACCCCACACTTGCACTTGAAATGATTTCCGGGTACCCCATTAAGTAAGATTGAGGAGGTTGCTGAGGACAACAATTGGTGTATCCAGGATATCCATTTATTATCAAAACCCTTTGCCACCAAGATCTTTATAATTGCCTCATGCTGAATAGAATCAAAGGCTTTTTCAAAGTCAAGTTTGAGTAACATGATTGGCTGTTTTGACTGATTGCACTGGTGAATGTACTCAAAAGTCCATGCTATACAATCCTGAATGGTTCTTGACTTGATAAAGCCATATTGATTCTTATGCACACATTTGGTTATTTCATCTTGGAACCTGTTGGCTGCAAGCTTGGTGAGGAATTTCAACCCCACACTTGTCAAAGAAATTGGCCTAAAATCTCCAGCAGTTTCGACAACTTTTTGGGGATCAGAGTTATGAAGGCCTCACTGAGATTTTCAAGCTGAGCAGTTCCAACATGGAACTCATTGACCAGTGCAATGAAATCTCCTGAAATGATTGGCCAACACTTTTTCATAAAAGACCATTAAATCCATCTGGTCCAGGAGCCTTGTCAGTGGGCAATTCCCTGATCACCTGCTCAATTTCTTTGACCTCAAAAGGCCTAGTGAGGACATCTAGCCCCTGCACCCTAGGGATGATAGAAAGGATGTCATTGCCCAGAAAGATTGGTTTCACAGTTCCCATTCTGCCCTTAAAAATATCCAGAAATTCCTTAGCAATTGTGTCATGGTCTGAAGAAACTGTTCCATCAGACAACTGTAAGGTGGCAATTGAATTTTTTCTATATCTCTCAGTTGCCATGGCTTGGAAGAATTTGGAATTTTCTTCCCCCACTTTGATATACCTAATGGTGCACCTCTTCTTCCAGTATAGAAATTGCAAATGAAGAAGATGTTCATGGTGCATCTTCACAAGTTTTCTGAAATTGGATTCAGATAAGAACAAAGGCCTGGAGTCCTCCAAATCATCTAACCAAAAAATCACCCAGTTACACTTCTCAATCAGAATTTAATATGTGACAAACCCTTCTGCCAGTTCTTAAGAGCAAACCTCAAAGCTTTTAGTTTGTCCATAATAATTGCTGATATGTGTGTTTTATGAGAATGTTTTTGCCAAACCTCTTGAACACACTCCATGAAACCAGGTTGGTGGACCCAATAATTTTCAAATCTGAATATGTGAGCCTTTGGGATGTTTGTGCATATAGAAACCACACATGGAATATGATCTGACGCAGTTTTGGCAAGAGGTGTAACTTGAGTATTTGGGTATTGGTCAATCCAGCTGGCAGAGGTAAAAAACCAATCCAACTGTTCAAGAAGAGGGAAATCCTGCATATTAGACCAAGTGAACCTTCTTCCTTTTAGAGGTAATTCAAGCAGTCCCAAGTGACCTATGATCTCATTGAAAATAAAAATATCATTGACATCTCCACCAGGAAGATTTCTATTGTCTAGAGATCTAATGAAGTTAAAATCTCCTAACAACAGCCAATTCTATTCAGATTGAACCTTTAAATTATAAAGCCAACTAACAAATTCATCCTGTAAGACACCCTGACAGGGTCCATAAACATTGACTAGGTACCATATGTCATCATTATGCACAGACTTGAAACTAATCACAACCCCATAAGGTTTAACTTCAATTAAGGTCCCTGAAAAAACATCTGATCGCCACACAGTTAAAATGCCACCAAAAGCTCCCCTTGAAGGAGATTCAATAAACTGATCAAAACCCACAGGACAAATTCTTTTAATTAAATTTCGAGGGCACTCAGAGAGCTTAGTTTCCTGCAGGCACACAACCGCACATTGACTTTCAGATACTTTCTGCCTAACCGCACGCTGCCTTGTTTCAGAATTCAACCCACGGACATTCCAACAAAGAACCTTCCAGCTATGCATTGACCTTTGATTCATAGAGTAATATATAAGAACATAGCAAAAAACAGTGTGACACCTAGTGCCACACAACCCAGGCCATAGAAAACTAGAAGTGCCAAGTCTAGACCATAGTGCATAAGTTCAGAGAGGACATAACAGACAACAAATTTGACATTTAAGCACTGCCAGAGGAGGAGTCGTCCTTATTATTAGCCATAAGCTTCTCCTGAGACAGCAGGTTGGAATCATTTTCCAGCTCTGCTCCAATTGCCTGCAGCACCCCGAGCGGCGTCGGCGGAGGGACATCTTCAGACTTGTCGTTGCCCACATCTTCAGTGTTGTTGTCCATGCCAGCAGCAGCTTCCGGATTGGGCCGACCCTTCTCTTCCATGGGCTTGGACCTAGGACGTATTTTAGCAGGCTGAAGTGAAAGTTGCTCAAAAACCACAGGTTTGAAACCATCCAACTTTGTAGCGCTCCTCGTACATCTTCTAACTGAAGTGTCCACCAAGGGAGCAGATATCTTCCGCCTACCATGCTGGTTTTTCTGGCGAGTGTTGGACTCCGTAGCGAAAACCATGGGAGAGGAAACCTCCTCCTGGCCAGAAAGCCCCATAGCCCCAGAATCCACAGCATCAGAAATCAACAGCCCATCAGAACTCACATCGCCAGAGTGCCCATCACTTGAGATAGAAGAACTACCAAACGAGGATCGAGCAACTGGGCGCCTAGTGATAGTTGCAATATTTCTAGGCAGAGTACTGGGCAAACTTGGGACCAGCATGGACATCCTCTGAGAGTCATCAAACGCAATCGACCATTTACGCTTGGAGTAGGTGACAGTCCCGAAGGGCTTGAAGAAAATGGACTTGGGCACCTCCTTCACTGAAAAGTCAAACATCAAATTCTCAAACGAGCGCTTCCAAAGCATTTCAGGCGGAAGAGTTGGTCCAGCCACAATCCGAGCCATCCCAATGAAGATCTGATGGTGCTGAATTACAGGTGGCTGATAGGGGACCATAGCCAATGGATTTTCCGCCACAACTGCAGGCTGAACATGAACTGGGGCAACCAGATCGAACAATGGTGGATGCTGTGGTTAAACGACCTGCAGAGGCTGCTCAACAGACTCAGATTCTTCTGGTTGATCAATGAAAATGGAGAGTTGATCTTGTTCTGGCACAACGGGCTGTGGGGGCTGATTATTGTCCTCCTCATCTCCCCATTGAGCATTGCCCCAACCAGCAGCAACAGGGTTATCAGGAGGGGGAGGTGGTGCGAGCGGCGTGTCATTCCATCCAAGCATTGGGTAAGACGGGAGAACAAATGGTATGTTGTCTGGAATTAGGTGTCCAGGCACTGGATGAGGATTGCCATCCAAAGGCATCGGATCCGCATCATTGGGCATCTGGTCGGCAAAGTCTGCCCCAAGAACATAACATGCAGCAGTCTAGGAAACTTGTGCACCCCCCCATTCAGCATAATCTCCAAAAACCACATCCCTTGGCACAAGAGGCGTATCCAGAAAGCTTGCCTCCACAACAGTATGGGCCAGGTACGGATCTTCACTATCCCAAGAATGAAACTTTCCAAAAGTACCTACTGCGTGAGAGATATACTCTGTCGTACGATAATCAAGTGGAATCCCAACGAACATGAGCCAGCCCTTACGAAAACCATGATTTCCTTTGAAGTTTTCCCGCTCATCATGCTTCATAAATCTAACAAATCGATCATTTCTCAAAGCAAATGGCGGATGCTGAATCCAAGTATATCTAACAGACGGATCCCAAACTTGAAACAGACCAACTCCATGAAACCACAGCTGAGCAGAACGGACAAGAATACCTCTGTTCTGAAGAAACTGAACCACTTCCTCTCTGACAGGTCCGAGAGGTCCATCCGGAGCAGGCATAACCTCAGCCACCATGTAATCTTCATGGCGTCGAGGCGGGCGGGTCACAGGCGTGAAGAAGGTGCGGGGCAGACGTCGATCCTCACCATCGATGATGTGATGCCCCGGCGGCACCAGACGGTGTGGGTCGAGCTCAAAGTTCGCCATGGCCGGCTGCAGCGGCGACGAGCAGAGGTTTTCTTTGGAAGGGCAGGAGGTTTCCTTGGCAGGGAGGTGAGGAGATTGGAATAATGTGGGCGGTGGCGATGTGATAGGACTAGATATCCCAATAACTCTGGCTCCCTTCCCCTGATCAGCTGAGGATTCCGAAATACTCGTGTTTTGTTGCAGCGAGCTCTGCCTCCAAACCAATCCATGAGCCCCAGCAAACTCATTACACTCATGCCTAGAGTGAACCACACAATAGCAAGCCGAGCAGACTGCTCGCTTCCACGAGAGACTGCCATGTGGCCCTTCTGAGCACAAATCGTACATGTTAAAATACGATCCACCATGTCATCGACCATAGCATCAAACTGCCTGGCTGCCTCTTGTGTAAAACGGATTTCTAGCGTAACACCCTCCGGGGTCTGGCACACAGATGAAACCAACCCAATATGGGGAAGCCCAGAAGTAGATGGGCCAGCTTTAAGCCCACCAGATGCAATAGAATCCTGACTCACTGAGCTCTCACATTGTGGGCTGACCAATTGTGAAGGGCCCGATTCTAAACACCCATTTTGAATTAAAGCGGTTCCCGCTTCCTCAAATTGCGCCGAGAGATTACCAGCAATCAAGGGCTGCTGATCCCCAGAAACCGGACCAGAATGAGGCACAACAGCCGGCCGGTGAAACTTCGGCAACAAGTTGACTGTACCAAACACAATGGGTGGCCTTGGCACCGTCCAACGCAGATCTAGAGCAGGAGGTTCTCGAATTACTACACGCTCATGAGCAGAAATATTATACCTTTCAATGCAATTTTGAATAGCTGGGTATCTATAGCCTTTGCAAGCAGAATACCTTTCAAACATGGCAAAAGATAGCTTTTTACTGGTAGAATTTGAGGATTTGAGAGATGACCGAACCGGGGTCTTATGCATAGCCATTAAACCTAACGAGGACCTATGCTTAGTAGGACTAATCAGAATCCATTCAGTATCACAATTCTTTCGCCAGATCTTAAGCTCACGAACCCAATTAGGTCCTCCATTACCCCAAAGATGGAAATAACACTTGAACAAATCACAAGCAAAAGAGCGTAGATCCATGATAAGAAAGCCAACCTACTTGCATGAGACTTGGAAAGAAAAAACCTTGTCCTTAACATGACTAACCCGAAGATCAATTGTCGATCCATCGAGCGTAGCTTCCAGCGCCGCCGCCACTGAATCCTTAGACAGGCGAAAGACGTGCCTACTGAAAGACACGATCACAATGAAAGCCGCCCTCTTCCCATCGGATAAATTGTGCGACTAGTAGATCTGAAAACTTCATCAGCGAAAACCCTGCCGTTGGAGAAATCCAAACCAAGGGTAGATCCACCAGAAGAAGCCATAGGAGATGGGTATTGCCTTGATCCAGAGAGAACGGCGGACAAGATGGCCCGAGAGGATCAAGAAATCAATGGAGAGAGGTGAAAATCACCGGAGGGGTGGTGGGAGCGCCGACGTGGGAGGTGGGAGAGGCCATGAGGTCCTTGAAGTTATATTACTAACCTTGCGACAGTCCTCGAGGCCCACTATTGATGATGGCGTCGGTGATGTTCGGCGCATGCGGATAGAGCTCCCAGGAACTCCTTTCTTTCTTGTTCCTTGCGAGGAATTGAAACGGACCCCGTGGGGGCGTGTAAAGGGTCTGTGATGTATTTTATTGGTATTATCCTCTTTATGAAAATTTGCGAGTGCATGTCCTGCTGAGGCTCGGTTTCCCCTCCAACCCCGTGGCATCTTGGTGCTCTACGCTGACAGGTCTCTATCCCCAGGCAGGCTGCAACCGTCGCTGGTATGCCAGGTTGCGATGCCGTGCTCACGGCCAGGAGGTGAGCGGCCCAAGGTCCAGTAAGAGCTCCTGAGGCGCGATGCTCAAGAGGTCCCCTTTAGCGCGCAAGCAGCTACCTGAGGATGGGAAAGCGAGGCTACGCTGCCACAGCAGGGCAGCGATAGGCGAGGGTCGTATGTCGTAGTGCTGGGTTGATCCAAGCGCGAAACTTATCTTGGCATGTCGGAGCCGGTTCCTCGCGTTGCGCCAGACCCATGCGTCGGCTGCACATGAAGCATTCTATAAATCAATGAAGGGCTATCTCATACTAGCATGGTTCTTAAAGGAAAAGCAAAAAACACAAAGGACACAAATCATGTGAAAAAAACAAAAACAGAGGTATACCGATAATTGTTGAAGAAGAAAGATGGGATGCCAACCGGAGCATCCCCAAGCTTAGATGCTTGAGTATCCCTAGAATATTTACTTGGGGTGCCTTGGGCATCCCCAATCTTGAGCTCTTGCCTCTCTGTATTCCAACTTTTCTATGGTTCATACCCTCCGATACTAGCCATAGATGCACGAAAACAAGCAAACAATACACGGAAAACAGAATCTGTCTAAAACATGACAGTCTGTAGTAATATGGAGGTTTAGTAAACTTCTGTAACTTCAAAAATTATGAAATAAATTTGAACAATTTGAAACATTTCTACATAAGTTATGTGCAAAAAGTTTCAGACCCATTTGACTTTCCAGTAAAATATGTAAAATAACGCGCTACAGCCAAAGTTTCTGTTTTCGTTCTGCGCATAGCAAACGAGCAATCTAATCATCCTAAAACCAAAGCTTGGCACATTATTTTTATAATACAATGGATATATAAGGGGATAATTATTGATAGAGAAACTTCCATGAGAAAATCAACATTGTTTTCGTGAGCATGAACACAAGTGTTCAAGGTCGACCCTCACTTCTCCAATGCATAACCTTCCAATCACTTCTCTTATTGAAAAACTTTTTAGGTATGAGAGGCAAGTAATTTTTTTTGTATTTTCATTCTTTAAATGTTTTTGTATGTTTCACCCACAACTAAACAGAAACAAAAAAAGGAAAAAAATCTACTTAGTGAAGAAAGAAAACCAGCACACACGAGAATATCAACCCCACGCTTTGCTCCCCGGCAACGGCACCAGAAAAGAGCTTGATAATCCCCAAGTGCAAGGAATCATCGTAGCAATTTCCAAAGGTGGAAGTGATAAGTATGGAGTGTCGAACCCACAAGGAGCTAAAGGTAAGATTAATATTCTCTCAAGCCCTATCTGCCACTGATACGACTCTAGGTACACCGAGCGTTTGCTTCCAACTAGAAACGAGAAATAAAACTATGTTGTGGGTATGAAGAGGATAAATTTGCATGATGTCGGGGAGCTAAAATATGAAACTAGGTGATGTTATCACAAAGTTAGAATATATTACTAAATATTATAAATAGCGAGTGTGGAATAATGATGGGTCGGTGTGCGGAATTGTCCTAGGTAATTGTTAACAAGACCGATAGTCGTCATTGCAATTTCATGTAAGGGAGAGGCATAAGCTAACATACTTTATCTTCTTTGATCATATGCACTTATGATTGGAACTCTAGCAAGCATCCGCATCTACTAAAGATCATTAAGGTAAAACCCAACCATAGCATTAAAGCATCAAGTCACCTTTATCCCATATGCCACAACCCCCTTACTCGGGTTTATGCTTGTTTCACTCAAGCAACCCACTATAAGAGAATCATGAACATATTGCAACGCCCTACAATGGGAATCCCTCAAGCTTGCGTGACACGGAGGGCACAATAGGGCAGAACCAAAATAAAACATACAACTAGTACCAATCTAGATCGTCAATCAACCCATAGACAAAGGAAATCTAGTGAAAACATCATAGGATGGCAACACATCATTGGATCATTATATGTGGCATAAAGCACCATCTTCAAGTAGGGATTACAGCGGGGTGCGGGAGAGTGGACCGCGTAAAAAAGATGAGGATGTTGATGTTGATGAAGACGATCGCTGCGGTGATGATTCCCCTCCCGATGGCACTCTGACGCCACCGAGCGAGAGGAGGAGAGGTTCTCCCCCTTGTGCTTCCTCCTCCAGGTCCTCCCCTTGGATGGGGACAGGTTCCCCCTCTGGTCCTTGGCCTTCATGATGATGATGGCCCCTCCGGGATCCTCCTCCATGCCCTTTGGTGATGATGGCCCCCTCAGGCAGGGTGATAGAGAGGGCCTAGATTGATTTCTCGTGGCTATAGAGGCTTGCGGCGGCGGACCTTCCGATCTCAGTTAATTTCTGGAAGTTTATGTATATATAAGAGGTTTTGGTGCCAAGAATAAGTCAGGGGGGTCTCCGGGCTGTCCACGAGGTAGGGGGACGCGCCCAGGGGGTGGGCACACCTCCCACCCTCGTGGGCTGCCCGGAACTCGTCTGGCCCAACTCTTTTACTCCTTGGCATTCTTCTGATCCAAAAATAAGCTCCGTCAAGTTTCAGGTCAATTGGACCTCGTTTGGTTTTCCTTTTCTGCGATACTCTAAAACAAGGAAAAAACAAAAACTGGCACTGGGCTCTAGGTTAATAGGTTAGTCCCAAAAACCATATAAAATAGCATATATATGCATATAGAACATCCAAGGTTAATAATATAATAGCATGAATACTTCATAAAATATAGATACATTGGAGACGTATCATTAAGCGTCGTGCCGGCATGAGAGGTTCCCGTGGCGGGCGATAATCAAGCAGGCGGTGATGACCGTAGATAGATTATGCATGATAAGCAAACCGGCTTAGGTAAATGCGAGAACGATACATGCCACTGGGTCGGTGCCGAGCGGCCTGCAATGATGCAGCCCAAGGGGCGCCCCTAGCAGGGTGAACTAAACATGCAAGCAGATACATGCCGCAGGGACATACCCACGCGGCCTGGGAATGATGCAGCCCAGGGGGCTCTCCCAGCTAAATAAACTTGAAAATGTCACCTGGTTTAGTTGTCGAAGGAGTGTTGGGGTAGCTAAACACACGTGACGAAGGAGTCGCTCCTCACGAGCCGTCGTGACCCAGAGCCTCGGGAGGCTCTGGAGGTTCAGGTGGCCTCCTGAGGACCGTCTCCATCTTCGCCAGGACTACGTGATGCCTGGCCTCCTGACCTACCAGGATGCTCCGCAGGTTGCGCTGGAGATGGTCGCCACGCTAGGCAAGTTGAACGGCATGCGAACGTAGCCGTCAGACGGGCCCTCACACCGTCCAACACGCGAAGTCCAGAAGCGCTCCTGAGATGCAGCAATGTTGAGCCTCGGGATGTCGATGCAGACACGTAGCTCAGCACCCTTGCCTGGGTCGGGAGCAGCGCCAACTGGGCGGCGGACGTCGCGTATTGCTCTTACTTCCTGAAGCTCTTGAATGGTCCTAGTGATGAACTCCTGAGAGCCGGGCGCTCGTTGCCCGGTGTCCTCCTAAGGGAAACGTGCCGCGAAGCACGCCTCCACGTGGTGCCCGAGCACCTTCCTGGTGATGCTGGCCAGGTCTGAGGCCCTCCATTAGAGAGCCCCCGAGCCCTGCCCGAGGAGCGCGTCGGGCGCGCCTTCCTATGCGAGGGAGGGTGGCGGACCTGGTGTGGGCACCGATACTAAGGTGGCGCCGCTGGAGGCGCCGCTCCCCTGAGGCCCGATGTGGAGTAGCTGCTTCTTCTTCTTGGGCTTGGCCTCAGGAGGGTACTGCACATATGCGCTACCAGGGTCTTCGACCATTGTAGCTTGGAAGGCGCGCTCGAGGGAGCACACCGCGTCTCTTTCTTCGTAGGGGACTGTGATTACTCCGCCACTTCTCGGCATCTTGAGGATGTTGTAGCCATGGTGGGTAACTGCCATTAATTTGGCCAGCGCTGGGTACCCGAGGATGGCGTTGTACGGCAGGCAGATGTGGGCGACGTCGAAGTCGACGAGCTCGGTATGGTAGTTGTTGCACTGACCGAAGGTGACAGGGAGAAGAACTTGCCCTATTGGGGTGGTGGAGTCGACAGTCACTCCTGAGAAAGGCATGGTGGGCTGGAGATGATCGTATGGCACTTGAAGGCTGTCGAACGTTCCGACGAACATGACACTAAGCCTTGCACCGCCGTCGATGTGGGTCTTGGTGACTTGTACATTGCTGATGACAGGTGAACAGAGCATCGAGAGGACACCAGCGGTTGCCGCGCATTTGAGTTGGTCCGCCGAGCTAATGTTGATGGCGTACTTGGACCATCAGAGCAGGCGCGTAGCCTCGAGCTTGGGGAGGGATGCATTCACCTCGCGAGGGAACTGCTTGAAGATGCGTTGGGAAGCTAGGGCCTGAGCGCCACCCAAGATGCAGGCGATGGCGCGCGGCTCCTGGAAGCCCCCAGCCCGTTCGTACTTTTGGTGGTCGTCGTTCCTTCTTGGTGGTGGTGGCAGTGGAGGGAGACCAGTGTTGCCCTAAGGACGATCCACGCGAGGCTGGTCCCTCCAGGCACCCTCATGAGGCTGGTCTTGCCAGCCCTAGCGAGGGCCGCGATCGTCCCAACGTCCTCCACCTCGTCCACCTCCTTAGTCGTAGCCCCGGTCGTTGCGCTCGGGGTGTCGACCGAAGCGTCCATCTCAAATGGCCCTAAGCTCTTGACAGTCGTTGGTGTTGTGGCTGCGCACGTTGTGGAAAGCACATAACGTACGGCTTCCCTTGGATGACTCGGGGAAGTCTCGGCTCCGCTTGGTATCTGGCTCTGCCATGAGTACAGCCACCCCTTTGTGCTTCATGTCTTTGACCTTGGCCTTCCTCTCCTCTGGATACACAGCAGGGAGCTCGAGGAGGGAGAGACGCCCCTCCTCAGCTCTTGCACACTTGGTTGCTATGTTGAACATCTCAAAAGTCATGCACAACTCCTCATGGATGGCGAGCTCCTCCTTCATCTTGATGTCGTGGACGCCATTAGAAAACACTGAGATGATGGCCTTGTCTGTCACCTTGGGGATCTTGAGGCGCACGCTTTTGAAGCGCTGGATGTACTTATGGAGGGTCTCTCCTGGCTGTTGCTTGATGCGGCGCAGGTCACCCGCTGCCGGGGGGCGGTCGCGAGTGCCCTGGAAGTTGGCAACGAAGCTATCGCGCATCTGATCCTAGGAGGAGATCGAGCCCGGGGGCAGTTTCAGGAGCCATGAGCGGGCATCGTCCTTGAGAGCCATGGGAAACCAGTTCGCCATGGCCTTTTCGTCGTTGTTGGCTGCCTCGATGCTCAACTCGTACAGCTGCAAGAACTCCCCAGGGACGGGGGTGCTGTCGTAGCGAGGAGGCAGATCCAGCTAGAACTTGCCCAGCCAGACGACGCTATGCGGCTCAGGAGTAAAGGTGTGGCAGCCTGCCGTGGCCAATGGGACCCATTGAGGAGGCGGAGGTTGATCTTGGTGTCCCTACGCTGCCACGGCAAGTGGCGCATGGCCCTGCCATGGCAAGCGATCCTGACGTGGCGGTGCTGGGAGCGGTGGAGCATTTTCTTGTGGACGAGGGATCTCTTGGTAGCTTCTTTCTTCGTGCACGGGCACACGCCGCGGGACCGCACAGCTTGGAGCGAGGACGCCGTCTTAACGCAGAGTAGGCGGAGGCGCTCCATGAGCCGCACATCTTGGCACAAGGGCGCCATCTTGTTGTGGAGGAGGCGGAGGCGCTCCATGAGCCACATCGCCCGTAGCCGGGAGCGGGCGAGGCAGCGAGAGGGATGGTGCAGGAGAGCCCCCCGCGGCGCTTACGAGCTCGGCGATGCGGTCCAACCAGTCCTCGTAGATGTCGTCGACCGGGCGGTAGCACAGGAGCTCGCACGGCATGAGCAAAGTGGCCATTGCGTCCGTGGGTGCACGGCGAGCGTGAGATGATGAGCCGGCCAGAGTCAGCGATGGAGTGGTGGTGCGTCCGTCTCGCCGCATGAAGGGGTGCAGTGAGGAAGCATGCTGCTCGTTTGTCGCCGGGCAGGTAGCGGTGTTGGTGGCGGCTGACGCAGAACGATGGGGAGGTCCACTGACAGGGGCTATCTGAGCTACGCGGGTGGCGAGAGCGGCCTGGCGCTCAGCGCGGGCCTGGAGAGCGTCGGCCTTAAATTTGGTGGAGTGGCGGAGCGCGAATTGACGAAGAGGAAAGCTTAAGCGCACCCCTACCTGGCGTGCCAAATGTCGGATTTCGGGTTCCGGCAAAACCCTTGAAGTTCGAACACTGGGGTGCGCACAAAGATCTTTCCCCCTCTCTAGCTCGCACACATCATGATCACACGGCCTAGCTCCACGAACCCAAAGAGCATGAGACACGAGAGTTTATACTGGTTCGGGCCACCGATGTGGTGTAATACCCTACTCCAGTGTGGTATGGTGGATTGCCTCTCAGGCTGAGGATGAACAGTTACAAGGGAAGAACAACCTCCTGAGGAGAGGTATTCTTGTGCTCGGTGAGTTGATGCGGTCCAGTATCCGATCACAATGCCTCCCTATAGTTGTGGCTAGTCTTATTTATAGAGGCCCGGTTCCTCTTCCCAAATATTAGGCAGGAAGGGATCCCTCAATGGCCAATTTGAAGGGGGACAACTAGTACAAGCTATCCTGACAAAAGTAGTCTTCGCCTGCCAAAGGCTCTGGCGGTGACGCCGCCTTGGGCTCCACGGTGACCTCCGTCCTGCTAGTCTTGGTCCTGTTGCACCGATATGGAAACCTTTGCTTGATACCTCAGGACTCCTCGTCTGCGCTTGCATCTTTAGCACCAAAGAGGAAACAAGGACAATGCACGCTGGCGCATGCCTGGCGCCCGCCTAGCTCCAGCCATCATGGCTTGCATCACAGGAACCTCTCAAGGTGTCCCTTGCCTTGATCTCTCCACCCTCGTGAGCCAGCCTGGTAAGGACGTCCCTGGGGAGGTCTTGCGTCGTCCGCCTCGCGAGGCTAGTCCCCTCGTGAGGGTCTTGACTGTTTGCTGGTGAAGATGGGCCGTACGGGGCCGCTGGTGGTGCCACGCTGCGGGCCGTAGGCAGGCAAGTCTGGGGACCCCCGTTCCCAGAACGCCGACAGATGCATATTTGATAGTAGCCACTTTTAAGACCAATTTTAGAGAAAATTGTGGCTCCACTAAGCTCATCTAGCATGGCATCAAGGCGAGGAATAGGATACTTATAGCGGACGATAATAGCATTGATAGGACGACAACCGGAGCACATGCGATGTGTACCATCGTTCTTGGGAACAAGGTTTACCGGTACGACACATGGGCTTAAGCATTCATGTACATGGCCATTGCCGATGAGTTGTTGTACTTGTCATTGGATCTCCTTGGTTTCCTCAGGGTTGACGCGGTAGGGAGCCTTGTTAGGAATATGTGCTCCTGGGATGAGGCCGATGCAGTGTTCGATTCCTCCAAGAGGAGGTAGGCCCGGAGGTAGCTCGTTGGGGAATACATCTTGGGATTCCTGCAATAGAGAAGATAGCACTAAAGGTAGATTATGAGGGTGTTAGTTTCTGTTGCTTCGTCCTTGCACAAAAGGACATAGTGCATAACACTTGATGGGTTCTCGCACACTTCTCTCACCTCACTTTTGGTGGCAAATAGCACTAAGTTTTTCTTGTCGCTCACCGTGGAGGCAGTCAATTTGGGCTTGTGGCACTCACTCTCTTTTTGGTGGCTCGCTCTCTCACTATTCTCTCCACGATGGGTTGCTTGCTTGTCGGCGATCACTTGGCTTGGAGACATAGGTCGTAGCATGTACTCCTTTCCTTTCGTTTTGAAGCTATAGTTGTTTGTTAGCTTGTTGTGGATGATGCCTCTGTCAAATTGCAATGGTCATCAAAGAAGGAGGTCGCAAACGGACATCGGAACGACATCACACTCCAAAGTGTGTTCATATGCTCCGATTTTGAAGGAGATTTGGACCATGTGCTCCACTTGAATAGTGATGTAGTCGCTTAGCCATTGGACCTTATAGGGGTGGGGAAGCTTCATCTCGACCAATTGGAGCTTGGAGCATAGTTCTTCACTCGCCAAGTTATGGAAACTTCCTCCGTCGATTATGACCTTCACAGACCTTCCATTAATGTCGGCATTGGTGTGGAAGATATGGCATCTTTGGTCTTCGTCTTGTTGATGTTGAAGGGTCAAGACCTTGGAGACAACGAGAGCAGGGCTCGAATCTTTGTCACAAAATACTTGATCATCTTTGTTCACGTGCCTCTACATGGCCACTTGTTCAAGGGCCTCCATTTACTCTTCACTCATGGAGTCATATTTTCCGTTGTCGTTGAGGATGATGGTGCGCTTGTTGGTACACTCAAAGGACTTGTGGCCTTAGCCGCCGCATGTGAAGCACTTGATGGAACTTGTCTTGACGGTTTCATCCGGTGGAGTTGTAGATGATGAAGCTCTCAGCTTGAAGGTGCTTGTAGTAGGAGGACGACTTGAGGTGGTTGAAGTTTTCTTGTAACTTGACTTGTCACCATTGTTTTTAGAAGGTTTAGTTGAGGTAGAAGGCGTTGGAGTCGTTGAATCTTGGTTGTTGGTGAAGCCATTGCTCTTGGAAGAGTATTTGGCATACTTGAAGTCATCTTGCACTTGTCGTTCCGCCTTGGTAGCTTGATGTACTAGCTCGATGAGGTTGGAGTAAGGTTGGAAGTCAGAAATCTTCTTGATAGGATGATTGAGGCCATTCAAGAAACGTGTCATAGTTTGCTCATCATCTTCCGTGACATTAGCTCGTATCATGGCAATCTCCATTTCCTTGTAGTACTCTTCAACACTCTTTGTTCCTTGATTGAAGAGTTGCAATTTCTTGAAGAGGTCGTGGTTGTAGTATGTTGGCACAAAACATGCTCTCATGACATCCTTAATTTGCTCCCAAGTGGTTATGGGTGGTTCACCTCTTGCTTCTTGTCACTCAATGACTTGCTCCCACCAAATTAGGATGTAGTCTTGGAACTCAAGGGATGCCAGGGCAATCTTCTTCTTTTCCTCATAGTTGTGCAAACGAAAGATCTTCCCAACCTTCAATGCCCATGAAAGGTACTCTTTGGGATCGTTTCTTCCGGTGAACTTGGGCATGGTGAATTTGAGCTTGCCATAGTATTTCTCTTCATTGTGTTGGTCGAGGATGATGTCGCCCTTGGCATGGAGGGTTTTCACCCTCGTGTTGCTCTTCGCGAACTTGTGGTTCTTGTCGAGCCTGTGGAACTTGTCGATGCAATCATGCTTCATATTTCCTCTCTTGGACTTCTTCGCGAAGCGCTTCTTCTTGCTCACGAGTATGCCGGTTGCGTTCGGCTACGGCGTGACATGTTTCGTGGATGGAACATTGTGCCTCAAGTGCTTGAGCTTCTCACCATTGTTGTTCTTGACGTTGTGCCTCAGCATCTTGGTCGTCTTGGTGTTGGCGTGCTCACTCTTCCTCTTGTTGGTGTAGATGTTGTCGTTCTTGTGCTTGCACCAAGGTAGCTTGGTTTTGGTGATGCCGATGTGCTTGCTCGTCAAGTTGCTCTTGTGTACGATTTCTGTGTAGAGGATTGTGGTTTGCTTGACGGTCTTGGCGCGTGGCTTGATGTAGAGTGTTCGATGTCGGTGTACTTGAGTAGGAGATGGTGTCGTCGGAGTGTCCAATCGAGCGGCTCCGCCTTGAATAGGATTAAGTGGTAGAAGAGCGGTTGACCTACAAGACACGAATCTCGTCCATTCTTGCCTTGTTCTCTTGTTCTTGTTCGTCGAGCTTGTTGTCAAAGTAGTCTCCTGTATGTTGCTCGGAGAGACGCAAGTCGGCGGCGAGATTGTCGATGTGGTCGCTCAATGCTTGTTGTTCTTGATGCAAAGCTCATTGTGCACCGAAGAGGTGGTTCTTGGTGACATAGGTGTTCGGGTCCTCGTCTTGCTCGATGAAGAGTGGGTTGGTAGAAGTAGTTGGCCTATCCATCATTGCAAGTAAAGTGTGAGTGTGAGATATAGAATAACAATACCAAATTTACCGTGACCAATGTTGAGAATGGATCAAATATCACTCAATGATGTAACAAGGAAATAGCACAATTGGTACCGGTTCCCATCAATCTCTCACACCTACACAAATAAACCTTTAGCGGAGCTCGGTTAGGATGTTGGCACAAAATTTATACAATTGTTAGTGAGACTCAATAATGTTGGAAAAGATTCACAAATGTGCAAATGCAACACGTAGACCGATAGCAAGATATGGTACACGGAAACACACACAGAAAGATAAATGGGGTCGTGCAACCAAAAATGAGCGGAAAATGTGGATTCTACGGAAAATGCTCTTGCTGTACAATTCTAGAGAGACGCTAGCACGATTGCACACAAACGGATACGGGACTTGTGCACAACCTACTAAGAAAAAATGTAACGACTTCTATCCCAAGTATGCTATATGTATGGTGTTCCGACGATATCATGCAAGATGATCGAGTATGACAATCTTAATGTAGTATGTGTCGGCCTCCTGGGAACGGGGGTCCCTAGACTTGCCTGCGTGTAGCCCGCGGCGTGGCAACGTCAGCGGCCCCGTACGGCCCATCTTCACCAGCAAACACTCAAGACCCTCGCGAGGGGCCAAGCCTCGCGAGGCGGACAATGCAAGACCTCCTCAGGGGCGGCCTCACCAGGTAGGCTCACAAGGGGCGGAGAGATCAAGGCAAGGGACACCTCGCGAGGTTCCTGTGACACAAGCCATAACGACCAAGGCCAGGCGGGCACCAGGTGGGCGCCAACGCGTGCAGTGTCCTCGTTTCCTCTTGGTGCTAAACAAGCTAGCGTAGGCGCGATGTCTCGAGGCGGCAAGCAAAGGTTTCCATATCGGTGCAACAAGACCAAGACCAGTAGGATGGCAGGACGGAGGTCACCGTGGAGCCCAAGACGGCGTCATCACCAGAGCCTTTGGCAGGCGAAGACCATCTTTTGTCACGATAGCTTGTACTAGTTGTCCCCCTTCAAATTGGCCATTGTGGGATCCCTACCGGCCTAATATTTGGGAAGAGAACTCGGGCCTCTATATATAGGACTAGACACCACCATAGAAGGGAGGGACATCCCATCTTGGACCGGATCCATTCCACCAAGGCAACCACGCAAACTCACCAAGCACAAGAACACCTCTCCTCAGGAGGCTGTTCTTCCCTTGTAACTGCTCATCCTCAGCCCAATTAGCAATCCACCACACCACACTAGAGTAGGGTATTACACCAGATCGGTGGCCCGAACCAGTATAAATCTTGTGACCCTTTGTTCGGCGAGTTCGATATGCTAAGCCTTGAGATTGTGGTGAGGGCGTGAGCCAGAGCGAGGAGTGATCTTCGTGCGCACCCCAGTGTTCGAACCTCAAGGGTTTTGCCGGAGCCCGAAATCCGACATTTGGCGCACCAGGTAGGGGTGCGCTGAAGCTTTCCGTCCGCTGATCCACATTCCACCGCTCTAGCACATCAATGTTGGACGCGCGCCGGGCCACCCATGTCGCTCAGGCATCCCCTGTTAGCGGGCTTCCCCGTCGTTCTTCATCTCCTGTTACCAACGCTGCTACCGACCCAGCAGCAAACGATCAGCAAGCGTCCTCACTGCACCCCTCCGTGCGGCGGGACGGCCGCACCGCCACAACATCGCTGACCCCGGCCGGCTCATCGTCTCACGCTCGCCGTGCGCCCGCGGAAGCACCGGCCACGCTGCTCATGGCACGCGAGCTCCTGCGCTACCGCCCGGTCGACGACCTCTACGAGGACTGGTTGGACCGCATCGTCGATCTCGTCAGCGCTGTTGGAGGCTCCCCTGCGCCATCCCTCTCGCTGCCTCGCCCACCTCCAGCCACGGGCGATGTAGCTCATGGAGCACCTCCGCATCAAGACGGTGCCCTCGCGCCGAGATGCGCAGCTCACGGAGCACCACCGCCCCCTCTGCGTCAAGATGGTGTCCTCGCCCCAAGACGTGTGGTCCCGCCGCATGATCCACCGTGCCATGTACCCGCGCATGAAGAAGGAAGCTGCCAAGAGGTTCCATGGCCGCAAGATAACGCTCCAGCGCTCCCAGGACCACCACGACAAGACCGCGTGCCTCCTGTGGCGGCGGCGCGCGGACATCCAGGCCAGGCCCCGCATTAGTAAAGGAGGAACAAAGACAAACATCAGGACGAGGGGGCTAGGGGCTTCCAGGAGCCGCGCGCAATCTCTTGCATCTTGGGTGGCGTGCAGGCCCTAGCCTCATAGTGTATCTTCAAGCAGTTTGCTCGTGAGCTGAATGCAGTCCTCCCTAAGCTTGAGGCCACGCGCCCTCTCAGGTGGTCCGCGTGCGCTATCACGTTCAGCTTAGCGGATCAGCTTAAGTGCGCGGCAACGGCTGGAGTCCTCCCGATGCTTTGCTCCCCAGTCATTAGCAACGTGCAGGTCACCAGGACCCTCATTGACGGCGGAGCAGGACTCAACGTCCTGTCCGTCGAGACGTTCGACATTCTCCAAGTGTCGTACGATCAGCTTCAGCCAAGCAAGCCCTTCTCAGGAGTCACTGATGGTTCCACTGTTCCGATAGGGCAGGTTCGCCTTCTAGTCACCTTCGTGCAGCGCAACAACTACCACACCGAGCTCATCGACTTCGACGTCGCCCACATCCGTCTGCCGTACAACGCCATCCTCGGGTACCCAGCCCTGGCCAAGTTCATGGCAGTGACTCACCATGGATACAATGTCCTCAAGATGCCAGGAAGCGGTGGAGTCATCACCGTACCCTGTGAAGAGAGGGAGGCAATGTCTTCACTTGAGCGCGCGTTCCAAGCCACAGCAATCGAAGACCCGGACTGCAGAAATGGAAGACTTCCCGAGGCGACCCCCAAGAAGAAGAGGGCTTCGCCTGGCCCAAGCCATCAGGAGGCAGGCGCCTGCGGAGGTGTTGGGTTAGGATCTGCACCCAATCAAGGAGCGCCACCCTCTCTCGCATAGTAAGGCGTGCCCGGCGCCCTCCTCAGGCAGGGCTCGGGGGCTCTTTCTTGGAGAGCCACGGACTTTGCCAAGGTCGCGAGGGAGGCGCTCGGACACCAGTTGGAGGGGTGCTTCCAGGCACGTTTCCCTCGAGGAGGTACAAGGCAAGGAAGACCAAACCCTCAGGAGTTCATCGCAAGCAACAGTCAGGAGCTACAGGAGTCGAGAGTCATGCGCGGCAGCCGCCGCTTGCCCGCCATGGCCCCCCATCCAGGCGAGGATGGTGGGCTGCGCATCTGTGTCGATGTGCTAGGGCTCAACCAAGCCGTGTCTCAGGAGCGCCTCTGGCCTTCGCACGTGGTGCACTGCGAGGGTCCGCCTCACAGTTACGTTTGCATGCCTTTCGGCCTGCCGAACGCGGTCTCCGCTCATCAGCGCTTGCTGAGGAGCATTCTGGAGGCTCAGGAGGTCAGGCATCGTGCGGTCCTGGCAGAGATGGAGATGGCTCTCGGAGACCCACCTGTGCCCCCGGAGCCTCACGAGGTTCTTGGGCCTGGGGGCTCGTGAGGGTCGGCATCTTCGTCACGCGTCGCCCGCTTCTTCAGCATCCCTCCATCTTCAACGGCACCAGGTGACATCTTTCTAAGTTCCGTTTTTAGCTGGGAGCGCCCATAGGGCCGCATTATTGCCAGGTCGCGTTGGTCCGTCCCTGCGGCATGCATCCGTTTTGCTTATGCTCTTTACTTGCCTTGTTGGGGGCACCCCTCGGGCTGCATCATCCCCGAGCTACTCGGGCCTAGCCATGCGGCGTTTTCTTTTCCCGCGTCTACTTAAAATGAATTTGCTCTGTCGCGCTCAATTATCACCTTCTGCTTATCGCAGACTTCTCCGCTTTCATGTAAAGCGCTTGCACGTTAAAAGGGGGGGGTACCTGAGCATCGCGACTCATGGACTCCTACTGGCTCTCCATCCCTCACCCCCTGGCCTTGACCCACGGCATCGTGACCTGTCATACCAGCGGCGGCTGAGCTCGCTCGAGGGCCGGGACCTTAGGAAGTAGAGCATTTGCATTCTAACCACCCTGCAGGAACACACCATTGATACAGGCCCAGAGCTAGGCGCAACCCACCTCGAGGTAGGGCCTCGTGAGTCCCGCGCTGGCTCACGAGTGCCCAGATACACCTCTCCTAGCCCTACTGTGCCGGCCACGTGTCAGGGCGGGGCTGTACACGCCCCGGGGGCTCCTCCCGGAGGGGAGCCCCCTCCCGCGTATCAGTGGAAGCACCATGCTCCGCGCTGGCTGACGACACTGCCGAGGAGCGGCTATGCCCGTACACATACGGAAGCGCTATGCTCCACGCTGGTGGTAAACAACTGAGGGCGGCCTCCAGCCGTACCAACCTCAGGGAGCCTAGAGCTCAGTGTCCGGCACCATCGCAACGCCTCCCCTCGGGAGCGCCGCGCGAGGGGGCTGGGCACGGGGGCTATGCCTGGGCCTCGCCCGAGCACATGCCACCCAGCCAGGTCCCTCGGACCTGGTCGTCACGCGCCCCTCCCTGAGCGGAGCCAAGGTATGGAAACCCGTTTGAACGTGAAGGGGGACTCGTGAGCATCGTGACTCAGGAGCCTAACTTGCCCCGTAGCCCCTCACTCCTTAGTCCCGTCCAGGTTTCCGGTTGGGGCTAACGCTGGGTGAGGTACGCGCGGGGCCGGGCCCTGCCGACGCAGAACGATCAATCCACTCCTCGTTCCCCCCTTTCCTACTTGTTGCTTGTGCATCAAGGGGGACTCCTCATCATCGCGACTCAGGAGCCTAACTTGCCACGTAGCCCCTCGCTCCTTAGTCCCGTCCTAGTTTCTGGTCGGGGCTAACGCTGGGCGAGGTATGCGCGGGGCCGGGCCCTGCCGACGTAGAGCGCGAGCAAGTAGGGGAGAAAAATGCAAATTGCAGGAAATTCAAAGCAAATATTACGAGCCATTGATTGTTTCACGAAGTCAAACACAAGTCTAAACGCCTGCCCGAGGCATGGTGCATGTTGCAGGAATAAAAACAGGACAGAAGCCGCAAAGGGATCACTCTCCAGTGGCGGCGCCTCCAGGGGCCGCGGAGCTGGTGGCACCGCGCCCGGGCAAGATGCTAAAGGCACGGAACATTCCAAGCAAAGCATCGGCTGGGCCTTTCACGGCCTCAGCGGCTACGGCGGCAAGGTCGCCGCTCACAGGCTCCAGCAGGCTGTCGAGGTCGACGATGCGGTCGCGCAGGTAGACGTGGCTAAGGACACGCGTCAGCGCCGCCAAAGACAGGGCGCGCGCCTCGGCCTCGGCCGTAGGGCCAAGGCCGTCTACGACATCTTCAAGCACGCGGACCAGGAAGGGGAGCAGCTTGGCGGGGCCGTCCTCCGCGCCGGCCAACGGCTCCTACAAGCCGCTCTCCTAAAGCGTCTTCAGCCCGGCACGAGCCCTCTTCTCCATCTTCGCGAAGGCCACCCGATCCTCCGCCAGGACCTTCGCCTTGGCGTCTAGCTCGGCCCTCTCCGCCTATAGCGACTGCTCCAGCGTCTCCAGTTCTCCGTGGCGGTCATCGAGCTTGGCGTCCCGGTCCTTGACGGCAGCCTCCCGAGCCTTCATCTCCTTCTCTTTCTCCTGGCGGCCATGGACCTCCTCGGCGAGCTCGTCGCGCAGGCCTCGCAGCTCAACCTTCCGCTCCTTGCAGCGAGCCTTGGCAGCCGCAGTGTCGCCCAGGGCAGCATCGCGGGCGGCCTTGGCTTGGTTGGCGGCCTTCTTCTCCCCATCGGAGGTCGCCACGGCCTGGCTCAACGCTGCTCGGACAAAGGCAGCAGAACAGGCCCAGCCAGAAGTTAGCTCTAGGTGCCCGGCCGCTAGGCGAGGGTCCGCACTCAGAAGATCCTCCCGCAGCTGGCTCAGTTCGCTGGCGACTTGGTCCAGGACGGTGGCAAAGGAAGCAGAAGAAGCGGGAACCGGCGGAGCATGCGAAGAAGACGACGGCGTGATCACGGCTTGGCAGGAAGGAACCCCCTGGGCCTTGGTCGCCCCGGCTGCAGCATCGAGCGCAGTCGACTCCAGGGTTAGCGGGGCCACGGGGGCTGACTCCTCACCAAGGCGTCCCAGTCGGCCTCGTGAGGACGATCAGACCAGGGTGGCGCGAGCCGTGCCATCTTCCTCCCCAGCAGACGAAGGCACTGCCCCGGCAGATGGACTCGCCCCAAGCGGAGTCATAGAAGCCCCTCTCAACCTTTTCGCCGCAGGCGCCGGCCTGACAATAGAATATGGAAGTCAAGCCTCGGCAGTAGAAACCAAGCAAAGCGGGAATCAAGCACTTACTGGTCGTCGCTCGCGGACCCAAGCATCTTCCGGCTGAACTTCAAGCCTGAGAGCCTGCAGCTTGGGTCAGCCTCGGGGAGCCCGGAAGCAGAAGCCACGTCGGGAGGGCTGGGGCTGGCTTCAGACCGCCCAGGGATTGGAGCGGACCCTAGGGGAACCAGCCCCGACCTGCCCTTCCTTGTGACCAAGGGAGAGTCCTCCTTTCCTCGCCCGACGCCAGCATCGTCGTCATCCGGCATGGAGCCGAGGGCCCGAGACCTGAGCCGAGGGAAGGACTCCCCCGACTCCTCTCCAGTCGCCTCGAAGACGTACTCTACCTCTTCCGCCTCTTCTTCCTCCCCACTCTCGCTGGAGCTGCCGGACGACACGTCCACCATCGCCAGCGCCGTAAGATCCTTGGGAGCTACCGCGAGCACCAGCCCCTCACCGTTGAAGGTGGGCATGGCGTTCACCACCTGCTCCCAGTCGTCGCGAAGGAACAGGGGGACGGGGGCGCCCACTGGCTTCGCCACATCGCCCCCAACCAAGGAATGGAGGGCCGCAACCAGATTCTCGTCGGTCAGGGCCTTAGAGCTTAGGCACAAGGCGGCGTCCGCTTCCCCAAGCCTCCACAACGGGAGCGAGTGCTCCTGGAGCGGAGCCACCCGGTGCTCCAAGAACTCCCTCAGGAGCGTGGTTCCAGTCAGCTTCGCCGCCCCGAAGTTGCTCAGCCTCAGGTCCGCGTCCATCCTCTTCAGCACCGCCCTCGCGCGGGGGGCGACGAGCTCTGCGAGGGACCACCCATCGACAGCCTTGGGCAGCCCCGTAGGCAGTACCAGACGGGGGTGGAGGCGCCCGACGTCCGCCACGACCCACTTGCTCCGGAAGCCTTCGATCCACTTCCTAGGCTTCGAGATGGCATTGGAATTGGAGTACGCGATGAAGCTCGCACACGCGGAGACATGGGCACCAGAAACCCGGAGGGAAAAATAGTGATGCAACAAGGCCACCGAGGGCTTTACCCCAACGTGAGCCTCACAGTAGTAAGAAAAAATCGCCAGGAGAAGAACGGAGTTGGGGTGGAGGTGCAGAGCCTGCAAGTTGTACTAGCGAGGAATAGCAAAGAAGAACTCAGAGAAAGGAGGCACCAGACCGGCGACAATGGTGCTCACAAAGAGCGGATAGAAGGTGCTCCCCTTGGATTCAGGCTGGTCGGAGCCGGCGTTGAGCACAGTCGCCCCCTTTCTGCCCTGCGCCACCATCATCAAGCGCGTAAGGGCGAGGTTCTTCTCTGACAGGTTCGGGGAATCCAGGGCCGGCGAGTACCAGGCCTCAGTCGGGGACTTGCAAGGCGCCATGGCGTGCCAGATGAGAAGGATTGAGACAAATCTGGAGGATTTCGGAAGCAAGAAGGAGGGGACCGAGAAAGGGGATCTGGAGCGAGGCGAACGAGAACAAGGCAAGTAAGTCAGGCCGGGCACCTCTTTTGTCAGATGGGCAGTTGTCGAGGCGCCGTGGGGAGCGCAGACGCCCGCTTCCAATCAATCGCCACACGACGCCCAAGGCCGCAGGCTGTTAGGGCCCATGGCGCTTCGTGCTTACCCCTTCGCTTCCCCGAGAGGCCAAGCCTGGGCGCGCCTTGGGCCCGGGGGCTACTGTCGGTGTTCTGGGAACGGGGGTCCCCAGACTTGCCTGCCTGTGGCCTGTGGCGTGGCTCAAGTGGGGGCCCAGCGCGGCCCATCTTCATCAGCTCAAGCTCAAGACCCTCGCGAGGGGCCAAGCCTCGCGGGGCGGACGACAGGAAGCTTCCTCAGAGGCGGCCTTAATCGGCAGCCTCGCGAGGAGGCGGAGAGATCAAGGCGGGGATACCTCGCGAGGAACCCGTGATGCAAGCCATGACGATCGAGACTAGGCGTGCGCCAGGCGGGTGCCGGCCTGCATAGTGTCCTTGTTTCCCCTTTGGTGCAAAGGGGGCAAGCGCAGGCCAAGGCATCGGGCAAAGTTTGCCATTCCGGTGCAACAAGACCAAGACCAGCAGAGTGGTAGGACGGAGGTCACCGTGGAGCCCAACACGGCGTCATCACCAATACTTTTGGCAGCTGAAGACCACCTTTGGTCAGGATAACTTGTACTAGATGTTCCCCTTCAAAATGGCCAATTGTTGGCGCCCTTCCCGCTCATTATTTGGGGAGAGGCCCAGGGCCTCTATAAATAGAGCTAGCCACCACAAAGTATAGATAGGGGGAAAACGGCCAGAGATCTGGTGGAACCCTAGTAGAGAGAGAGAGAGAGACGACTGAACTCACCCTAGCAGTTCATCGCACCAGCTCAAGAACACCTCTCGTGAGGCTATTCTTCCCTTGTACTGTTCATCATCATCCCCTGAGGCAATCCACCTCACCACACACTGGAGTAGGGTACTACACCACAACGGTGGCCCGAACCAGTATAAACCTCGTGTCCCTTGTGTTGTTCGTTGTTTCCAGTTTAGATCACGCGAGGAGATTGGATGTAGATCGGTAGGGGAGAGATCTCCGCGGGCACCCCAGTGTTCGAACCTCAAGGGTCTGCCGGAACCTGAAATCCGACAGCGTACACCTGGAGGAACTCTGCAGGGTCTGCTGCACCGTCGTACCGTGGCAGCAACTCCGGCCGAAACTTCAGCGGCCACCGCACCTGTCGCAAGGTGGGGGAGAATGCTCCTAGGCCCACGATGCCCCCGAATGCTCCTGGCGGCCTTGCGGGTGGAGCAGCGCCTACCATGGGAACCATGCGGCATGGGCAGAGCGCTCTTGATGAAGAAGTGGATCTTCAACACGACCCTACCTAGCATGCCAAATGTCGAATTCAGGGCTCCATAGACCCAAGAAAGGTTCGACCTCTGGGGCATGTGCAAAGAACTCAAACTATTCAGCTAACCAGTTTGTCACCCCCATGGCCTAGCTTGATGAACATGGGAGAAGATGGACACAGCAGTTTACCCAGGTTCGGGCCACCTTGCGGTGTAAGATGCTACTCCTGATTTTTGGTGGATTAGCCTCACGAGGCGCTAAGGATGAACTAGTACAAGGGAAGAGCAACCTCGCGAGGTCTACTCTGGTGTGGGTGTGAGTCGATGAGGTGTCGGTTTGATCCCCCTAGAGCCCCTGCCTATGGTGGTGGCTAACCTATATTTATAGTGGCCTCGGTCCTCTTTCCCCAAAACGAAGGCGGGAAGGGATCCCATAGTGGCCAATTTGAAACGGGACAAGTAGTACATCTTATCCTGACGAAAGGTGGTCTTCGCCTAGAAAGCTTCTAGACATGACACTGCGGTGGGCTCGGTGTTGACATCCGTCGAGCCATCCTGGCGGTCTTGGTCTCGTTGCACGGGAATGGAAACCTTTGGCTGATTCCTCGGGACCCCACGCCCGCGCTTGCCTCCTTAGCACCAAAGAGGAAACCTGCTCCTCTGCTCCCGCTGGCGCCCGCCTAGCCTTGGTCGTCATGGCTTCTGTCACTTCAACCTCATGAGGTGGGCACCTGCATAGAAATCTCCGCTCCTCATGAGGCAGCCCGGGGAGGCCTCTCCCTCCAGAGGTCTTGACGTTGCCCGCCTCGCGAGGGTCTTGTCTTGTAGGTGTTGTAGATGGGCCGTACCAGGCCGTCGATGAAGCCATGCCATGGGCCGCAGGCAGGCAAGTCTGGGTACCCTGGTTCCCAGAACACCGACGGAATGTTAACGAACGCTTCAAGAATGGATTAAATCCTTAACGGACCACCATGTTGAGCCTCCATGAAGAACTCCGGTAACAAAAGAATGATGAGAAGTGAAGGATGAAAAGAATAAATTGAAGCCTTGCAATGATTTAAATGGAGCTTCATGACAAGATAATTGAGAGAGCTTGGAACTCCGAAAAAAGAAAAAAATATGAAGCATCTCAAACTGAGAATATGATATGATGAGCAAACTCCGAAAAGAAGAAATTAAATCACCTCATGGAAAACAAGAATAAGATTTATTGTATTTTTATCCTTCATCAACTTAAAATGATGACACATAAGGGATTTGGCATACTACTAATTCTTGTTGAAAAGGATTAAAGATAGAGATATATCACAAACTTGGGAAATGTTCAATGAATCACCGGTAGTATTTTTGGAAAGAACGAATTAATTGATATGAGAACATAGAAAGAGGAATCTTGAACGAACCACTGTAAGAATGGAAAATGAATGAAGAAAAGAGAATGAATCAACAGGAAGAATTAGAGGAAGAACAAAGATACTTGAGATAATTTAGACACAAGAGAACGAAGAGATCACGAGATGACTAGATAATACTTGAACGATGCACCAGAAGAATTGAAGAACGAGAGCTGGAAGTTGAGAAGGAAGAATTCAGAAATGATATCCCTCAGAGTAATAAAATGGAAAGAACTCATGAAATGATTCTGATGGGTATGAAAAGAATTCTCATGATAGGAAATAATTGTGAGGATGGCATGAAGCTAGAACCAGGAATCTTCAAGAGAACGAGCCAAGATTTAAGTGAAACTCTTCTTCAGTCATCAAAGACGAGAATGATGATGACAACCATGAAGAATTAGAGAGATGCTCCAGAACAATGCATACTAGAAATGTTGATCCATAGATGAAAAGAATTTGAAAGTGATCTCAGAGAAGGCAATTGACTGGTGAAAATTCATTCTTATGTCAAACTTTGACAGAATTTGAAATTAATTCCAGAAGAATTTGAAGAGTCGGGTAAGATCCTATGGATAAACATGTGGGTTAGGGGCCCCCTAAAAATAAAGACCATTGAACATGACCACTCGGAAGAGAGATGGTGCACCAGAACGATTGAAAAGACTAGATTGAGGTGAAAACCTTGAATTAATTTGAACGCAAACACGAATCTTCTGTGATATTTTCATCACTCCAGAAAAATTAAATGGTGAGAGGCAAATGAGCAAGGCGAGACATTTGAGCCAAGGAAAGGAATATGATCAACCCGAAAAAACTTGAACTGAATCCACCTGAAAAGAAACGAGACGAACAATAATTAACTAAATGAGAATTCATTAGTTGAAATAGTTGAGGAAAGAATGAAGAGACTTCACACGGATGAAATGGATGCCCGTTTTGAGACTTCAGACTCTGTGAAGAAAAGGGTGGGATGGTGGGAAAAGAAAAAAAACAACTTGGGATGGGAAAACGAACTCCGTTGAAAAAACTGAGAATCGATCCAGCAAAAGATGAAGATGATGGAATAACTTGAAGAGAAATACACCGGTTAGAAATGATTAACATCGTGACGACCAGTAACAACCGCGTGATCCTAAAGATAATTTGAAGGGGAAGAGTAGTAGAATCAAAACACGTACGTCACAAATCCTCACCAGAGCGACGAAGGGGATAAGAAGTAAAAGGAATTCCTACTCTCCGATATAACTAGACTCCGAAAATAGTTTTCTTCTAGACTCGACAACGGCCATGCTATGATCAAGCAATGGGGCTCCTTTGGTCGGTCGAGGCTTTGATACGAACTTGTCACCCCCAATATGCGATCCTATCCGAGAGGAACTCGAAGGTCCCACCAAGGATAGAGCCGCATATTGAAGACACTGCAAGGTGATATCATTACGTCGTACCATATACACAATAGGTGGGGATGCAGACAAAGGCATACACTTGCCTCACAAATACATCAAACATCATACAGAACAGCAACATCCGAGTACAGATGAAACACAAATGAAAACTCAAATGACATCCACCCTGCTAGCCCGGGCTACCGACCAGGAACCTATCCCTCAAATAAAGAAGAAGAAGCAGAAGAAGAATCCCAAAACAAGTAAGCATCGCTCTCATGTCATATCATCGCATTATCTATACCTACAACTATTTCCGTAGTAATATGTGAGTCACGAGGACTCAGCAATCCCTTTACCATGGGTATCAAGACTAGCAAAGCATAATGGGTATGGAATGGATAAGTGGTGAGGTTGCAGCAAGCACTAATCATTATATGGTGGCTAACTTACGAGTACAAGAATAAGAAGAGAGACTAC
This sequence comes from Triticum urartu, assembly GCF_003073215.2. Classification (NCBI taxonomy): domain Eukaryota; kingdom Viridiplantae; phylum Streptophyta; class Magnoliopsida; order Poales; family Poaceae; genus Triticum; species Triticum urartu. The sequence goes on from NC_053025.1 coordinate 348,819,419, forward strand.
GCATAATGGTCGCAACTAGTAATGATCAAGAAGTGATGCAGAACTACATATGAGTCAATCATAACCCCACCGTGTTCTCTTCCCGAACTCCCTTGAAAAGAGACGGTCATGGTTATGCACGCGGTTGGTGTATTTTATTTTGAAACTGGTGTCAATTTCTCTACAACTGGATATTATAAATTTCCAATCTGCCACATAACCGCGGGCATGCATGGCTGATACATCTCCAACGTATCTATATTTTTTTATTGTTCCATGCTATTATACTTTTTTGGGACTAGCCTGTTAACCTAGAGCCTAGTGCCAGTTTCTATTTTTCCTTGTTTTCGAGTTTTACAGAAAAGCAATATTAAACGGTGCAGGGTGCACCCTACCTCCCCCCACAGGAGGGTGCTCCATCCTTATGGTTGATTCATGGACCCCCCTGACATGAAACCGACGCCAAAAATTCCTATAAATAGAGAAACCCCCGAAAAGAAACCTAGATTGGGATTTTTACCGCGGCAAGCCTCTATAGCCACCAAAAACCAATCGGGACCTTGTTCCGGTACCCTGCCAGAGGGGGGAATCATCACTAGTAGCCATCTTCATCATCCTGGTGCTCTCCATGACGAGGAGGGAGTAGTTCACCCTCGGGGCTGAGGGTATGTACTAGTAGCTATGTGTTTGATCTCTCTCTCTCTCTCTCGTGTTATTGATTTGGCATTAACTTGATGTACCGCGAGCTTTGCTATTACAGTTGGATCTTATGATGTTTCTCGCCCTCTACCTTCTTGTAAAGGATTGAGTTTTCCCTTTGAAGTTATCTTATCAGATTGAGTCTTCAAGGATTTGAGAACATTTGATGTATGTCTTGCATGTGCTAATCTGTCGTGACAATAGGATATTCATGTGATCTACTTGATGTATGTTTTTGTGATCAACTTGCGGGTTCTATGTCCTTGTGAACTTATACATGGGGGTTGGCACACGTTTTCGTCCTGACTCTCTGATAGAAACTTTGGGGCACTCTTTGAAGTTCTTTGTTTTGGGTTGAATAGATGAATATGAGATTGTGTGATGCATATCGTATAATCAAACTCGTAGATACTTGTGGTGACATTGGAGTATCTAGGTGACATTAGGGTTTTGGTTGATATGTGTCTTAAGGTGTTATTTTAGTATGAACTCTAGGTTTGTTTGTGAAACTTATAGGAATAGCCCAATAGATCGATAAGAAAGAATAACTTTGAGGTGGTTTCGTACCCTGCAATAATCTCTTCGTTTAATCTCCGCTATTAGTGACTTTGGAGTGAATCTCTGTTGCATGTTGAGGGATTGCTATATGATCTAATTATGTTATCATTGTTGAGAGAACTTGCACTAGTGAAAGTATGAACCATAGGCCTTGTTTTCAAGCATTGAAATACCGTTTTTGCTCACTTTTACTACTTGCTACCCTGCTGTTTTTTATATTATTAGATTACAAAAATCCATGTCTACCATCCATAATGCACTTGTATCACCATCTCTTCACCGAACTAGTGCACCTATACAATTTACCATTGTATTGGGTGTGTTGGGGACATAAGAGACTCTTTGTTATTTGGTTCTAGGGTTGTTTGAGAGAGACCATCTTCATCCTACGCCTCCCACGGATTGATAAACCTTAGGCCATCCACTTGAGGGAAATTTGCTACTTCTCAGGACCCCAATTCCAAGTCACATCGATCTAGCCGGTAACACCTCATATCACTTTGCGGCCTCACGCACGGTATTCCCATGGGTGTCGCCTTACCATGGCCCGGGACCGTTTGTGCCTTTTGGCTCACGTATATGATAGTGTCGCTAGCATCCATATGACAGAGAACTTGGGCCGACATGGCTAGTCGTGAACCCAGAGCGGCACTAACCTATGGAGACAGGCATACATGAATCACATCGAGCATGTCGGTTAGCAGCGTTTGAATCTGGGCTGTAGCACTGGGCTAATAGGACGCAGGGAACCCGGGCTGTAGCAGGCTAGGCAGGACTCCGGATGTCACCGCGTGACATTTCCCAGAAGTGACAGACACAGGAACGAAGTGAAACACATGCCGGCCAGTCAAGTGTCCTGAGCAGTAGTGTTGGGCTAACAGGACTCCGGTGAACCGGGCTATAGCGGACTACTATGGCTCATGGAAGCAGTAGACTACATTTCCCCATAAGAGGGGCTGCCAAGGATAACAACTAGATTGTCGGATCCCACACATACCAAGCATTTCAATCATACACACAATATGCTCGATATGTGTAAATACAACATGGCATCATAACATAACTGTACAACTCAAGTATTTATACAATAGGCTCCGAGGAGCGAGATATTACAAACATGGGTATCATGACCCAACAATCATAGCATACAAATCAAGCACATGCGGAAGCTTAACATGTCTGAGTACAGACATCTACAAATGAAAAAGGCTAAGAAGCCTGACTATCTACTAGATCCCGCGGAGGGCACAAGATCGTAGCTGAGGTATCAAGCTAAACGTCGAAGCCCACACGAAACTACTAGTGAGACTGACGTCTCTCTGCAAAACATAAATTAAGCAAACGTGAGTACAAATCTACTCAGCAAGACTTACATCAGAACTATCTACATATGCATCAGTATCAACAAAGGGGATGGTGGAGTTTCACTGCAGCAAGCCAGCTTTAACTCAGTGGCTAACCTGAACTATGACTGCAAGCAACACTTTTGAGGTGGCGCACACGAGTCCACATATTCACCATATCAATACACCACTATGGATCCGCTCCCGTCTCCCTACGAGAAGGCCATCCATAGCACTCACGCTTATCTTGCGAGTTTTAGAGTATCCACTTTCACTTGTCTATGAACTATGCAAGGGGTCCAAGTTTCCATATCCGAGGAATCCGGCTATTCGAATAGATAATGATAACCCTGCAGGGGTGTACTTCTTCACACACGCTCCCATCACTTATCACCATATACATGTCATGTATCTCGGCAACCTTCAAGCGGAAGCCTGGCGAGGGTGTCGGCCACGGCCTACCTAAACACTCAAGTCTCTAGTCCAGGTTTATCGCCTATCCAGGTTCCATCCGCAGGGAGTCCGGCCGAGGTTTCCACATACGGCCCCGAACGATGTGAACAGGGTTCCCGAGACACCAAACGGGCACCCGGTACACTGTGCCACGGTGTATCTACCGCATCATACCCCACCCAAGGGTCAGCCCTACGCACGGCCGCCAACACATAACCTACAAACACCAGAAACTAGTTGCAACTCCTGGACAGAGTACTAGGGTTATTAAGAAGCCGAGAGGGTCAATTAAGCATCCCAATGAGTGGTAGTATCTGTTCATGGATCACAGACACAGAACTCAATTCCTGAGGATGGTTTCAATGAGACAACCCACCATGTACTCCTACATGGCCTCTCACCGCTACCTTTACCAAATTGTGTTCACACACTTAGCTCACACATAGTAGGACATGTTCACACACCTCCGATTCATCCCCGATGAATCAGACCTAACACAACTCTATGCAATAGCAGGCATGAAAAACAAGCATGAATGAGTAGGCACATCAGGGCTCAAACAACTCCTACTCATGCTAGTGGGTTTCATCTATTTACTGTGGCAATGACAGGTCATGCACAGGAAAGGGGTTCAACTACCGCAGCATGTAACAGTTGAATCGTTGTTGTCCTAATGCAGTAAAAGAGAGCAGGAGCGAGAGAGTGGGATTGTATTGGAATGAACAAGGGGTTTTGCTTGCCTGGCACTCCTGAAGATAATATAGTTCTTCATAGGTGTCATCGATCTCATCGTCGAAACCACGTCTATCGAGAGGGGACAAATACCGGCAACAGAGAAAGAAACACAATCAATGCAATGCACAATATGATGCATGATCATGACATGTCGATATGCTGTGGTTTGAGCTAATGCAACTAGCAACATGTTAAATGGAGTTGGTTTGAACCCTAGGTTCAAATTCAAACTCCATATGTGAGAGTTTAAATTCCATTTATATGAATTGGCCTAAACAGCAGCCATAAGTTGTTCTAACATGCATCAAAATGCCATAAACAGATTCATTGAATTTTTCTGATAATTTTTCATATATAAATTATTTCATTTGGAGTTACGGCTTAATTTCTACGATCTTTAGAAGTTTTGGGCATTTTCTAAAAATAAATAAATCATTTAGATTTATCTAAAAATACATAAAAGCATTTACTACGTCAGCCTTGCATCATGCTGACGTTATCTGGTCAACAGACGCAGTCCAGGTCAAACCTGATGCGTGGGGCCACTGGGATTAGTTAATACTAAGCAGAGACTTAATCTAAGCTTAATTACGTGGCGGGGCCCTACTGTCAGTCTCATAGGTGGTAACTAACTGCGTCATTAGCCTAAACTAATCTACCACATCACATCGCCGGAGTTTATGCCGGCAGCGACCAAAACGCGGCGGAGACACACTGGGTTGGCTCGGGTTTTGCCCACGGTCAACCAAATCGACCGTGGTTTGGTCCTACGCGTAGCTGGGACTCGCGCGCATCTGGTAGGGAAAACGGAACGGGCTGGGGTGGAGCAAGCTCACCGAAGTCGAGCTCGTAGCGGTGGCCGGCGTTCGCGTGTTGAGCGAGATGGGGCTACAGAGCACGGAGAGATGGATGGGTGTGTGCGATATGCTCAGGGGAGTGTGGTCAGTTCGGTGGCGAGCTCAGACGCATGCTTGCACGGTCGTAGCCGCGATGGCGACATGACCGGCGGCGAGGAGCTGTCGGCTTCGATTGCCACAGTGGCTAGAAGGCACGGACGAGCACGGGGACAGAGGGGAAAGAGGCAGGGGCTCACGGCGAATCCAGCAGAGGCAACGGCGAGGCCGGGGAGAGACTGGAGCTCGCGAATCCCCGAAGAGTTCGCCGGTGGCCAGAGGTTGAAGACAATGTTGGGGACAACGCTGCAGGGCTTCCGGTGGGGCGCGACTTGGTGGAGAGGAAGAGGGGGTCGAGGTGGAGCCTTTGGGCCGGTCAGAGAAGCGAGGGGGTGGCAGTGGCTGCCGCTACGGCGAACGGCAGCGTCGGCTGCGCTCGGTGAGATGGGGATCAGCGAGGGAGGGAGCAAGGGGAGAGTGAGAGGGGTCGAGCGGTTCGGGACGATGCCGGGGCGTTCACCCACGCATCCAGGGGCTTGAAGGCAAGCAGGAGGAGGCGTGGCGCCTTGCGCGCGCGTGCGCTGTCCCGCCTCTACCTACTGGCAGAGGTTAGGGATGACTGGCACCAGGCCAGTGGGCTGGGCTGTCCACTCGGCCGGCCAGGTAAGCCCAGGTAATCTCTCTCTCTTCTCTGTTTTCTGTTTTCTATTCTGTAATTTGTTTTGGGTTTAGTTTTAACACCAAACCATTTTATAAAATCCTAAAAAAAATTATGTGGCTAGAACTAAAATATACCCAACCACATAAAATGTTCCAGAATTATTGGACATATATTAATTATAATATATATATATATCCAATGCAAATAGTTATCGAATTAATTCAAAGGCCCAAAATAAATTATTCCAGTGACTCCAAAAATATTGGTTGGGATTTCAACTCATGCCAATATTTTCATAGAATAACGGGAACATTTTCTTGGACTCATTTGATGAGATTTAAATGTTGGTTATTTTTAGAGGTTTTCTGAGGCTTGGAAAATTCCTCAATTCAAATATCAATTGAATTTAAACATGATCCAGCAACCAAACTAGTCCAAGGCCAGGGTAAAGCTAGGGCTGTGACAACTCACCCCCACTAAACAAGAATCTCATCCCGAGATTCAAGACGTGAGGTAAGAAGACAAGGGGAACAAGACCAACACAATCTTCACGATCCAAGTTGCACCTCATAAGGTTGTTGATTCGTGGCATACGTTGATCTTGACATCCTCGCTTTTGAGATCTTCATCTACGAGATGATGACAGAAAGAAACTCTACTAGGATTGATCTTCTCGAAGAACGAGTTATACAATATCAACTCGCGGAATGAGATGTTGAAACATCTCGAGTTGAGACAGAAAATGCATCGAGGGGGATGGAAGAACAACGACGGGGTTTGATTTGGTGGGCAACAATTCCACGCTTAGAAAGATGGTGGATGGTGTCAAGGTGGCAGGGAAATAATTGCCATGATCCCGTAACGGGGCACCTTGGGAAAGGTGACTCAATTGATTGTTCCCTTAAGTGGCAAAAAGAATTACTTTTGATCCATAGATCATTGAAACTCTTCATACCAACTTAAGGCAATTTACAATTGATCGTTTGAAAGAGCTCGAAGAAATTGCAAACTCGGACTAGGATGGATGACGTGGACTACCTTGTTGAAGACAACGCAATGGATGATTTTTGCTTATCATCGGAGATGGATGGGACCCGTGGTAGGACCACTTTGAAGATGATCCTGGTTAGTAATTACTGAGAAGGGTAGTCCGTAGTAGGATGACAAAATGGCGGTGCAAGCTGGGAACAAAATGCAAACGGTAGGAATGATTCTAATAACTGGGGAGAAACCCAAAAGTAGAGAGAGATTCCACTATTTGTAAGGTTATGGCATAATCGAAGAAACTAAGAACGGATCCCAATTAATGCCGACGATAAATCCTAGTGCTTGCGCGTGCTCTCAAGAACTTGAGGATTTCCGTGTTCATCAAGGTTTTACCAATATCCGTGTCAAGGATCCTGGCAACACAACATGCTATCATGATGAATAATGGTGGAAGACGCAGATGCAAAGAAAGATAACACTTTCTCATATTTCACCTTAGCGAGGCCAAGGGATCAAAATCTGGATGATCGACCGAGAGACATTTAGCGCTATGCTTCTAATGCTCTCCTTGATGTGCTAGCCTAACCATTCTTTGAAATGGTTTGGTATCTAGAACATCAAGTAGCAGGTTAGACTTCGGAAACACAAAAATCCATAAGGAACTACTATTGGAATAAATTCTACGAGATCCTTATGGGGAGGTGGCCAACTTACTCAATCAAGATACTACAATAATAGGTCTTTCGGCTGGGTGTGTTGGTCACGGCATCCACCTTACTGGGTTACAGAGAGATCAATATTATAGCTCTTGGGAAAACGTCCCAACCATCACATTTGCCTGAGATTCAGATCTGGTTGGTGTCAGGATATCCCAGACTCATCGAGTCTAGAAAGAAAATGAAAGTTTGCCACACAAATCGACGAGATGACATTGCGAGATTCACAAGAAATGGACTTTGGTAGTAAGCTCCAAAACTTGAGCTGGTTCTGCTAAACACATGTGAACATGTTGTCCCAGACAAGCATGACCACATAGTAGTCTTACAATGAAACACTACCGAGTCCTAGTTGGGAACCATCATCAAGGATATCGAAGTCCTTGCATAAGTCATATGATTAGCTCTTATGAAGAAACTTCTTTTCCCTGAAGAAATCAGCGAGTGGCTTGGTGTGATAGGGTATACAAATGGAATGGAGGTAGCAAGCCTGTCAAACCATAGCACACTTCGCACATGCATGACAGACTTAGGATGGTACCCGAGGAAACAAAAACAACCTTTCTCGAACTCACAGCGGCAACTTGCATCGTTTGCACGTGAACTTAGAGGAGGTCACTACTTCCATCCAAACATATACTTCATGAACGGGGCATGAAGAAAATGCTTACACAAGTTTCCAACACTAGCTGAATGTTCAACATGAATCATGGAGGAGACAAGATGTTGCTGATGGGCTCAACAGCAACTCATCGAAATTTCCATATCACTGGACTTCCACCATTATGTGAACATGGTGATAGCATTGGTCAGACCAAAAGATGTAATGGTGTATGCTTGAGGGATCAACCACGAGTAAGACAACATTACGAACATCATTGGTTCTAATTTGACTTGAGGATAGCCCATACTCAAGTCAAAGTTTTGACAAGGCAATGGATCCAACAACTGATCACGAGGACCAATCGATGGAGATATCGTCTTTCTTCAACAAACACACAAACACAAGGATATCCCTTTGGAGATGAACTAAGCGGGACACGCTTCCATCTTCCAACTCTCCAAGTTGTTGTCTAGCTCAACCAACTAGCTCAGGGATATCCAACATAGATTCTTGGAGAATGGGTGGTTTATAAGAAAACCCATTTGATCACGAGCTCAACATAGCGGTCGGGTGACAACCTGGTAATACCTCCGAGAAGATATCCGGAATATTACGAACCACCGATATGTTAGTAAGCTCAAGAACAGTCTTGCCTTTCAAGGCAGGATGACATGATCAAAAGAGCGAGGGTTTGGCAAAATCCCGACTCATCAATCGAAAAGTGCACCAAGAATAAGGACTAGGTTGCACGATCAATCTTAGAATGATGATTTAGTAACCATCACGCTAAGAAAGAGAATATTGTCCATTTACTACCAAGCAACGAGTTGCTCGGAGTATTGATTTCACACATCACGATTCACTTGTCGGCATTCCGGTTACGATAACACGATGACCGAGGAATGAATGATGATGGTGAGAAGTATCACTGCATCAAGAGTTCATAAGAGATGGTGCAATTCCTATGATATTCTTGACATAAAGAGGGCAACACTCCAAGGTAGAACAGAACAAAAGATGGATTCGCATTTTGATCTGCGGGATACAACTACTTTGACCCAATCCTAGATATGGATGAGGTATTGGAGTTTGTTTCTCCTAGTCATTCCAAAATAGAATGGCTTGATAGACCACAAGAATAATTAGGCATCGATGAACGAATGCACACATACTCTTGACTATCAATTGATAGACAAAGGTCGGAATACAACTGAAAAGGGACAACTCAAAGGAACATATCACTTTCTGAGTTGTTGATGCATAGGTTAGCATGTCGAACGAGTTCAGCATAATTCTTCCAGATAACCCATGCAGGAAGGTAGGGTTGGCAGAGTCACAACATAGAATGGAGAACTCATCAGGAGCACTCTGCCGTGACCTTTTGGTTCAAACGAACTCCTGCCAAGAATGGTTTGTGATAATTGGAAGAAGGATGTACCACAAACCTCGAGGACTATCACAAAGGCTACTAATATCCTAAAGGAACTAGAAACACTATCAACATGAGATAAATAGGGTGAATCTCGGGTTCAAGAACCCATGAATAGAATACCTACCACTACATGGCATCACGGGATGCTTTCGAGAATGGTGGCCAGAATCATCACACCGGAACACAAAACATGGCTAGATTACTTGGTGACTCCCTAAAACACCTAGGGTCATAGTAATAGCTCCAACATATATGTCGAGGCAACAGAGTACCTCAACTCACCGATTAGTGTGATTAATCTGGCCCAAATGGACATCAGGAATAGGAGGAAGGGGTTTGCAAATGCATCATACTACTTAGAAACCTGGGATGACTCAGACAGCATAACGGCTATAAATGCTCAAAAAGATTTGATACATCCTGCAAGATGGTGGCATAACCACTCAACATCACAATATCAAGGTTCCGAGACCAATTATGAACACATGGAAGTACTGGAAACTGAACTGCGGCATGAATCCATCAATCCTATAAGTCAACGGGTTAGTAACACGTCATCCTGATAGATAGATGAGAAGGCCTAGTTTCTTAACCCCGTAGAAAGGAGGAGGGTGACTCAGATCAAAGGGCATGAGATATAAGGAGTAAAAAGAGCCTTACGTTCCATCCCACAATCAACTCCCTTATATAACTAAAGCATTTCTAGACTCAACTGCGACCAGTTTGGCTTGGTAATCCTACAGGCAGTCAGGCTCTGATACAAATGCTGTCAGGACCTCGATTCCAAGTCACATCGATCTAGCCAGTAACACCTCATATCACTTTGCGGCCTCACGCACGGTATTCCTACGGGTGCCGCCTTACCATGGCCCAGGACTGTTTGCGCCTTTTGGCTCACATATATGATAGTGTCGCTAGCATCCATATGACAGAGAACCCGGGCCGACATGGCTAGTCGTGAACCCAGAGCGGCACTAACCTATGGGGACAGGCATACATGAATCACATCGAGCATGTTGGTCAGCAGCGTGTGAATCCGGGCTGTAGCACTAGGCTAATAGGACTCCGGGAACCCGGGCTGTAGCAGGCTAGGCAGGACTCCGGATGTCACCGCGTGACATTTCCCCGAAGGGACAGACACAGGAACGAAGTGAAACACATGCCGGCCAGTCAAGTGTCCTGAGCAGTAGTGCTGGGCTAACAGGACTCCGGTGAACCGGGCTGTAGCGGACTACTAGTATAGTGCCACCATTCATAAATAGTGCCACCGTTCATAATTCTTTCATACATGTCACTCTTGATTCATTGCACATCCCAGTACACCGCCGGAGGCATTCATATAGAGTCATATCTTTGTTCTAGTATCGAGTTGTAATTCTTGAGTTCTAAGTAAATAAAAGTGTAATGATCTTCATTATTAGAGCATTGTCCCATGTTTGGAAAAGGATGATGGAGACTATGATTCCCCCACAAGTCGGGATGGGACTCCGGACAAAAAAAAACAAAAAAAGGCCAAAAAAAGAGAGAAGGCCCAAAATTAAAAAAATTAGAGAAAAGAGAGAAGGGGCAATGCTACTATCCTTTTACCACACTTGTGCTTCAAAGTAGCACCGTGATCTTCATGATAGAGAGTCTCCTATGTTGTCAATTTCATATACTAGTGGGAATTTTTCATTATAGAACTTGGCTTGTATGTTCCAATGATGGGCTTCCTCAAATTGCCCTAGGTCTTCATGAGCAAGCAAGTTGGATGCACACCCACTTAGTTTCTTTTTGATCTTTCATACACTTATAGCTCTAGTGCATCCATTGCATGGCAATCCCTACTAACTCACATTGATATCTATTGATGGGCATCTCCATAGCCCGTTGATACGCCTAGTTGATGTGAGACTATCTCCTTCTTTTGTCTTCTCCACAACCACCATATTCTATTCCACCTATAGTGTTATGTCCATGGCTCACACTCATGTATTGCGTGAAAGTTGAAAAATTTTGAGAACATCAATAGTATGAAACAATTGCTTGGCTTGTCATCGGGGTTGTGCATGATTTAAATATTTTGTGTGCTGAAGATGGAGCATAGCCAGACTATATGATTTTGTAGGGATAAGCTTTCTTTGGCCATGTTATTTTGAGAACACATAATTCCCTTGTTAGTATGCTTGAAGTATTATTGTTTTTATGTCAATATTAAAATTTTGTTTTGAATCTTATGGATTTGAATCTTCTTGCCACAATAGAGAATATTACATTGATGAATATGTTAGGTAGCATTCCACATCAAAAATTATGTTTTTATCATGTACCTAATTGAGGACAAGCAAGAATTATGCTTGGGGATGCTTGATATGTCTCCAATGTATCTATATTTTTTATTGTTCCATGCTATTATATTATCTATCTTGGATGTTTTATATGCATTTATATGCTATTTTATTTGATTTTTGGAACTAGCCTATTAACCTAGAGCCTAGTGCCAGTTTCTGTTTTCTCCTTATTTTTGATTTTTACAGAAAAGGAATATCAAACAGAGTCCAAACGAGCTGAAAATTTACTGTGATTTTTTATGGACCAGAAGAAGCCCCTGAAGAAAAAGAGTTGGGCTAGAAGAGCCAACCGCAAGGGTGGAGGGAGCGCCCTACCCCCGGGAGGGTGTTTCGTCCTTCTGGTTGACTCATGGACCCCCCCTGATGTGAAACCGACGCCAAAAATTCCTATAAATACAGAAACCCCCCCCAAAAGAAACCTAGATCGGGAGTTCCGCCACGGCAAGCCTCTGTAGCCACCAAAAACTAAGCAGGACCTTGTTCCGACACCTTGCCGGAGGGGGGGTTTCATCACCGGTGGCCATCTTCATCATCCCGGCGCTCTCCATGACGAGGAGGGAGTAGTTCACCCTCGGGGCTGAGGGTATGTGCCAGTATCTATGTGTTTGATCTCTCTTTGTCTCTTGTGTTCTTGATTTGGCATGATCTTGATGTACCGTGAGCTTTGCTATTATAGTTGGATCTTATGATGTTTCTCCCCCTCTACCTTCTTGTAATGGACTGAGTTTTCCCTTTGAAGTTATCTTATTGGATTGAGTCTTTAAGGATTTGAGAACACTTGATGTATGTCTTGCATGTGCTTATCTATGGTGACAATGGGATATTCATGTCATCTACTTGATGTATGTTTTGGTGATCAACTTGCGGGTTCTGTGACCTTGTGAACGTATGCATAGGGGTTGGCACACGGTTTCGACTTGACTCCCCGGTTGAAACTTTGGGGCAGTCTTTGAAGTGCTTTGTGTTGGTTTGAATAGATGAATCTGAGATTGTGTGATGCATATCATATAATCAAACCCGCGGATAATTGTGGTGACATTGGAGTATATACACTCTTACGCGTCGGTGCTATACAAACTGTTTTTAACCCCTTTCCGCGATGGCATTTCGAACTGTCACCAAGTGAGTGTGGGCGATAGGGGGTCCTTCCCACATGACCCAGAAACCGTCGGGGATAGGCCCTCTTGGGACACATGCAGGGGCGAAATGAGCTTGTGTGCGATCGAGCGAGGCATCGAAACCCAATCATTTCCATTCGTATGAACATCCCACATGGTGAATCCCAGAAAAACATTTCCGTTCGTATGTAGATCACACACAGTCAATCCAAGGAATACGTTTCCTTTCTTATGTACATCCCACATAGTCAATCCAGGGAAAACGTTTCTGTTCGTATGTACATCCCACAAAGTCAATCCAGGGAAAACATTTCCATTCGTATGTACATCCCACACAGTCAATCCATGGAAAATGTTTCCGTTCGTATGTACATCCCACACAGGTTTATTCGTAGGCTCATGTGTGATAGTTGTAACTATCACACATGCTCTGCCTTGGTTAATCGTTTGCTTTTGTCAACTACATCACACACGATTTGATGAAGAAAACTATGTGGCATTGGGCTATCCATCACAAGCGCTTTTTCTGCTAAAACCGTTTGCAAAGTTCCATGACACATTTAGCAGGTTTATTAGTTTACAATTAATAATTCCAGTATTACGCAAATTCACATTTCATATCGAAGAGCTGTTTGCCAATTTCATATCAGGCACATAAATATATTTTAACATCATAGTATGATAGCTACCTTAAAACAGCACAGTACAACATATAGCTAGTTCAACATCATAAGAACAATATTAGAACAATATATTCATTTGCCTATTTTGCGTACCTCTGCTTTTTATATTTAGAACAATATTAGAACAATATATTCTTGTCCACCTCTGCTTTCAGTTCAGTAAGAACCTATTTCATTGGTCAACTGGGAAAGTGCCTCCTCCTTCGCCAACATCATCTTATCAAAGTCTGATTTAAAAAATCTTAGATCATTCTCCACCTTCCTCTTGTTATCCCGCATCTTCAAATATTCTTCAGCATTAAAAACACTTTTTCTAAGCCTACCTCTGTTCTCTTCCTCATACATGCTCCAGAACTTTGCTCGGCACATCTTCAAAGACTGTGGCCACTCTTGATCAACCCACTCCAAGTAAGAACACATCTGTTAATCCTATAATATTTTAAACCAGATCAGTAACAATTGTAGGGGAAATGGGTTTATAGCAACATAGAAAATCACCAATAATTATTTTGAAAAACTGAATAAACAGGTTAATTATGACATACCTTCTCAAAAAAATCAATGTGCAAATGAATTAATTGCTACTGAGACAACAACCAAATTCTGAAACATCAAAAACTATAATTAACTACAACAGCACTACAAGTTCTTACTCATGTAACTATAAATAACAAATTGAACATTTTATGAGGAAGGTAAATATAACTACAATAGCATAGCGACAATGTTTGGATGACAGCAAATTGATACTAACAGGTGTGTACATGCACAAATTTAGTATGATAGAACTAATAGCACTAAGGCCGTCCACTATGTACGCCAAAAGTGGTGTAAACACAACTGTAGCTACATCTCGCACCGGTGCCCTACACTGGTGAGCCGATGCACCAAAAAAATCAGGGGCCTAGACTTTGGAGCACCTAGTTGCTCCGATGCCCAGCTCCTTCGTGCCATAAAGATTTAGCATTTTACTACTTGGTTGATTAGATGTGTGGACCAAAGTTGGCTGCACAAAATGCTGAAGTTGTGCCAAATGATTTTCTAATGGCACCACTGAAGAGATGGCAACATTTTTAGATACTAGGTACAAACTGTGACACTGTCTTAGGATGCATTTGGTTGAAGGTGTGGTATGAATGGGTTGGGACCATGACAGTGTCCGAATCACATCTTACAAATGATTTGTAACAACGAAAGAGGGTCCAACCTTCTCTGCATATGCCAGAAACTTCCTCCCACTATCCACAGATTCAAACGCAACTAGCTTCACGCATGGAGATTGATGGTCAATCCTGGCCATGCGCCAAGGGTCTGCTCAATCCTGGCGAGCCGCGCATCACGGCATCGTCCATCACGTTGCCAGGGAGCGCCTCGGCCTCGATGGGCTGTGGCGCCAGCTCGTTTTCCTCGTCGATGAGGTTGATGGCAGAGGAGGCACTTTGGTGGGTTGGCATGCTTTAAAAAGGTGGATGTGCTACAGGTTGTGCTTGTTGCCTCCATGCGTCGCGCGACACGTAGGTTTATACGCAATATCGCTGGGTGGCGGGAAAGTGGTTAGGAAATGGTGGGAAACAGTGGTGTGTTCATAAAATGCCATCGTTTAATGGAAACTTAGCATAGAAGGAACATCGAACTAGCACAAGAAGTAGATTATAATCAGATGATCGTTTATCCTAGTTAATTATGCATGTAATAGTTTATTTTGGTGTGTGGAAATGTCATGTGTGTATTAGCCACCTATGTAATTGGATGTTTGCCGTGTATTACACACATCTTGTTTATGTGAAGTGTTTTTGTTCTCTTGGCTCAACATAAACAGTTTACTGGAATGAACTGTATGTCCTCCATTGCACACACCTTGATCTGGTTGAACCGTTTCTGTTGCGTTGCCTAATCAAAAACAGTTCATCTGAGTGAACCGTATGCCGTATATCGCACACACCTTGATCTGGCTGACCGTTTCTTTTGTGTTGCCTAATCACAAACAGTTCATTCGAGTGAACCATATACTGTATATCGCACACTCCTTCATTTGGCTGCCCGTTTCTTTTGTTCCTCCTCATCGCAAACAGTTCATTGAGCTGAACCGTATGCCCCGCATCGCACACACAACTAAAATCTAAACCGTGTTTGATGCATCCGTGATCGCAAACGTTTTGCACCTTTTTGACCATTTTTACACCACCGTTTGCGATTATTGCATCCCACATAGTTTCGTCGAAGGGTCTCTGATCGTAGTGTCGCGTTAGCAGCATCCTATAGTATGCTAGGTGACATTATGTTTTTGGTTGATGTGTGTCTTAAGGTGTTATTTTAGTACGAACTCCAGGGTTATTTGTCACACTTATAGGAATAACCCAATAGATCGATCAGAAAGAATAACTTTGAGGTTGTTTCGTACCCTAC
This sequence comes from Triticum urartu, assembly GCF_003073215.2. NCBI lineage: Eukaryota > Viridiplantae > Streptophyta > Magnoliopsida > Poales > Poaceae > Triticum > Triticum urartu. The sequence continues at coordinate 348,835,016 of NC_053025.1, forward strand.
AATAATCTCTTCGTTTATTCTCTGCTATTAGTGACTTTGGAGTGACTCTCTGTAGCACTTTGAGGGATTGTTATATGACCTAATTATGTTATGATTGTTGAGAGAACTTTCAGTAGTGAAAGTATAAACCCTAGGCCTTGTTTTCGAGCATTGCAATACCGTTTTCGCTCACTTTTACTACTTGCTACCTTGCTGTTTTTATATTTTCAGATTACAAAAATCCATATCTATCATCCATATTGCACTTGTATCACCATCTCTTCGCCGAAATAGTGCACCTATACAACTTGCCATTGTATTGGGTGTGTTGGGGGAAAAAGATACTCTTTGTTAGGATGCAGGGTTGTTTGAGAGAGACCATCTTCATCCTATGCATCCCACAGATTGATAAGCCTTAGATCGTGCACTTGATGGAAATTTGCTACTATCCTACAAAACTTTGCGCTTGGAGGCCCAACACTAGTCTATAAGAAGGTTGCATAGTAGACATCAATGGCTTCTGAAAAGATTTAACCCTGCAGGGATGCTCCAAATGGTCCATTATGAATTCCACATGCATCGGATGCAACATCCTCACACCATGAAGAACATGATGCTTACAATAAAGAATTCTAATGGAGAAGCCACTAGCAAATGCAAAACTAAACCAGTAAGACCACCTAGTGTGTCTTCACCATGATAGGAGCTGCGCATATCTCGTTCTCAGGGCGACACCGTCTATGCTAAGGGGACGATAGCCCAAATACCATCGAGTTGCCCTGAGGCGGCACCGCCGACTGCTAGGTAGGTGGACCAACACTCAATAGGAGCACTGGCGCATTTGTTTATTAATTATCCACGGGGGCCGTGAAGGATATATGCCCTAGAGGCAATAATAAAGTTTTTATTTCTACATTTCCTTATTCACAATAAAGGTAATTATCCATGCTAGAATTGTATTGATCGGAAACCTAAATACATGTGTGAATACATAAATAAATACCGTGTCCCTAGTGAGCCGATACTTGACTAGCTCGTTGATCAAAGATGGTTAAGGTTTCCTAACCATGGACATGTGTTATCATTTGATGACGGGATCACATCATTAGGAGAATGATGTGATGGAAAAGACCCATCCGTTAGCTTAGCATATTGATCATTCTGTTTATTGATATTGCTTTCTTCATGTCAAATACGTATTCCTTCGACTATGAGCTTATGCAACTCCCGGATACCGGAGGAATACCTTGTGTTCAATCAAACATCACAACCTAACCGGGTGATCATAAAGATGCTCTATAGGTATCTCTGAAGGTGTTTGATGAGTTGGCATAGATCGAGATAAGGATTTGTCACTCCGAGTATTGGAGAGGTATCTCTGGGCCCTCTCGGTAATACACATCATAAGCTTGCAAGTAAATGACTAAGGAGTTAGTCACGAGGTGATGAATTACGCAATGAGTTAAGAGACTTGTCGATAACAAGATTGAACTAGGAATGAATACACCAATGATCGAATCTCAGGCAAGTAACATACCGAGGGACAAAGAGAATTACGTATGTTGTCATAACGGTTCGGCCGATAAACATCTTCGTAGAATATGTAGGAGCCAATATGTGCATCCAAGTTCCACTATTTTTTATTGACTGGAGAGATTTCTCGGTCATGTCTACATAGTTCTTGAACTCGTAGGGTCCGCACGCTTAAAGTTCATTGATGATATAGTGTTATATGAGTTATATGATTTGGTGACCGATGTTGTTTGGAGTCCCGGATGAGATCACAGACATGAGTCTTGAAATGGACGATAGGTAAATATTGATATATAGGACGATAGTATTTGGACATCGGAAGTGTTTCAGGACGTATCGGGAAGGAATCGAGTCAAGGAAAGGGGTTCCGGGCACCCCCCGGCAAGATATGGGCCTTATGGGACGAAGGAGGGGATAGACCAGCCCACAAGGGGGCTGGTGGTCCCCTTCCCTTGTTTGGCCAGCCCTAGGAATGAAAAGGGGGAGGGCTAGCCTCTCCTACCTTTCACTCTCATGGTAGAAAGGAGAGGGGGGCGCCACACTCCCCCGCCTTTCCCCGCACTCCAAATAAGGAAAAGGGGGCGCGGCTTGGGAGGGACCCCAAATAGGATTCCTCCTACTTAGGCACCTCCTTTGGCAGCTCCCCCCTCCCTCCCACCAATATATATGTGGGAGGGGGCTCCTAGCACACAAGAGTCAATTTCCAAGTCATGTGCGGCGCCCCCCCTCCACCGTTTACACACCGGTCATATTTTTGTAGTGCTTACGCGAAGCCCTGCAGAGATCACTTCACCATCACCATCACCATGTCGTCGTGCTGTAATAACTCATCTTCTACCGTGTCGTCTTGCTGGATCAAGAAGGCGGAGGACGTCACCGAGTTGAACGTGTGTAGAACACGGAGGTGCCGTACGTTCGGTACTTGATCGGTTGGAGTGCGAAGAAGTTCGACTACATCAACGCATTGTTAAATGCTTCCTCTTACGGTCTACGAGGGTATGTAGACACACTCTCCCCCTCTCTTTGCTATGCATCTCCATGGATAGATCTTGCGTGTGTGTAGAATTTTTATTGTTTTCCGTGCAATGTTTACCAACAATGGCATCTGAGCCAGGTCTATGTGTAGATTATATGCACGAGTAGAACACAAAGAGTTGTGGGTGGTGATAGTCATACTTCGGCGGTATTGTGGGATGAAGCAGCATTGACCAACCTTACATGTCCATGCACATGAGACCGGTTGTACCGACTGACATGCAACTAGTTTTGCATAAAAGGTGCCTGACGGTGTGTGTTTCTCCTACTTTAGTTGACTCAAATTTGACTGCAGATAGTCCTTGGAGAAGGTTAAAGCAGCAAACTTGATGAGTCACCATTGTGGTTTTATGCGTAGGTAAGAACGGTTCTTGCTAGAAGCCCATAGCAGCCACATAAAACTTGCAATAACAAAGTAGATGACGTCTAACTTGTTTTTGTAGGGCATGTTGTGATGTGATATGGCCAAGATATGATGTGATATATGTTGATGTATGAGATGATCATATTTTGTAATATCGACAACCAGTAGGAACCTTAGGGTTGTCTCTTTATTGTATGAAGTGCAAGCTCCATGTAATTGCTTTACTTTATCACTATGTGTTAGCGATAGTTGTAGAAGCAATAGTTGGTGTGACGACCTCGATGCAATGACACTACAATGGAGATCAAGGTTTCAAGCCGGTGACGATGGAGATCATGACGATGCTTTGGAGATGGAGATCAAAAGCACAAGATGATGGCCATACCATGTCACCGATTTTGATTGCATGTGATGTTTATCTTTTATGCAACTTATTTTGCGTAGAACGATGGTAGCATTATAAGATGATCCCTTCACTTAATTTCAAGATAAAAGTGTTCTCCCTGAGTATGCACCGTTGCTACACTTTGTTGTTTCCATACAACACGTGATGATCGGGTGTGATAGACTATACGTTCACATACAACGGGTGTAAGACAATTTTGCACATGCAGAATACTTGGGTTAAACTTGATGAGCCTAGCATGTACAGACATGGTCTCGGAACACTAGAGACCTAAAGGTCGAACATGAGTCATATAGTAGATATGATCAACATAGATATTTTCACCATTGATGACTACCCCTTCTCACGAGATGATCGGACATGGGTTAGTTGATGTGGATCATGTATCACTTAGATAACTTGAGGGATGTTTATTTAAGTGGGAGTTCTTAAGTAATTTGATTAATTGAACTCAATTTATCATGAACTTAGTCTTATAGTTTTGCATATCTATGTTGTAGTTCAATAGCTCGAGATATAGCTCCCCTATTTTTGATGTGTTCCTAGAGAAAACTAAGTTGAAAGATGATAGTAGCAACAAATAGGACTAGGTATGTGATCTGAGGATTATCCTCATTGCTGCACAAAAGAATTATGTCCTTGATGCACCGCTAGGTGACAATCCTGTTGCAGGAGCAGATGCGGAAGTTATGAATGTTTTGCATGCTCAATATGATGACTACTTGATAGTTTAGTGCCATGCTTTACGGCTTAGAACTGGTACTTCAAAAACGTTTTGAACACCACGGAGCATATGAGATGTTGCAAGAGCTGAAAATTGGTATTTTAGATTCATGCCCATGTCAAGAGGTATGAGACCTCTGACAAGTACTTTACCTACAAGATGGAGGAGAATAGCTCAGCCAGTGAGCATGTACTCAGAATGTCTGGGTACTACAATCGCTTGAATCAAGTGGGAGTTAATCTTCCAGATAAGATTGTGATTGACAGAGTTCTCTAGTCACTATCACCAAGCTACTAGAACTTCATGATGAACTATAATATTCAAGGGATGACAAAAACGATTCCCAAGCTCTTCGCGATGCTGAAATCGGCGAAGGTCAAAATCAGGAAAGAGCATCACGTGTCAATGGTTAACAAGACCACTAGTTTCAATAAAATGGGAGAGGGAAAGAAAGGGAACTTCAACAAGAATGAAAAGCAAGTTGCCACTCCCATGAAGAAGTCCAAAGGTGGACCCAAGCATCAAAGTGAGTGCTTCTATTGCGAAGGAAATGGTCACTGGAAGTGGAACTGTCCCACATACTTGGTGGATAACAAGGATGGCAAAGTGAACAAAGGTATATTTGATATACATGTTATTGATGTGTATTTTACTAGTGTTCGTAGTTACCGCTAGGTATTTGATACCGGTTTAGTTGCTAAGATTAGTAACTCGAAACAGGAGTTGCAGAGACTAGTTAAAAGCGAGGTGACGAAGTGTGTTGGAAATGATTCCATGCTTGATATGATCACCATCGCACACTCCCTCTACCTTCGATATTAGTGTTGAACCTAAATAAATGTTATTTGGTGTTCGCATTGAGCATGAATATGATTAGATCATGTTTATTGCAATACGTTTATTCATTTAAGTTAGAGAATAATTGTTCTTCTATTTACATGAATAAAACCTTCTATGGTCATACACCCAATGTGAATGGTTTATTGAATCTCGATCGTAGTGATACACATACTCATAATATTGATGCCAAAAGATGCAAAGTTGATAATGATAGTGCAACATACTTGTGGCACTGTCGTTTAGGTCATATTGGTTTAAAGTGCATGAAGAAACTCCATGAAGATGGACTTTTGGAATCACTTGATTATGAATCATTTTGATACTTGCGAACCATGCCTCATGGGCAAGATGACTAAAACTCCATTCTCCGGAACAATGGAGCGAGCTAATGACTTATTGGAAATAATACATACCGATGTATGTGGTTAGATGAGTGTTGAAGCACGCGGCGGGTATCATTATTTTCTGACCTTCGCAAATGATTTGAGTAGGTATGGGTATATCTACATGATGAAACATAAGTCTGAAACATTTGAAAAGTTCAAAGAATTTCAGAGTGAAGTGGAGAATCATCGTAACAAGAAAAATAAAGTTTCTACGATTTGATCGCGGAGGCGAATGTTTGAGTTACGAGTTTGGCCTTCATTTAAAACAATGTGGAATTGTTTCACAACTCACGCCACTTGGAACACCACAGGGTAATGGTGTATCTGAATGTCGTAAACGTACTTTATTAGATATGGTGCATTCTATGATGTCTCTTACTGATTTACCACTATCGTTTTGCGGTTATGCATTAGAGACAGCCACATTCACATTAAATAGGGCACCATATAAATCCGTTGAGCCGACACGGTATGAACTATGGTTTGGCAAGAAACCTAAGATGCCATTTCTTAAAGTTTGGGCTTGCGACACTTATGTCAAAAGGCTTCCGCCTGATAAGCTTGAACCCAAATCGGAGAAGTGCGTCTTCATAGGATACCCTAAAGAAACAATTGGGTACACCTTCTACCATAGATCCGAAGGCATGATCTTTGTTACCAAGAAAGGAACGTTTCTAGAGAAGGAGTTTCTCTCGAAAGAAGTGAGTGGGAGGAAAGTAGAACTTGATGAGGTAATTGTACATTCTCTCAATTTGGAAAGTAGCACATCAAAGAAATCCATTCTCGTGATGCCTACACCAACTAGAGAGGAAGCTAACGATGATGATAATAAAACTTCAGGTCAAGTTACTACTGGACCTCGTACGTCAAACAGAGCATGTTCCGCACCAGAGTGGTATGGTAATCCTGTCCTGGAAGTCATGTTACTAGACTATGGCGAACCTACGAACTATGAAGAAGCTATGATGAGCCTAGATTCTGATAGATGCCATGAGGCCATGAAATCTGAGATAGGATCCATGTATAAGAACAAAGTGTGGACTTTGGAGGACTTGCCAGATGATCGGCAAGCCATTGAGAATAAATGGATCTTCAAGAACAAGACATATGCTAATGGTAATGTCAGCATCTACGAATCTCGACTTGTCGCGAAAGGTTTTCAACAATTTCAAGGGGTTGACTACGATGAGACCTTCTCACCCACAATGATGCTTAAGTCAGTTCGAGTCATGTTAGCAATTGCCACATTTGATAATTATGAAATTTGGTAAATGGACGTCAAAACTGCATTCCTTAATGGATTTCTTAAAGAAGAGTTGTATATGATACATCCAGAAGGTTTTGTCGATCCTAATTGTGCTAACAAAGTGTGCAAGCTCCAGCGATCCATCTATGGACTCATGCAAGCATCTTGGAGTTAGAATATATGCTTTGATGAGGTGATCGAAGCATATGGTTTTATATAGACTTATGGTGAAGCCTGTATTTACACGAAAGTTAGTGGGAGCTCTCTAGCATTTCTAATATTATATATAGATGACATATTATTGATTGGAAATGATATAGAATTTCTGGATAGCATAAAAAGGATACTTGAATAAGAATTTTTCAATGCAAGACCTCGATGAAGCTACTTATATATTGGGCATCAACATCAATAGGGATAGATCGAGACGCTTAATAGGACTTCCACAAAGCACATACCTTCAAAAGATTTTGAAGAAGTTCAAAATGGATCAGTCAAAGAAGGGTGTTTACCTGTGTTGCAAGGTGTGAAGTTGAGTAAGATTCAAAACATGACCATGGTAGAAGATAGAGAGAGAACGAAAGTCATTCCATATGCCTCAGCCATAGGTTCTATAAAGTATGCCATGTTGTGTACCAGTCCTGTTGTGTGCCTTTCCATGAGTTTGGCAAGGGGGTACAATAGTGATCCAGGAGTAGATCACTAGATAGCGGTCAAAATTATCCTTAGTTACCTAAGAGGACTAAGGAGATATTTCTCGATTATGGAGGTAATAAAGAGTTCATTTTGAAGGGTTACATTGATGCAAGCTTTGACGCCGACTTAGATGACTCTGAGTCTCAATCTCGATACATGTTGAAATTGGGAGCAATTAGCTTTGTAGAAATAGAAATTTGGAAAATACATACGGATCTGAATTTGATAGACCTGTTGACTAAACTTCTCTCACAAGCAAAACATGATATCTACTTAGTACTCTTTGGGTGTTAATCACATGGTGATGTGAACTAGATTATTGACTCTAGTAAACTCGCTGGGTGTTGATCACATTGTCAGGACCCCGATTCCAAGTCACATCAATCTAGCTGGTAATACCTCATATCACTTTGCGGCCTCATGCACGGTATTCCCACGGGTGTCGTCTTACCATGGCCCACGACCGTTTGTGCCTTTTGGCTCACGTATATGATAGTGTCGCTAGCATCCATATGAAAGAGAACCCGGGCCGACATGACTAGTCGTGAACCCAAAGTGGCACTAACCTACTGGGACAGGCATACATGAATCAACATCGAGCATGTCGGTCAGCAGCGAGCGAATCCGGGCTGTAGCATTAGGCTAACAGGACTCTGGTGAACTAGGCTGTAGCAGGCTAGGCAGGACTCCGGCTGTCACTGCATGACATTTCCCCGAAGGGACAGACACAGGAACGAAGTGAATCACATGCTGGCCAATCAAATGTTTCGGAGGAGTAGTGCTGGGCTAGCAGGACTCCGGTGAACCGGGTTGTAGTGGACTACTATGGCTCATGGAAGCACAAGACTACATTTCCCCATAAGAGAGGCTACCAAGGATGAACAACTAGGTTGTCGGATCCCACACATACCAAGCATTTCAATCATACACACAATATGCTTGATATGTGTAAATACAACATGGCATCACAGCATAACTCTACGACTCAAGTATTTATTAATTAGGCTCTGAGGAGAGAGATATTACAAACATGGGTCTCATGACCCAACATTCAGAGAATACAAGTCAAAGCACATGCGGAAGCTTAACATGTCTGAGTACAGACATCTACAAATGAAAAAGGCTGAGAAGCCTAACTATCTACCAGATCCTGCCGAGGGCACAAGATCATAGCTGAGGTATCAAGCTAAACGTCAAAGTCCACATGAAACTACAAACGTGAGTACAAATGTACCCAGCAAGACTTACATCAGAACTATCTACATATGCATCGATGTCAATAAAGGGGGTGGTGGACTTGACTGCAGCAAGCCAGCTTTGACTCGGTGGCTATCCTGAACCATAACTGCTAGTAACTCTTTTGAGGTGGCGCACACGAGTCCACACATTCACCATATCAATACACCACTATGGATCCGCTCCCATCTCCCTTGAGAAGGCCATCCATAGCACTCACACTTATCTTGTGAGTTTTAGAGTATCCACTTTCACTTGTCTATGAACTGTATAGGCAACCAAGTTGTCCTTTACCGCAGACGCGGCTATTCGAATAGATGATGTTAACCCTGCAGGGGTGTACTTCTTCATATACACTCTCACCACTTACCATCGTTCGACATGTACTCGGCAACCTTCAAGCGGAAGCCCAACGAGGGTGTCGGCCACGGCCTACCTAAAAACTCAAGTCTCTAGTCCAGGTTTATCGCCTATCCAGGTTCCATCCGCAGGGAGTCCGGCCGAGGTTTCCACATACGGCCCGAACGATGTGTACAGGGTTCCGAGACACCAAACAGGCGCCCGGTATACCCGGCCATGGTGTATCTACCGCATCATAGCCCACCCCTAGGGTCAGCGCTACGCACGGCCGCCAATACATATCCTATAAACACCAGAAACTAGTTGCAACTCCAGGACAGAGGACTAGGGTGGTTAGGAAGCCGAGAGGGTCCATTGGTTTCGGGCCCAATGCATGGTAGTAGCTAGTTCTTAAATCACACATACAGATCTCGGTGCTTAAGGATGGTTCCAATGAAACAACCCACCATGTACTCCTACATGGCCTCTCATCGATACCTTTACCAAATCGTGTTCACACACTTAGCTCTCAACACTAGGACATGTTCACACACCTCCAATTCATCCCCGATGAATCAGACATGACTCAACTCTAAGCAGTAGCAGGCATGACAAACATCATGAATGAGTAGGCACATCAGGGCTCAAACAACTCCTACTCATGCTAGTGGGTTTTATCTATTTACTGTGGCAATGACAGGTCATGCAGAGGAAAGGGGTTCAACTACCGTAGCATGTACAATTGAATCGTTGTTGTCCTAATGCAGTAAAAGAGAGCAGGAGCGAGAGAGTGGGATTATATCGGAATGAAAAGGGGGTTTCGCTTGTCTGGCACTTTTGAAGACAGTATAACTCTTCATCGGTGTCATCGAACTCATTGTCGAAACACGTCTACTGAGAGGGGACAATTACTGGCAAAGGAACATAAACAACATTCAATTAATGCAATGCACAAGCAAATGAAAGATATGACATATTAAGGTACTGAATTTAGCTAATGCAACAACAAGTCATCTTAATTGGAGTGGAATTCAAGCTACATCAAATTCCAACTCTAAACCTATTTTTCAAATTTACCTTAATCATGTTTTATCCTAATCAGTGGGGTTAACTTGCTCAAACATGCATGAACATGGCATAAACAGATTCTTTGGATTTTCTGATCATTTTTCATATATAATTTATTTCATTGGAGTTATAGATTATTTTCTATGAATTTTAGAAGTTTGGGGCATTTTCTGGAATTTCCTGAATAAGAATAAATTGTGAAAAAGGTTAACTGTGTCAGCATGACATCAAGGTGACATACTCAGGTCAAAGGTGCCAGCCTAGGTCAAACCTGACGGCTGGGACCCACATGTCAGTGTAACAACTAACTAACAGAGTAGTTAGTGTTACGTTAGTGCTAACCTAGGTTAATTAGGGCCTGGCCCACTGGTCAGTGTCTAAACTACCTGTCAGGGTTAATTAGCACTAAGCTAAATCTATCTAAAGATTAGCAAGGACGGGCCCGCATGTCAGTGACCCTGGGGGGGTGAAACCCCAGGTCAAACGAGTCAACCTCGCTGGACTTGGTCCACGGCTCGTCGCCGATGACGCCAGAGATGGTGGAGGTGCTCAGAATCGCAGCTCAGGCGACCAAATGAGCGGCGGAGAGGCTCTACGGGGAGCTGGCGATCGCGCGCATCTAACGGGGCAAGCAGCAGCAGCTAGGGTGGACCGAGCTCATAGGAAGCGAGCTCGCGGCGGTGGCCGAAGTTCGGCCAACGGAGGTTTGCGCGTTGCGGGGCATGTCCGGAGTCGTGGATGGCCGTGATCGACTCGCGGGAGTGCAGCGAGTGTAGCGGTGGGCTCGGAGGTGTGCTTGCACGGCTGTAGTCGCGGTGGCGACATGACCGGCGGCGAGGAGCTGTCGGCTCCGACGGCCACGGTGGTTAGAACATGCGGACGAGCACGGGGAGAGAGGGGAAAGGGGCAGGGGCTCACGGTGAATCCAGCAGAGGCAACGACGAGGCTGGGGAGGGGCTAGGGCTCGCGAATCCCCGGTGAGTTCACCGGCAGTCAGAGATTGAAGATGAGGTCGGGGACGACGTTGTAGGGCTTCCGGCGGGGCGTGGCTCGGTGGGGAGGAAGAGGGGGTTCAGGCGGACCTTCTGAGCGCTTCGGCGAGGCGAGGCAGTGGCTGTGGCCACGACAACAGCGAGCGGCGGTGACGACGACTCTCGGGTGATGCGAGGGAGGAAGCCAGAGGAGGGAGAGAGGCACGGGGAGGGAGAGAGAGCGGTTGGTGGCTGTGTGGCGACACCCGAAGAGGCTAGGGCGAAGCGGCAACCAGGAGGTGGCTGGGCCGGCCACTTGGGCCACCAGGTAAGCCCAGGTGAGGTTCCTCTCTCTCACCTTTCTATTGTTTCTATTTTCTATTTTCTGCAATTGTTTTGGCTTTATTAAAAATGCCAGAGCATTTCCAAAAATCCTTAAAATATTTGTGGACACTGTTGAAATTATTCCCAACAGCCCTCAACTAGTTCCAGAATTATTAGAGCATTTAAAATATTTATAGGATTTAAATGCCCCAATTCTAATACAACATGAGTTAATTCAAAAATCCATAAATGACCTAGAAATATGTTTATCATTTTTGGCAGAGGTTTTTACCTAGAAATGACCTAGAGCATTTCCAAAGGGCATTTTGGGATCATTGAAAAATATTTTAGTAAACCCTAGTTATTTCTAGGGGGTGCTGGGGGTTCTGTCATCCCCATTTCAACATTGTGTAAAAGTAAAATGATGCAACACCAGATGCTAGCACTAGGCATGTTAGAACTAGGGATGTGACAACTCACCCCCACTAAACAAGAATCTCGTCCCGAGATTCAAGCGTAGGGTATGATGGAAGGGGGGACACTGAAAGTGCAACTATCCCTAGGTGGTTTTGGTAATTCCTAACAACATATAGCTCATTGAGCTAATGCTATTTCAAGATTAATATCTCAGGAAAGCTCAATGATTGGCATGGCATGGATGAGAAAAGTGGACCCCTCAAAATGCTAAGGACAAAAGGATGGGATCAAGCTCAAAGCTCAAGACTCTACATTTTCTATTTTAGTGATCCAAGATCACATTGAGTCTATAGGAAAAGCCAATACTGTTAAGGAGGGATGAGGTGTTGCTTAATGAGGCTCTTCCTCAAAATGCTTAGTGATATGCTCCAAAACCCTCAATTACTCTCTCACATCCACATATGACCTAAATCAAAAGTCAAACTCGGCCCCACCGATTCTTTCTATCCGGCGCCATCGAGTTCGAATGTCATAGCCACTGCCACAAACCCTAGGCAAACCGGTCTCACCGATAGGGATATCGGTCTCACCGAGATGGGATTGTAATCTATCTGTTTCCCTTCCTAACGTTTTGGTCCCACTGAGATGAGCGATCGGTCCCACCGAGATTGCAATGTAAACTCTCTGTTTCCCTTTTGTAACATTTCGGTCTCACAGAAATGAGAGAATCGGTCCCACCGAGTTTACCTAACCAACTCTCTGGTTAGCTTACTACCAAAATCGGTCTCACCGAGTTTGTGTAATCGGTCTCACCGAGATTACATTATGCCCTAGCCCTAACCATATCGGTCCTACCGAGTTGCATGTCGGTCCACCGAAACTCCTAACGGTCACTAGCTTTGCTGAATCGGTCCGACCGAGTTTATCAATTCGGTCCCACCGAGATTGGCAAGTTGTGTGTAACAGTTAGATTTTGTGTGGAGGCTATATATACCCCTCCATCACCTCTTCATTTGAGGAGAGAGCCATCAGAACAAACCTACACTTCCAACTTACTTTTTCTGAGAGAGAACCACCTACACTTGTGTTGAGGCCAAGATATTCCATTCTTATCATATGAATCTTAATCTCTAGCCTTCCCCAAGTTGCTTTCCACTCAAATCCTCTTTCCACCAAATCCATATCCTGTGAGAGAGAGTGGAGTGTTGGGGAGACTATCATTTGAAGCACAAGAGCAAGGAGTTCATCATCAACACACCATTTGTTACTTATTGGAGAGTGGTGTCTCCTAGATTGGCTAGGTGTCACTTGGGAGCCTCCGACAAGATTGTGGAGTTGAACCAAGGAGTTTGTAAGGGCAAGTAGATCGCCTACTTCGTGGGCGACGGCCATGGTGAGATAGACAAGGTTGCTTCTTCATGGAGCCTTCGTGGGTGGAGCCCTCCGTGGACTCGCACAGCCGTTACCCTTCGTGGGTTGAAGTCTCCATCAACGTGGATGTACGATAGCACCACCTATCGGAACCACGACAAAAAAAGTCCGTGTCTCCTATTGCTTTTGAATCTTCCAAACCCCTCCCTTTACATTCTTGCAAGTTGCATGCTTTACTTTCCGCTGCTCATATACTGTTTGCATGCTTGCTTGAATTGTGTTAAGATTTCTTGACTTGTCCAAACTTGCTAAAATCTGCCAAGAACTAAAATTGGGAAAAGGATAAGTTTTATTTGGTCAAGTAGTCTAATCACCCCCCTCTAGACATACTTTCGATCCTACAAGTGGTATCATAGCTTTGGTCTCCATTTGCTTTGATTTCCATAGCTTTTGGTTGTCATAGCCTTGGTTTCACAACCTAGGAGAGTATGGCGTCTAGCGAGGGAAATTACCACCGTAGAGGTCCTTACTTTGATGGTACTAATTTTGCTAGTTGGAAGCATAAGATGAAAATGCATATTCTTGGACATAACCCCGCCGTATGGGCTATTGTGTTTATTGGCTTGCGAGGTGAATTCTTTGATGGGAGAGAACCGAACCGTCATGCTACCGCGGAAGAGTTGAAGATGCTGCAATACAATGTTCAAGCTTGTGATATCCTCTTCAACGGATTGTGCCCTGAAGAATTCAACAAAATCAGCCGTCTTGAGAATGCAAAGGAAATTTGGGATACTTTGATTGATATGCATGAAGGTACCGACTACGTCAAGGAATCCAAGTTGGATGTTCTTCAAAGTCAGCTTGACAAGTTTAAAATGAAGGATGGTGAAGGTGTCGCTGAAATGTACTCTAGGCTTGCTCTTATCACAAATGAGATCGCCGGCTTAGGAAGTGAAGAGATGACCGACAAATTCATCATCAAGAAGATCCTAAGAGCTTTGGACGGAAAATATGATACCGTATGCACATTGATCCAAATGATGCCCGATTACAAAGATGTTAAGCCAACGGAAGTCATTGGAAGAATTGTTGCTCATAATATGTCACTCAAGGATAAGGAGGAGCTCCATAACAAGTCAAGTGCTGCTTACAAAGCCTCATGTGAAGCTCCCACATCATCAAGTGAGAAACAAACATTTAATGAAGAATTGAGCCTAATGGTGAAGAACTTCAACAAGTTCTATAAGAGTAGAAGCAAAGAGAGAAGTTCCAAGTCAAGGTCCTACAATGACAAAAGATATTCTAGTCGAGAGAGAAATTACAACAATTGTGGAAGACCCGGACACTATTCCAATGAGTGTACGACACCCTACAAGAGAAGAGACGATTCTCCAAAAAGAAGAAGTAGAAGAGAAGAATCGCCATCAAGACAGAGAAGGAGTAGAGATGATCATTATGAATGAAGAACATCCCGGAGAAGCAAAGATTTGGAAAGGAAGGTCAAGTCATCAAGGAGCTACACAAAACAAAGACATCAAGCTCATGTTGGAGAATGGGTATCCTGCTCCGACTCCGACAATCACTCCGAGAGAAGCTATCACTCCGACTCCGAATATACTCAAGATGAAGGTGTTGCCAGTCTAGCACTTGTGTCAACCAACTCCTACGACATATTTGATTCACCAAATGAAGGACTTGGAAGATGCTTCATGGCTAAAGGCCCAAAGGTATCACACCATGAGTATGTTGATTTCAATAGTGATGAAGATGACTTGTTAGGTGATGATGGTTTACTTGTTGACAACTCTAGTGATGAATACTATGATGAAACATCAATTAATCATGCTAATCAAGATACAACAAATGAAAATGATAAGGAGAAGATTGAGTTTCTAACTAAAGAACTAAACACTCTTAAGTTAGCTCATGAAACTATCTGAGGAGATCATCGAGAACTTTTAAGGACTCATGAGAAATTACATTTTGAAAAGCTTAACCATGAGCAAGAGCATGAGTTCATAAAGGCAATCAATGATGATCTTTGCAAGAAAAATTCTTCTTACATTGCCAAGCGTTTACTCTTATCCACTTACATGCCTCAAGTCAAGTCTAGTAACAAGAACAAGAAAGATTCTTCCTCTAGTAGTAACAATAATCATGTTAAATCCAATGTTGTTGCTTCTACTAGTTCTCTTGATTCCACTAATGATTCACTTAGACAAGTTACACTTGAGCAAGAAAATAGCTTATTGAAGGGAATTATAGAGAAAGGTGTTTACAAGAGCCTTGCTAGGAGTAAGCAATTCGAGGAAATTGTACGCAAGCAAGGAAGACACCGGAAGAACCAAAGTGTTGGTTTTGAACGAAAGTTCAATGCCAATGGAGTTGAGTGGGAAGAAGATCGATACCACAAGACGAAGTTTGTTCCTCAACAAGAGAAGTATGATCCTACTTCCTTCAAAGGGACACAAGCTCAAGATGATCTTCCACCACAAGACCACAAGCAAAAAGGCAAGGATAAGCTTCAAGAGGAAATTCATGCTTTTGAATAAGCACCCAAGGCCTTGGTCAAGTGGGTTCCCAAGACTACATCAAGTTCTACTTCATCAAGTATGACTACAACTCCAAGGATTCCCATCAAGATGATGTGGATCCCGAAGAAGAAGAACTATAGAGTTCCTCAGGGTGACTCCGCCAACATACTTCAGTCTTATCATTTTGGCAAGAACAAGTGTAATCAACTTCCACATCTTGCACTAGTTCAAGGAGTCACAAACCCTCTTGTTGGTAAGACAAGGGACAAGGTAACCTAATGCTTTCATAGAAATCATCTTGTGTGTGCTTCACTCTATGTCTATGGATATCCTTGTTTGTTCCTTGTGGGACTAACATGTGTAGGTATTGAAAGTGCAACTCACTCCAAAGGATTGCTCCAAATGATCTACATCAACATTGAGCATCCACATCTTCAACACCTACATGAATTCATCATCGACAAAACCCAAGGTTAGTTCATCCCTCTTAGGGGGGTTCTCACATCTAGGGGGAGCTTTACTCTAAGGATTGAGCTAAAGCAACTCTAATGGCGTGAACACAACAACGCTTTATGTAAAAGTGGTAACCCCAGTTGTGCTTAAACGATGAGTATGACCTATGATCAAATGTTCTCATTTGACTCCTAAGTCAATATACTCATATATAGATGACCTAGTCATCGCCAATTGCTTGATAGATGCTAGAATTGGTTGTGTATGCTTTGCCACATATTTCATTTGCCATTTTATTGTGTGAGCATGTTGGTTGCATAATTTACTCATTCGAGGACATCCACTTGTTGCTTTGATTGTTTGGTTCCTTTTTCTTTTCCCAAGTGGATGGACAAGAATGCCTAAGAACCTTCTCTAGCTATCTATGCTTTTCTTGTCTCAAACTCTATTCATGCTACATCACAAAGTTTGATGAAGTCAGATTCGAACCACTCTGTGTGAGGAGCACTCGGAGTCCCCGATTCGTCATAGACATAAACTTCCAAAACTTCTTTGTGCGTTTCGGTCTGACTGATTCATCCATTTCGGTCATACCGAGATCACTAAGTCGATCTAGGTTTTCAATCTCGGTGCAACCGATTTGAACTTTTCGGTCACACCGAGTTGCAGTAACTGCTTGCAGTTATGCATCTCGGTGCCACCGAGTTTTTCCACTCGGTCGCACCGACAGGGTCAGGCTATATATATCCCAGGGCCAAAATTTGGAAAAAAATTCGAACCTCTTCGCCCGCGCTCAGCCTGCTCTGCCTCCCTGGGTCTCCGGATCGTCCTCCTCAACGCCAGCTGCCTCCCGCCGCTGGTCTCCGCTGCCGTCAATGGACATTGTCTCTGCCGTTGCCGCCATAGCAGGTCCATCGCCGCACTTAGGGGATGGACTTGATCCTTGTGCTAATCCCTCTCCGATTCCTAGCACATTGTTTTGCCATGTATCTTGCCATGATTGAGATCACTCTATCCAGCGAAATCACTCCGTAGTTTAGTCGTGGATTGAAAATTTAGGGTTAGGTTTCCACCAAAATCATCTCGGACCAACCGAGTTGTTGAAATCGGTTCCACCGATTTGGCTAAGGCCATTGCACATGTGATTCTCGGTTTGACCGAGAATTGTAAATCGGTGTGACCGAGTTCAATACTTTATGAAACCCTTGAAGTCTCGGTGCCGCCGAACTGTGACTCGGTCTGGCCGAGTTCACTAGTTTAGGTTCCAAAAGTTGCTTCGGTATCACCGAGTTTTCAAATCGGTAGATCCAAAATGCTTTCTGTGGAAAACTAAAACTAAGTTTTTGACTCATTCTTTTGCAAAAACCTCTGTACTTTGTGATGCTCATCCAATCTACCTCATCTATAATCTATTCACAGGGTCTGTTGTCAGTGTTTGCATCATGTCAGATTAGAGTGACAGTCAGAACAAGTCTGAGGTGCAAGTTAACATGACTGAGGGCAGTAGTCCCTCTAGCAGCTTTGATGAGGGAAGCAGGAGTACACCCAGCAACTTGCCTAAGGCAGCCACCAGGACCAGAAAGAAGAGAACCTCAGATTCTGAGGATGAGGACTATGTGGCTGTTGAGCAAGAGGCCACCTCAAAGAGGATAGTTCTGAAAAAGGAATATGGCACAACTACTGCCACTAAGCCAGGAATGAAGCAAAAGGTTCATGCCAAGAGAGTTCCCATGTAAAAAGCCAGAACATCCACTCAAGAGACTTTGGGATCTACACCGAAAGAACAGGTTGTGGCAGAGAAGAAAAGGAAGGAAAGGGTCAACAAGACCACTGCCAGAGTGCTTGGCAGATCTTCAATAATGAGAGATTCTGAAGAAGAGGAAGAGGAAGAGGATGCATGTAACACCCACGATACGGCTATATCTCCCATGTGTCGGAGCACGACTTAGAGGCATAACCGCATTGTAGTCATGTCGCAAGAGGGGTAATCTTTACACATCCCATGTACTGAATAAGAAAGAGGTATAGAGTTGGCTTACAATCGCCACTTCACACAATACATAAATATAGCATTACATCATCCAGAATACAAACAAGGTCTGACTATGGAACCAAAATAAAATAAGACAACCCTTAATGCAAAGGATCCCCGATCACCCCGACTGGGCTCCACTACTGATCGAAAGAAAAACGAAACAACACAACAAACACGATCTTCATCGAGCTCCTCCTTGAGCTCGGCTGCGTCATCTACACTAGTATCAACGGCACCTCCAGCTGGTTTTGGAAGTAAACTGTGAGTCACGGGGACTCAGCAATCTCACACCCTCACGATCAAGACTATTTAAGCTTATGGGTAGGAAAGGGTAGTGAGGTGGAGCTACAACAAGCACTAGCATATATGGTGGCTAACTTACACAAATGAGAGAGATAAAAGAAGCAAAGCACAGTCGTGAACTAGAAGTTATCCTGAAACTACTTACGTTCAAGCATAACTCCAACACCATGTTCACTTCCCAGACTCCGCCGGAAAGAGACCATCACGGCTACACACGCGGTTGATGTATTTTAATCAAGTTAAGTGTGAAGTTCTCTACAACCGGACATTAACAAATTCCCATCTGCCCATAACTGCGGGCACGGCTTTCAAAAGTTCAAAACCCTACAGGGGTATCCCAACTTAGCCCATAACAAGCTCTCACGGTCAACGAAGGATATTCCTTCTGCTAGGAGGACCCGATCAGGCTCGGAATCCCGGTTACAAGACATTTTGACAATGGTAAAACAAGACCAGCAAAGCCACCCGAATGTGCCGACAAATCCCGATAGGAGCTGCACATATCTCGCTCTCAGGGCGCACCGGATGAGCAAGACATCGGGTTGGCGTTGACCCTGGTTGCCCAGGGGGCGCCGGACATTGCTCAGGTTGGACCAACACTTAGAGAAGCACGGGCCCGGGGGGGGGGGTTAAAATAAATATAACCCTCAGGCTCCGGAAACCCAAGGGAAAAAGGCTAGGTTGTTAGTGCAAATGTAGAACCAAAGTTGGGACTTGCTGGAGGAGTTTTATTCAAAGCGAACTGTCAAGGGGTTCCCATTATAACCCAACCGCGCAAGGAACGCAAAAATCAAGGAACATAACACCGGTATGACAGGAAACTAGGGCGGCAAGAGTGGAACAAAACACCAGGCATAAGGCCGAGCCTTCCACCCTTTACCAAGTGTATAGATGCATTAATTAGATATTGTGATATTACAACAATAATCATGTTCCAACAAGGAACAAACTCCATCTTCACCTGCAACTAACAACGCTATAAGAGGGGCTGAGCAAAGCGGTAACATAGGCCAACAACGGTTTGCTAGGAAAAGTGGGTTAGAGGCTTGGCTTAGCAATATGGGAGGCATGATATTGCAAGTGGTAGGTATCGCAGCATAGGAATAGCAATAGAGAGAGCAAGTAGCAAGCAAAGATAGAAGTTATTTCAAGGGTATGGTCATCTTGCCTGAGATCCCGCAAGGAAG
Organism: Triticum urartu; assembly: GCF_003073215.2. Lineage (NCBI taxonomy): Eukaryota > Viridiplantae > Streptophyta > Magnoliopsida > Poales > Poaceae > Triticum > Triticum urartu. The sequence continues at coordinate 348,854,463 of NC_053025.1, forward strand.
AAGAATGAGTCCATGAAGAAGACTAATGGACGTAGTCGACCGGATCCTCACAAACGCGACATTATCGTAACTAACCAAGAAGCAACACCGGAAAGAAGCAAACAACATAGTAAACAACCATCACATAATCAACATGGCATGATGCACAAACAAGTATGATGCATGTCCGGTTTAATGAAGCATAGCATGGCAAAGTGCACAAGCAAAACTACAAGTTAAGTGGAGCTCAATATGCAACGAGTTGCATATTGACGGAACACCACATGACTCATTTAATTCTCTCTCGTTGAAGTACCCAACAATATTAAATGTTGATTAACATGGCAAGTGGTGAAGCATAATAAAACTACCTAACTAGGCAAATTTAAATGAGGCCGGAACAACAAACAACAAGTCCGGAAAATCCTCATGTGCATATTATGAATTTGGTACTGTTCTGTCCTAAATACAATTTTAGAGTTTTTAAACATGGAAAGTAAAGCCACCATGTTAAACTAGACATTTTTTTACCCCATTTACATATAAAGTTTATTAAATTCAGAGCTACGGTTAATTAGGTATGAATTAAATCATTTTAGCATGGCATTTAGGCAAATTTATTCAAACAACATTTTAAACATTTTTAACAAGGGTGAAAGTTGAATACTGTTAAAGAACATGAAAATATGAGCAAAATGCATATATGACATGTTTCAATTGGATGCATGGAATTTTAATTATCAACAATGCAAAACAGTGGCATTTCAGTAAATAAGAGTGCATTGGAAAAGGCTAAAATACACAAAATGGAAAAAATATGCATGGGCTTGATTGCAGCGGGCCAGGAGGACTTGGCCCGAGTGAGAGCTGGGTGTGAGTGAGACAGAGAGGTTGACGAGTGGGATCCCACTGTCATAGAGACTAAAATGGTAAAAATAGGCCATTTCACCACTGGCCCGATGGGGTTTCGAACCTGGGTCTGCTGAGCTGGCTTCCTCTTCGTTGGCAGAGAACAAGGCGACGACGCCGGCGAGCAACGGCGGCGCAGCAGGGCTCAAGATGCGGCAGCGGGGTTGCGGAATAGGGGCACGGTGAGGCTGCAAGGGCGCGGGAACACACGGCTGTTACTAGCCGATGTCGTGTGGGTGTGTGAGCGGCAGAACAATGGCTTCGAGAGCGAGCTCGAGCAGGAGCTTGTCTCAGCCGCGGCAGCGAGGGCGAAGGCGCGGGCGTGCAGCACGCACGTGGGCCATGATCTGCGTGTGCCGTGGGCGTGCACATGAATGGATATGTGTGGATCATCGAACAGAGCAACAAAATGAAGATGAGCCGAACTCGAGGCCGTCCATGGAGGACGAACTCGGGGCCATGCGGATCGGTGAATACACGGATAAATGACAACGGAGAGAGATGGGGAGGAGCGGAGATTGCGGGGTGCTCAAGCTCGAGCGTTGCTCGGCTCGGGGCCATGACATGGCGAGGTGAGGCAGGGAGATGGGTACGCGAGGCGAGGCATGCAACCAGGTATGGCGCGGCGAGGCGACAGAGAGCGTGAGCGTGCGCGTGGGTGATGTGGTGCAAGAAACAGGGAGACGTGGGCGTGCAGCGGGGCATGTGTGTTGGTGAGCATGCAAGGGTGCAGTAGGGAACTCGAGGTCGGGCATGAACTTGTCTCGGGCGCGTGGCATGGCGATCGTGGCCTCGACCTGATGCGTACATCGCGTACACAAAGAAATCGACGACAGGAAGGAGCTAGGAGACGCGGCTGCTCACCACGGGGTTTCTGGTGACGATAGATTGGATGGAGAGGCGCTGACCGGCGATGGTCCTCGATCCGCGAAGAAGAAGCAGAGGTGTCGAGGAGGAAGCTCCGGGTCCTAAGGAAGCGATCGTAGATGAGGAAGACGGAGCAGAGGTTTGCGAGACTCCCTGCTGAAGTAGACGGCGGCGAAGGAAAGGATCCTCACGCCAGAGAAGAGCTCGGGCTCTCCCCGACCATGGCGTCGGCGACGTGTGGGCGACCTACCTGGAGCGGCGGCGGCGCGGAGGAAGGGGGAATGGGAAGATAAAACCATAGGGCGCGAGGCTGAGGCTTTATGGGGGGAGGTGCGTGGCCGGGGCTGCCCTCATGGCCATGTGCGCTCGGCCTGGGTGTTTTTACTATGAGGAGAGGAGGAAAATGAGAGGAAGGAGAAAGGTGAGAAAGAGAGAGACCGCTAGGTGGGGACAACCTGGTTGAAACATGGAGTTTCACCACAGGAAGGCACTAGGTGGCTGCAGCGCTGGGTTGCTGGGCCGGATGGAAGGAGAGGCCCATCGAGTACCCGAGGTAAGGGGCCTTTCCCTCTCTTTTAGTTTTTCTACTTATATGAGTAAACAGCCAACAATGGGGAACGTTCAAGTGTTTTTGGTCAAGAATATGAGATATATAAATATATATCTGGAACCCTGGATTTATGCACTATTTGACAAAAGTGATTTTGCAATTTTAGAGATAGAAAAAAAATCAAGTTTGAATTTAATTCAACTTGAGCCATTTTTTGAACCCTACCAAAGCAACTACAAAACGGATGAAATTTGGCAGAGAGGGTGTAGAAAAGGTGCATGATTAACAGGAAATAAGTGAACATTAAAGTAAGAGGGGAAATGTCACTTGCAAAAGAATCATGAAAGAAGAAAGAAGGAAGATGTGATGATGCATGGCCAAGGTTTGAGAGAGAGAGAGAGATGGCAAGGGGTGATGTACACACATCAACTAGAGCAACACACAACATGTATAAGGGGCAATGCATAAGATGATCATGGCAACAACATAATGCAATATGACAATGAGATGGGCATGGCAATGCAATATAACCAAAAGAGATGAGCATGGTGCAAGAAGCAAAGATATGACAAAGCACTCAACAGCGAATAACTCGGAGACACCTGGCACATCGGTCTCGGGGCGTCACAACACTCCACCACTACGAGAGGATCTCATCTCGAGATCTAGGATGGCACCGGAGGGAAAAGGAAGAGGAAGAGAAGAGGTAAAACTAAGTTGCTTCTTTGGCAAACGAGTGAAACCAATGTACCTTGAGATGTTGAACAACTTGAAAGAAAGAATGCAACGGAGATGAACGAAGTTTAAAACACTCCATTAGAAAAGAGGAACAAGGAGGAAAAAATTTGGACAGCACTCCGGTTGAAAAGAGATGCAAGACTTGATAGGATGAAAAGGACTTGAGCAAAGGGCACAACACTCCGGATAAAAGGCTAAGCAAGGGAAGAACGTGATCCTCACCATTCGAGATGACGAGAGAAAAGAGCAACATCACAATGCCTCCGGAGGAAAAGAAAGAATGGAATGGCATGAACGGAGGGAAACAAGGTCTTGAGAGAGCAAGATTGGATTGATATCAACAAGGAGACGAGAAACTTATTTTACCGGGAGGATAAATGAAGAACTTTGGTCATTTATAAGCACCATATTAGCAACACTCCTTAGGGAAGGCTTAAGGTGAAATATAACCCAAGATAACTCCAATGAAGAGATTGATGAACTTAAAATACCTCATTCTTAACAACATGTGAATCATGAAACATGAACTCAAATTATCAAGAATGACATAATATCACCTCAAATGATACGGTAGAAAGAATTGCACTTTGAAATGCAAGATGAAGAAGGCTTGAACTCCTCAAAACAAAGCATGTGTTGAGCACCATGTTTATTTTAGAGTATATCTTCGCGGATCTTAGCTTTGAGAGAAATCTTGAAGAACAATTGAAGAATGAAGAGTATCCTTGCAAACCATCATGTTGAGCCTTCGTGAAGAACTCCGGCAATAAAAGAATGATCAAACGAAAAGGGAAAGAGAAGTTGAAAACACCAGGTGAAGACTTGCAATGATTAGATGGATCTTCATGACGAGAAAATTGAGAGAGCCTGGAACTTCAGGAAAAAGAAAGATGAATCAAGTGAAATCGAGAATTTGATGAGCCTCCGGAATAAAGAATTGAGTTTAATCGATGAAACAAGAATAAGAATTACATTGTGCTTACCCTTCACCAATTTGGATTGATGGCAAGCAACGGATTTGGCATACTACTTATTCTCGTAGAAAGGATTAAGAGAGATATAGCACAAACTTGAGAAGGTCTTCAACGAACCACCGGTCGGGTTTGGGAAGAACAAATGAATTGATAAGAAACCCATAGAAGAGTAATCTTGAATGGACCACCGTAAGAATTGAAAATGGAAGTAGCAAGGGCACAATTCACCGGGTAGAATTGGAAAATGAATGATGATACTTGAGCGAACTTAGATACATGAGAACGAATAGATCACGAGCTGATTATAAAATACTTGAATGATGCACCGGTAAGATTTGGAGAATGATAGTTGAAAGCTGAGAATGAATAAATCTACTGAAATGGGGCTCCGAAGAATCAAACTGAAAAGACTCCTGAATTGGTTCGGATAGGTGAAAAGAATTCTCACAATTGAAAACAATTATGAGAGGATGGCAACAAGATAGAATCACGCATCTTTGAGAAAACGGATAAGATTGAGGAGAAACTCTTCTTCGGTCTTCAAAATCTGAGAATGATGACGAGAAACACCACCATGAATTGTTGAGACACTCCGAAATAATGAAGAATAGAAAGGTTGAAACAACAATGAAAAGAATTTGAAAGATATTGGAGAAAGGCACTTGACTGATGAAAATTCATTCTTACGTCACACTTTGAAAGATTTGAGAATAGCTCTGATAAAATAAGAAGAGTCAGGTAAGATCCTGGGAAAAGACCTGCGGGTTAGGGCCCATTCAAAAGATACACCGTTGGACCATTTAAAAGATAGATTGCGCCGGTTGAGTTAAATGCCTTGAATAAGATAACAACCTTGAGATAGGTTTGAACGGATCTTGAATGAAAAGACGAGCCTTCTGAGATATCTCCAGCACTCCGGAACAAATGAATAGCGAGAGGTGAATGATTATGAGGTGCACCGGCATGAGAAGGTATTTGCCACGAGGAAAAGGGATATGATCAACACCAAAAGCTTGAATTGAAACCACCAGAGAAAAAAAAAGAAGAATGACGAACTTGAAGCTCCGTTAGAATCTTCATGAGAATCACCAGATACGAACATTGAAAGAAAAGGCTGAAGAGACTTATCACAAATAAAAGGATACATGATTAAGAAATCTGAATCCATGAAGAAAAAAGGGGGTGGGTGGGTGGGCAAACAAAGGCAAACTTGGGGACAGAAGAAACGGACAATGTTGAGAAGACTTTGAGTTGATCTTGTGGATGTCGAAAATGAACGGATCCACTTGAAAAGAAGCACACCGGTTGAAAAAAAATTGGCATGACAAACTCGATTAGTAGGAAGGATTAGTATTCACATAGGAACATGAGAACACCGCTTAGGAAAAAGGTATGGAATCAACACTTGACTTCGAAGCAACTCAAATACCACAACTCAAAACAAAACAAACGATTGGCTTGCAGAATAAGCCGGAACAAACATATGATAGAGATTTCGTCTGAAGTTTTCGTGGTGGGGCCCACACGGGCTCGATCATACAACACCATCATGTACATGGTAGTGCACATGACATACGAAGCGTCCCCGAGTTAACATAGCCAAGGACTCTTTAAGACACAACGAGACCACTGTAAAACCAACCGTGGATAGGCGGACCACTAGACGTTGAACCCCAATTTCATATCATACATCTGTCGGAAAGATATCCTAGGAGCTACTTGAATTCCCACTTATAAACTCCCGAAACTTTCTGGTTATGCAATCAGGTGTTGGGGATACAGGGGAAGCATAATATCTCACCCAAAACTAGCAAATCCTACATCCAGTTGTATCCATCCTTCAACACATAACCAAGAAACCTTCGGAAATCATTTACCTCAACCTTCGAAAAGCATCTGTTATACGAGTTATGGCAATACTCCCGAACTCCCACCCCATTACTGGGTGGCGTCGAGGTTATCTCACCAACAACTGCATAAAAGAGATTTTCGATGTCGGCGAACTCAGGTATTCCAGAATTGCAACGATAAAATTGTGACGACAACACCTCGGAGCTCAACTCCCCGGGACACTGCCACAACCCCTAAATGTCACGAGGCTCCAAGAACAATGTTCTCGTCACAAAAACATCGGAATGATTCCAACATACCCGCGTGATCCTAAAAAAAATTCGTGAAATTTGAAGAGAGAAGAGTCAAAACTCTACGTCAGGATGCCTCACCAGAGCAACAAAGGGACTGAGGAGTAAAAAGAATCCTACTCTCCGATATATATATAATCCTATAAGACTCAAAACATTTTTTAGACTCAACAACGCCAGCGATTCGATCAAGCAGGGGGCTCCTAAGTCGGGGCAGGCTCTGATACCAACTTGTAACATCCAAGATGCGGCTATATCTCCCACGTGTCGGAGCACGACTTAGAGGCATAACCGCATTGTGGGCATGTCGCAAGAGGGGTAATCTTTACACATCCCATGTACTGAATAAGAAAGAGGTACAGAGTTGGCTTACAATCGCCACTTCACACAATACATAAATATAGCATTACATCATCCAGAATACAAACATGGTCCGACTACGGAACCAAAATAAAAGAAGACAACCCCTAATGCAAAGGATCCCCGATCGCCCCGACTGGGCTCCACTACTGATCGAAAGAAAAACAAAACAACACCACAAACACGATCTTCATCGAGCTCCTCCTTGAGCTCGGCTGCGTCATCTGCACTGGTATCAACGGCACCTCCAGCTGCTTTTGGAAGTAAACTGTGAGTTACGGGGACTCGGCAATCTCACACCCTCGCGATCAAGACTATTTAAGCTTATGTGTAGGAAAGGGTAGTGAGGTGGAGCTGCAGCAAGCACTAGCATATATGGTGGCTAACTTACGCAAATGAGATTAGAGAAGAGAAGCAAAGCACGGTCGTGAACTAGAAGTGATCAAGAAGTGATCCTAAAACTACTTACGTTCAAGCATAACTCCAACACCGTGTTCACTTCCCGGACTACGCCGGAAAGAGACCATCACGGCTACACACGTGGTTGATGTATTTTAATTAAGTTAAGTTTGAAGTTCACTACAACCGGACATTAAGAAATTCCCATCTGCCCATAACCGCGGGCATGGCTTTCGAAAGTTCAAAACCCTGCAGGGGTGTCCCAACTTAGCCCATAACAAGCTCTCACGGTCAATGAAGGATATTCCTTCTGTCGGTGTACTAGAGTAGGGGTACCCTTAGTACCCCGAACTTGTGCACGGGTAGTCGCAGCGTCCCGCGGCAAGGCCTGCCAGATCACCGCCAAGATTCTCCGTGGTCCCTCTAAAGACCATTCAAGAACAAAGTACTCAAGACCAGACCCCGGCAAGAGGAGCTTGCCGGGAAGAAGGCAAGACCCCGGAAAGAGGAGCTTGCCGGGAAGGCCATTAGAAGCGTTCCAAGACCCCGGCAAGAGGCGCTTGCCGGGAAGGCCGTCCGAGGCATTCCATGGAACTTGCCGCGGCGCGCTACGCGCCCCGACAAGTCCCGGTGAGCGACAAGCTCCCGGAAGCGACAAGTCGACGGCCGCGGCAAGGCGCTTGCCGCGGCAAGCCCCCACTCCACGCCCGCGCTCCAGCACATACACCCACGTGTCGCTCCGGGGTCCCTCCCGAGCGCACGTGGCAGGAGGCTGTGCAGCTAGGGGCGTGCGGTGGCACGCAGGCGCTGACAAGACAACCATCGTGGCAAGACGGTGGCGTCCCTAGCGGTCCCTTTCGGTGCTGTCTAGGCGACACAGATGGGCATTTAATGCCCTTGTCCCCTGCCGTCAGGGTTAGGTATGATAGCACTGTAGCAGCTAGCTGTGCCTACTACAGCACCTAGCTGTGCCTACCCACGGCACCCTTTCCATTTTTGCCCTTGGCCCCCGTTGCTCTATGTCGGTAACCCCTTGAGTATAAAAGGAGGCCCGTGTGCAACGTAGAGGGGGTCGGTCACCTCGAGAGCTCTCGCGAGGTTCAGCAATTCCACACACTCACGCTCGCCCTCGAGCTAGGAATCAATACCAATCCACAAAGCAGGAGTAGGGTTTTACGCATCCGTGCGGCCCAAACCTGGGTAAATCGCTCGCGTGCTTCGCCTCGATTTACTCCTCGCACGACCAACCGCCCGCTTGCTTCGTCTCGATCTGCTCTTTGCGCAACCTCCGCCCCCCGCCGAACCAAAAGGGACCCGGTCCGCCGGTCCCATAGGTGCCCGTGGATCAGAAACCCCGGCATCTCTGGCGCGCCAGGTAGGGGGCGTCGACGTTGTGTGAATCAGATCCGGCGTTCTTGCGAGCTAGATCTTCATCTTCTTCATCAACATGCCACCGAAGAAGAAGCTTTCGGAGGCAGCTGCTCCGTCCGCGCCGAGCCACCCACCGCCGGAGCAAACGGATGGTGGGGCAGGCGCCGGCGGAAGGGCACGCATCGACGAGGGAACTCTTGGTGCTGCCAGGTCCCAGGGCAAGGCTGCGCTGCCCATCGGCGGCGTGGCCGGCTCCCACAACGACCGGGCGCACTCCAAGACCTCGGCGTCCGTGCATGCACCGCGCCCATCTCAGGAGGCGCGGGACCGGCAGCGTCATGGTACTCACGGTACCATGCGCTCGCTGGATCAAGATCGAGCTGGTGGATCCCGGAGCTCCCAGGACCACCATGCGCGTCAACAAGCCGGCGCGAGCGAGACACGGTCGCCTGGATGGGATACTGCTCCTTCTAACGTGGTTAGGAGTCCGAGCGTACCCCGCTCCTCGCACCGTTCGCTACCGCCGCCCGCCACCGCAGCGGAAGCTCTGGCACGAGCTCAGCTGCTCCTAGACTACCCTCCAGCGGCGGACAAGATCGACGACTGGAGGGCCACTATCCAGAGTCCCATCGGCTTCGCCAACGGTGACACTCCTCGGCAGCCGAGCATGTTGCAGCCGCAGCGAGTCAGCCAGGCGCAAACCGGTGGAGACAAGACTGGTGGGGGTGCAACTACTGTGCACTCCCCACCCCGAAGGTCCCCAAGATCAACACCGAAGGCGCTGAGGAGCGAGATGCTCCGGCAAACCCCAGGGTTTGTTCCGTTGAAGCAGAAGCTCCCGGAAAGTTTGTCGCGAGATGTCACGCTCCGGCAGAGACACAGCTTCTCGCCGTAGAAGCAGATATTCCCGCAGCAACCTCCAAGATCAATGCCAAGAGTGCCGGTGAGCCAGATGCTCCGGCAAGCCCTAGGGTTTGTTCCGTTGAAGCTGAAGCTCCCGGCAAGCTTGTCGCGGAACGTCAAGCTCCGGCAGAGACACAGCTTCTCGCTGTAGAAGCGGACGTTCCCGCAGCAGCAGAGTTGCCTTTAGTCCTTGTTGTTGAGCCACAGGCTCCAACATGAGCGCAGCAGATTGTCCGTTTCCTTCAGACAGGAGAACTTCCCGAAGAGCAAGAAGAAGCCAAAAGAGTAGCCCGGCAGTCAAGTATGTACCAGTTCGTCGACAAGACGCTGTATAGAAGAAGACTCAACGGTGTGAAATTGAGGTGCATTTCCCGGGAAGACGGACAGAAGCTGTTGGCAGAGATACACGGAGGCATATGTGGTCACCACATTGGCGCAAGAGCACTCGTCGGCAAAGCATTCCGGCAAGGTTTCTTCTGGCCAACAGCCCTCCAGGATGCAACTGCATAAGTAACCAAGTGTGAAGCGTGCCAGTTCCATTCCAAGCAGATACACCAGCCAGCTCAAGCTCTCCAGACAATCCCTTTATCCTGGCCCTTTTCGGTCTGGGGGCTCGACATCCTCGGCCCCTTCCCCCGAGCTGTCGAGGGCTTTGAGAACTTGTATGTCGCAATCGACAAGTTCACAAAGTGGCCGGAAGTGGAACCAGTGAGGAAGGTGACCGCACAGTCAGCCGTCAAGTTCTTCAGGTCAATTGTTTGCTGCTTCGGGATCCCTAACCGGATAATCACCGACAACGGCACACAGTTCACGAGCCATGCCTTCATGCAGTACATCCAAGATCTCGGCGCCAAAGTCTGCTTCGCTTCTGTTGCTCACCCAAGGAGCAACGGTCAAGCGGAGAGGGCAAACGCCGAGGTGCTGCGCGGGCTCAAGACCAGAACTTTCGACAGGCTGCACAAGTGTGGAAGAAACTGGATCGAGGAGCTACCGGTGGTTCTTTGGTCGATCAGAACGACGCCAAATCGAGCCACTGGACAGACACCCTTTGCTCTAGTCTATGGAGCAGAGGCAGTTACCCCCACGGAACTCGTATACGGGTCACCACGAGTGCTCGCTTATGATGAGCTTGAGCAAGAGCAGCTGCGGCAAGAGGACGCGCTGCTCCTTGAGGAAGATCGTCTCCAGGCTGCTGTGCGAGCTGCTCGCTACCAGCAAGCTCTGCGCCGCTACCACAGCCGCAGAGTCAATGCCAGGAGTCTCGAGGAAGGCGACCTTGTTCTTCGGCGCGCTCAGTCCGCCAAGAATTCCAACAAGTTGACGCCGAAGTGCGAAGGCCCTTACCGGGTGAGACGAGTCACCAGGCCTGGCGCTGTCCGCCTGGAGACCGAAGACGGTATTCCAGTGAGCAACTCCTGGAACATCGAGCATCTTCGCAAGTTTTACCCGTAAGGCGCGGTTGTCGGACCCCGTCCGGCAACCACCGCTCTGTGCAAGTCTTGCCGTTGCTGCATGTAATCCTTTGTACAGAGCCAGGCGCAGACCCTGGCGCAGAAACAGATATCCTCACGGAACTCGTATACGGGTCACCTCGAGTGCTCGCTCATGATGAGCTTGAGCAAGAGCTGCTGCGGCAAGATGACGCGCTGCTCCTTGAGGAAGATCGTCTTCAGGCCGCTGTGCGAGCCGTCGCTCCCAGCCCGTGCCAGAAGCTTCGAGGAAGGCGACCTTGTTCTTCGGCGCGTTCAGTCGGCCAAGATCCAAACAAGTTGACGCCGAAGTGGGAAGGCCCTTACCGGGTGAAACGAGTCACAAGGCCTGGCGCTGTCCGCCTTGAGACCGAAGATGGCATCCCAGTGAGCAACTCCTGGAACATCAAGCATCTTCGTAAGTTATACCCGTAAGGCGTGGTTGTCGGACCCCGTCCGGCAACCACCTTTCTGTACGAGTCTTGCCGCTGTTGCATGTGATCCTCTGTACAGAGCTAGGCGTAGACCCTGAGCACCAGTAAATGAAGCGCTGCATACCCGGGGGGCTATAGCATGCATGCTAGATTGAGTCTGAGTCTCGTCCTTGGTTAGGGTCGATAGTCCCTAACAGCGGCTAACCCCTAGCTTAGAGGTCGAGTGTCCGTCCCTTTGCTTTTCCTTCGTTCGCAGGGCTCGCACGTCCTGGCCAGGCCACCTGGAGACGAAAAGGAGAAGAAGGGCGCGCCGGCACCTGGGCCCCGGCAAGAACACCGGGGGCTGCGGATGCCAAAATGTCACCCCCGGCAAGCCAGAGTTGCCGGAGGCTGCAATATCAGATAAGTCTTTCATCCCTCTTCATGCATCCTCCTATGGATTGGGGAATGTGAAACCCCGTTTCTTCCCGGAAACTGCCGTGCTCCCCCGACTCTAGGCCCTGGAGCGCGTTCCCGGGGCCAAGTTTGGTCGTAGTCGCGGCAGCAGAAGGGATGAAACGAGGAGGCCGCGCCCACCTCGTTCCCACCTCCGTCAAAGGCGCGAGAAAGGTCGAGCGACGTGGGAAGGCGGCAGGGCCTGTTGCCGGGAACGTCTGTCCGAGAGACACCAAGGATCTGCTCTTTGGCATGGGTTCAACCCACGAGGCAAATAACCCGGCAAACTTCCCCTTTTCATTAAAAAACATCCCATAAAGGTACAGTTCATAGAGGATGAAAAACATGAAAGAGAGGATTACAAGATACAGCTAAGGCCCGAAGGCTTACAATTAAAAAGATAAGGTGCCCGTAATCCTTTTCCTGTCCCTCTCTTCAGGAGGTAGAACAAGCAGGAGAAAAGGGGAAAGGGGCGCCAAGGCGAGCTACAGGTGCCAGAAGACACCAAGAGAACATCCGGGGGCCGGACGGTGATGGCGACGCCGGGAGAAGGGTGCGAAGGAGGGGCGGCAGGACGTCAGCACGCTGTCGAGGGCACCATGCCCTCGTACTCCGACCTGACGGCCTTGTCGCCAGCCCTATTCCCCTTCCGCGACCTCCCTACGCCAGCCGCCCAAGGAGACGCCCCCGGGGAGTTCAAGAAGCCGGCGCCGCGGATGATAGGGTCGCCGGTGCCGCACAAGACGGCGCCCGACACCTAGTCGGAGCCGCCGTCCTGCCGCCCGCCACCCTCACCATCACTGCCGCTCTCCTCCTCGTCACTCTCGCTCGAGGAGGAGCCTTCGCTATCGGAGGAGCTGTCCATGCAGCACTTCGCCCGGGTGCCGAAGCACCCGAAGACCTTGACGGAGAGGAGATCGCCCTCCACCAGCTTAAAATGGAGGGTGAGTCCCCCCGTCAAGCTGTGGATGCGGGCGAACGTCTTCCACCCTCGATCGAGATACATCACACCAGGGGCTGGGAACGCCACGCGGACTCGCGTGCCGCTGATCCCACAGCCCCTCATGTGCAATCTCAGAGTCTCGGGCGGGTCCGACTCCATCGCGCCCGCGAACGGAGCCGGAAGACGGAGGCAACGACGAGGTGCCCGGCGCAGCTTGACGAAGAACTCGCAAGGGTTGTCCCCTATATGGACCGCCGCGGGGGGAGGAGCCGCCGGCGGGGGCGAAGCTGGCGCGTCGCCCCGTCCGCCTCTTCCCCGAGCGCCTCGACCTCGTCCTGGACCTCGTCCACGACCTCGCCCCCTCCCTCTTCCCCTTATGGCTGGCCCTGCCACCACGAGCGAGGAAAAGGGGAGGGTGTGCTGTCTGGCGGCGACCCTCGCCGCCACCGATGAAGGCCCAGGATTCCCTTTCTCCATGGCGAATGAGAGAAAGGGGAGCAGAAGCTGAAGAAAGGAGGAGACGGGAGAGTGCAGGCTTCGGTGCTCCCTTCCCGCTCCTTATAAAGGAGCGAAGTGGGAGCCCAGCCGCCCCGCTCAGCGAATCAAGGCACAGGAAGAGCAGGGAGGCGAGCCGACCCGTCCCCTCTGCTCGCAACGGCCCAGGTTCCCGCTCCCGCCGTCCGCGATCCCAAATGCATGGGAGCCGTGTGGCGGAGATGCAGAACTGAGGCGACGGATGGGGCGGCCTCGCCCTACCCCATGATCTCGGGGAGTGGGCGCTTCGGAAACCGCGCACCGGCCCCGTCTAGTAAATGCGCCACGCCCCCACGCCTACCTCCGTTTGGAGAAGAGGGAGTGGGCCGTTCCCCTTCATCATGGCTTGACGCATGCTCGCGGGGCTCAGCCCCACGCGCGCGCGCCGCCCGCGTCACCCACGACGCCGCGTTCGACGCGCGCCGTTCCGGGCGTGCGCGATGGAAGCGGAGAGATATGCGGCGCGACCTAGGCCGCACGTGCCCGTGCACTGTTTTGGGCCTGGCCCAACAGCGCTCGGCACCGTGTCTGGCCCAGGCCCGGGGGCTCCTGTCGGTGTACTAGAGTAGGGGTACCCTTAGTACCCCGAATTTGTGCACGGGCAGTCGCAGCGTCCCGCGGCAAGGCCTGCCAGATCACCGCCAAGATTCTCCGTGGTCCCTCTGACGACCATTCAAGAACAAAGTACTCAAGACTAGACCCCGGCAAGAGGAGCTTGCCGGGAAGAAGGCAAGACCCCGGCAAGAGGAGCTTGCCGGGAAGGCCATCAAAAGCGTTCCAAGACCCCGGCAAGAGGCGCTTGCTGGGAAGGCCGTCCGAGGCATTCCAAGGAACTTGCCGCGGCGCGCTACGCGCCCCGACAAGGCCCGGTGAGCGACAAGCTCCCGGAAGCGACAAGTCGACGGTCGCGGCAAGGCGCTTGCCGCGGCAAGCCCCCACTCCACGCCCGCGCTCCAGCACATCCACCCACGTGTCGCTCCGGGGTCCCTCCCGAGCGCACGTGGCAGGAGGCTGTGCAGCTAGGGGCGTGCGGTGGCACGCAGCCGCTGACAAGACAACCATCGTGGCAAGACGGTGGCGTCCCTAGCGGTCCCTTTCGGTGCTGTCTAGGTGACACAGACGGGCATTTAATGCCCTTGTCCCCTGCCGTCAGGGTTAGGTATGATAGCACTGTAGCAGCTAGCTGTGCCAACTACAGCACCTAGCTGTGCCTACCCACGGCACCCTTTCCATTTTTGCCCTTGGCCCCCGTTGCTCTATGTCGGCAACCCCTTGAGTATAAAAGGAGGCCCGTGTGCAACGTAGAGGGGGTCGGCCACCTCGAGAGCTCTCGCGAGGTTCAACAATTCCACACACTCACGCTCGCCCTCGAGCTAGGAATCAATACCAATCCACAAAGCAGGAGTAGGGTTTTACGCATCCGTGCGGCCCGAACCTGGGTAAATCGCTCGCGTGCTTCGCCTCGATTTACTCCTCGCACAACCAACCGCCCGCTTGCTTCGCTTCGATCTGCTCTTTGCGCAACCTCCGCCCCCCGCCGAACCAAAAGGGACCCGGTCTGCCGGTCCCATAGGTGCCCGTGGATCAGAAACCCCGGCACCTTCTCCCAGGAAGACCCGATCAGGCTCGGAATCCCGGTTACAAGACATTTCGACAATGGTAAAACAAGACCAGCAAAGCCACCCGAATGTGCCGACAAATCCCGATAGGAGCTGCACATATCTCATTCTCAGGGCACACCGGATGAGCAAGACGTCGGGTTGGCATAGACCCTGGTTGCCCAGGGGGCGCCGGACATCGCTTAGGTTGGACCAACACTTAGAGAAGCACTAGCATGGGGGGTTAAAATAAAGATGACCCTCGGGCTCCGGAAACCCAATTGAAAAAGGCTAGGTTGTTAGTGCAAATGTAAAACCAAGGTTGGGCCTTGCTGGAGGAGTTTTATTCAAAGCAAACTGTCAAGGGGTTCCCATTATAACCCAACCGCGTAAAGAACGCAACAATCAAGGAACATAACACTGGTATGACGGAAACTAGGGCGACAAGAGTGGAACAAAACACCATGCATAAGGCCGAGCCTTCCACCCTTTACCAAGTTTATAGATGCATTAATTAAATAAGAGATATTGTGATATCCCAACAATAATCATGTTCCAACAAGGAACAAACTCCATCTTCCCCTACAACTAACAACGTTATAAGAGGGGCTGAGCAAAGCGGTAACATAGTCAAACAACGGTTTGCTAGGAAAGGTGGGTTAGAGGCTCTTGCCTTAGCAATATGGGAGGCATGA
Source organism: Triticum urartu (assembly GCF_003073215.2). Lineage (NCBI taxonomy): Eukaryota > Viridiplantae > Streptophyta > Magnoliopsida > Poales > Poaceae > Triticum > Triticum urartu. Next base: position 348,869,762 of record NC_053025.1, read on the forward strand.
TATAGCAAGTGGTAGGTATCGCAGCATAGGCATAGCAATAGAGCGAGCAACTAGCATGCAAAGATAGAATTTATTTCAAGGGTATGGTCATCTTGCCCGAGATCCCGCAAGGAAGAAGAACGTGTCCATGAAGAAGACAAACGGACGTAGTCGAACGGATCCTCACAAACGCGACGTTATCGGAACTAACCAAAGGAAGCAACACCAGAAAGAAGCAAACAACATATTAAACAACCATCACATAATCAACATGGCATGATGCACAAACAAGTATGATGCATGTCTGGTTTAATGAAGCATGGCATGGCAAAGTGCACAAGCAAAACTACAAGTTAAGTGGAGCTCAATATGCAACGAGTTGCATATTGACGGAACACCACATGACTTATTTAGTTCTCTCTCGTTTAAGTACCAACATTATTAAATGTTGATTAACATGGCAAGGGGTGATGCATAATAAAACTACCTAACTAGGCAAATTTAATTGAGGCCGGCACAACAAACAACAAGTCCGGAAAATCCTCATGTGCATATTATGAATTTGGTACTGTTCTGCCCTAAACACAATTTTAGAGTTTTTAAACATGCAAAGTAAAGTCACCATGTTAAACTAGAAATTTTTCTACCCCATTTACATATAAAGTTTATTAAATTCGGAGATACGGTTAATTAGTTATGAATTAAATCATTTTAGCATAGCATTTAAGCAAATTTACTCAAACAGCATTTTAAACATTTTTAACAAGGTTGAAAGTTGCATACTGTTAAAGAACATGAAAATATGAGCAAAATGCATATATGACATGTTTCAATTGGATGCATGGAACTTTAATTATCAACAATGCAAAACAGTGGCATTTCAGTAAATAAGAGTGCATTGGAAAATGCTAAAATACACAGACTGGAAAAAATATGCATGGGCTTGATTGCAGCGGCCCAGGAGGACTTGGCCTGAGTGAGAGCTGGGTGTGAGTGAGACAGAGAGGATGACGAGTGGGGTCCCACTGTCATAGAGACTAAAATGGTAAAAATAGGGCATTTCACCACTGGCCCCATGGTGTTTCGAACCTGGGTCTGCTGTTTATGCGAGAGAGGGTTGAACCACTGGGCTAGGCTCGAGGTGTTTGACGCAAGGTAGGAAGTGTTCCTTTTGAACCAGTACCAAGTGGAAGTTGGCTTCCTCTTTGTTGGCAGAGAAGAAGGCGACGATGCCGGCGAGCAACGCCGGCGCAGCAGGGCTCAGGATGTGGCAGCGGGGTTGCGGAATAGGGGTACGGTGAGGCTGCAAGGGTGCGGGAACACAAGGCTGCAACTAGTCAGTGTCATGTGGGTGCGTGAGCGGTAGAACAATGTCTTCGAGAGCGAGCTCGAGCAGGAGCTCGTCTCGGCCGCGACAGCGAGGGCGAAGGCACTTGCGTGCAGCACGCACGTGGGCCGTGATCTGCGTGTGCTGTGGGCGTGCGCATGAATGGATATGTGTGGATCATCGAACAGAGCAAAAAATGAAGATGAGCCGAACTCGAGGCCGTCCATGGAGGACGAACTCGGGGCCATGCGGATCGGTGAATACGCGGATAAACGGCAACGAAGAGAGTTGGGGAGGAGCGGAGATTGCGGGCCGCTCAAGCTCGAGCGTTGCTTGGCTCGGGGCCATGACATGGCGCGGTGAGGCAGGGGAGATTGGTAAGCGAGACGAGGCATGCAGCCAGGCATGGCGCGGCGAGGCGACAGAGAGCGTGAGCGTGCGTGTGGGTGATGTGGTGCAAGAAACAGGGAGACGCGAGCGTGCAGCGGGGCATACTTGTTGGTGAGCGTGCAACGGTGCAGCAGGGAACTCGAGGTCGGGCATGAACTTGTCTCGGGCGCACGGCATGGCGATCGTGGCCTGGACCTGGTGCGTGCATCGCGTACACAAAGAAATCGACGACAAGAAGGAGCTAGGAGACGCGGCTGCTCACCACGGGGTTTCTGGTGACGACAGATCGGATGGACAGGCGCTGATCGACGATGGTCCTCGATCCGCGAAGAAGAAGCAGAGGCGTCCAAGAGGAAGCTCCGGGTCCTGAGGAAGCTATCATAGACGAGGAAGACGGAGCAGAGGTTCGCGAGACTCCCCGCTGATGTAGACGGCCGCGAAGGAAAGGATCCTCATGCCGGAGAAGAGCTTGGGCTCTCCCCGACCATGGCATCGGCGACGTGTGGGCGACCTACCTGGAGCAGCGGCAGCGCGGAGGAAGGGAGGAATGGGAAGATAAAACCCTAGGGCGCGGGGCTGAGGCTTTATGGGGAGGAGGTGCGTGGCCGGGGCTACCCTCGTGGCCATGTGTGCTCGGCCTGGGTGTTTTTACTGTGAGGAGATGAGGAAAACGAGAGGAACGAGAAAGGTGAGGAAGAGAGAGACCGCTAGGTGGAGAAAACCTAGTTAAAACGTGGAGTTTCACCACGGGAAGGCACTAGGTGGCCGCAGCACTGGGTTGCTGGGCCGGATGGAAGGAGAGGCTGTAACACCCCGGATGTGATTTACCCTATATGTACTCCAACTCTTGCCGTTTCCGGCCTTAAGTTATTTTATTTTCTCGGGTTCGGGTTTTTGTCTCCGTGTGTTGTTGTCGTTGTCATGCATCTCATATCATGTCATCATGTACATTGCATTTGCATACGTGTTCATCTCATGCATTCGAGCATTTTCCCCGTTGTCCGTTTTGCATTCCGGCGCTTCGTTCTCCTCCGGTGGTCAATTCTACCTTTCTTTCGTGTGTGGTGATTAAGCATTTCCGAATTGGACCGAGACTTGCCAAGAGGCCTTGGTTTACTACCGGTAGACCGCCTGTCAAGTTTCGTATCATTTGGATTTCGTTTGATACTCCAACGGTTAACCGAGGGACTGAAAAGGCCTCGTGTGTGTTGCAGCCCAACAACCTTCCAATTTGGCCCAAAACACCAAAACCTTCTCCATCATCTGGAGCGTTCGATCACGATCGCGTGGCCGAAAACCGCACCTCATTTGGACTCTCTTAGCTCCCTATGCCTATAAATAGAACCCCTCCGAATCCGGATCTTCTTCTCCCTCGAAAACCCTAAAATTCTAACCGCCGCCGCCGGACACGTCCGACCCGCCACCGGACATCGCCGCTGCCCCAACCGCAGCGCGCCACGTGGCGAGCCACGCCCACATCGCTGCCTCAGCCGCCCGACTCCTTCCTTCTCCCGCGCACCCGAGCACCCGCCGCCTCCTTCGCCGGCTCCGGCCACCGGGAGCCGCGCCGCCGCCGCCCTTCACGAACTCCGACCGCCCAAGGCGCCCGGGAGCCGCCGGCCACCACCGACGCCGTCCGACCCCGCGCCAACGCCGGCGAGCACCACGGCCACTCCGGCCATCCCCGCACCCGCGCCTACCTCCTCCTTCGTCGGCCGACTCCAACGCCGGCGAGTAGTCCGGCCATCCTCGGAGTTCGAGCCGCTGCTACAGTGGATCTGGATCTGAGATCCAAAACGAGGGTTGACTTTTTCCCTAACCCTAATTCATTTGCTCTTGTTCATCGTGCCGTGACTCCTCATCCTTAGCTCCGTTTTAGGCATATAGCATATCAAAATGTTCGTCTCAGAGAGTACCTCATTTCATCTCATTGCATCATTTTCATTTGAGTTCATATTGATGCCCGAAATGCTGTTAGAACAGTGCTACTTGAGATAATTGTCAGATCAGCTGCTCCATTTAGATATTTGTCATTTTTGCCATGATTATTGTGTGCATGATATGCCCATGAGCTCTACATATGTTTTGTTAAGGGTTTTGCCATCTTTCCAGAGGTGCAACCCATGTATTTTTGTGATGTGTGTGGTGACTAGCACGATCTTGCAAAGTGAGGCATTTGCTAATGCTAATTTTAGGGACATAGCATTTCCACTAAGTCCTTGGTCTGTTTATCTCATATGTCCATATGTTCATGTTGTTTCCTAGTGATCCGTGCCTCTTTTGAGGATGATCAGTAAGGATGATTTGTTAATCTTGTTGTACTCTATCCATCCATCTCTTTGTTTGAAATTATGGAGCACCCTAGCTTGAGTCAATCGAGCTCTACTTTTTCTATTTCGTGAATCTGGGCAGATTGTCTACTTGTTAGCGATTTTGCCGAGGATGTTGTAGTTGATCCGTGCATACTATGTTATTGTTCTTGCCATGTATAGCTTGCATTTTGTGTATTCTTGATGGGTGTATGCTTAGATTGTCATGACATGCTCTGTAGTGAGTGCATCGAGCTCGTAAAACATGCCTACTTGATATCTGTTTCAGCATGTTCCAGTTTTCACTAAGTCTGTGATTTGGTTATGTTTTTGCCATGTTCACATGCTTGCAAATGTATTTTCTGATCCCTTTTGGCTCAAGGTCACTAAGGGACTTTTGTTAAGATCTTTGAGTAGCTCCATGCCATGCTTTAAATTTCCATGTTCAGGTCCTGTAGCATATAGTTTTTCATGCTGCGAAGAGTGCTATCTGATCTGAAATTCCAGACAAGTGTTAATTTCACTAAGTCTGAAATCTGTTTGTCAAATGCATTTTTGCCATGCTTGTTTGAACCTGTTAATGGATGAATTGGCCGTAGCTCAGTGCTAGACTTTTGTTAAGCATCATGAATGGATTCCTGCCATGTATTTTGATGCCATGTTTGGGTGCTGTAGCATGTTCATCTTGTTGCATTTAGATGGCTACTTGCTGTAAATCGCAGAACGTGGCCATATTTGAATTGCTTGCCATTTCCAAACCGTAACTCCGATTCCGGCGTCCTATATATCGTTTTCAAGCGTTTTCATCTCATCTTTCCAGTGGCACATTTGGAATTCCATGTTGAGGCCAGGTTCATGCTTTCCTTGTCACATCTTACATATGCATCCCGCATCGCATCCCGCATAGCATACCATCCTTGCATCATATTGTTTGAGCTTTGCACGTGGTTGATTGTGTTCCATTTGCTTGTTTGTCTTGTTTGGGTAGAGCCGGGAGACGAGTTCACTAACGAGGAGCCCATTGAGTTTGCTTTCGAGGATCCAGCCAACTCTGACAACTGTGGAGGCAAGATGATCATCCCCTCGAAATCACTACTATCTTTGCTTTGCTAGATGCTCGCTCTTCTGCTATGCCTATGCTACGATGCCTACCACTTGCTTCTCATGCCTCCCAAATTGCCATGTCAAACCTCTAACCCACCATGTCCTAGCAAACCGTTGATTGGCTATGTTACCGCTTTGCTCAGGCCCTCTTATAGTGTTAGTAGTTGCAGGTGAAGATTGGAGACCGTTCCTTGTTGGAACATTATTTACTTGTTGGGATATCATTATATTGCCATGTTATCTTAATGCATCTATATATTTGGTAAAGGGTGGAAGGCTCGGCCTCTCGCCTAGTGTTTTGTTCCACTCTTGCCGCCCTAGTTTCCGTCATATCGGTGTTATGTTCCCGGATTTTTGCGTTCCTTACGCGGTTGGGTTATAATGGGAACCCCTTGATAGTTCGTCTTGATTAAAGCTTTTCCAGCAATGCCCAACCTTGGTTTTACCATTTGCCACCTAGCCTCTTTTTCCCTTGGGTTTCCGGAGCCCGAGGGTCATCTAGGGTCATCTTATTTTAAACCCCCCCCGGGCCAGTGCTCCTCTGAGTGTTGGTCCACCTGTCAGCTGCCGGTGGCCACCAGGGGCAACTCTGGGCTGGCCTACCCGTACCTAAGACAATCTGAGTGTGCCCTGAGAAAGAGATATGTGCAGCTCCTATCGGGATTTGTCGGCACATTCGGGCGGTGTTGCTGGATTTGTTTTAACCTGTCGAAGTGTCTTGAAGAACCGAGGTACCGAGTCTGATCGGAACGTCTCGGGAGAGGTCTATTCCTTCGTTGACCGTGAGAGCTTGTCATGGGCTAAGTTGGGACTCCCCTGCAGGGATTTGAACTTTCGAAAGCCGTGCCCGCGGTTATGGGCAGATGGGAATTTGTTAATGTCCGGTTGTAGATAACTTGAACCTTAATTAATTAAAATGAATCAACAGTGTGTGTTACCGTGATGGTCTTCTCGGCGGAGTCCGGGAAGTGAACACGGTGTTGGAGTAATGTGCGCAGGTTGTCTCTAGTTTCTCGCTCGTGCTTTGCCTCCTCTTCTCGCTCTCTTTTGCGCAGGATAGCCACCATATATGCTAGTCGCTTGCTGCAGCTCCACATATTTTACCTTGCCTTACCTATAAGCTTAAATAGTCTTGATCGCGAGGGTGCGAGATTGCTGAGTCCCTGTGGCTCACAGATTACTTCCAAACCAGATGCAGGGCCTGATGATTCCGCTCCAGGTGACGCGCTTGAGCTCAAGTGGGAGTTCGACGAGGACTCTCAATGTTACTACGTGTCTTTCCCTGATGATCAGTAGTGGTGCCCAGTTGGGGTGATCGGGACCGTGTCGCATGTTGGGTTATCTTTTATTTTGGCGCCGTAGTCGGGCCATGAGTGTTTGAATGTTGTAATGCTATTTATGTACTTTGATTGACGTGGCGAGTGTAAGCCAACTATGTATCTCCCCTTTTATTATCTTATATTACATGGGATGTTGTGAGATTGCCTAACTTGCGACATTGCTTTCAATGCGGTTATGTCTCTAAGTCGTGCCTCGACACGTGGGAGCTATAGCCGCATCGAGGGCCTATAGCCGCATCGAGGGCGTTACAAGTTGGTAATCAGAGCCTTCCCCGACCTTAGGATCCCCATTGCTTGATCGTTTTAGCAGATGAGTTGTGTCTAGAAAAATGTTTTGAGTCATTTAGGAATTATATATCGGAGAGTTTAGGAATTCTTTTTACTTCCCAGTCTCCTCATCGCTCTGGTAAGGCATCCCGACGTAGAGTTTTGACTCTTCTTTTCTCAAATTTCACTAAAAGAAAATTTAGGATCACTCGGGTATCTTGGAATCGTTCCGATGGTTTTATGAAGAGAACATTGTCTTGGTGCCTCCTGGCAGGGGTTTTGTGGAAGTGTCCTGGGGAGTTGAGCTCTGAGGTGTTGTCGTCATAATTTTATCGTTGCAGTTCTGGAATACCTGAGTTTAGTACGCCGACATCGAAAATCTCTTTTATGCAGTTCGTTGGTGAGATAACCTCGACGCCACCCAGTACTGGGGCGGGAGTTCGGGAGTATCGCCATAACTTGTATAACGGATGCTTTTCGAAGGTTGAGGTAGATGGTTTCCGAAGTTTTTCTCAGTTATGTGTTGAAGGATGGATACAGTTGGATGTAGGATTTGCTAGATTTGGGTGAGATATTATGCTTCCCCTGTATCCCCAACACCTGATTGCATAACCGGAAAGGTTCGGGAGTTTCATAGGTGGAAATTCTCGTAGCTCTAGTTCTTCTTCCACGGATATTTGGTTTGAGATTGGGATTTCTTACCGAGTATTCGTTCTTGATCCATACCTTATTGATTTATTTCTCTACCTAAATTCTAAGTGGCTTCTCAATTTATGGATATGTGACCATTTCAATAGGAATGCATTCGTTCATTTTTTTCGGATGTGAAGACTTTATGTTGCAATTTTCATTCCGTTGGATTCAGCTTCATTTATCTGTCTATGTGCTAACGGTGGTCAACCTCTTCAGGATGGCTCCCGCTAAGAGCACCAATCAGAATCAGAATCAGGATCCGCCACCACCTCCACCGCCTTCGGAGGCATGGCAAGCTGTGATGGCCGCAACCAATGCAAACACATAGTTGATCATGCAAATTCTCCAAGAGCGCAATCAAGGAAACCAAGGGAATCAAGGCAACAATCAGAATCACTTTGCTACACTCAACCAGTTCCTTGCTAACGGGCCAAAGACTTTCAGCAATTGTGTTGAGGCAACTGGTGCTGACGATTGGCTCGTGGATCTGTGCAAGCATTTCGAGTGCAGTAACGTCAGGACTGAGGACTTCGTCAAGTTCGCTTCCTTCCAACTCAAAGATCAAGCTGCAGAATGGTTCCAGCAGTACAAGGATTCCAGAGGTGGACGTGCGATTACTTGGGATGAATTCTGTCAAGACTTCAAAGCTCATCATATTCCTCAGAGTGTGGTTGAAAGAAAGCGTGAGGAATTCCGCAACCTGAAGCAAGGCTCTTTGTCTGTCTATGACTACAACAAGTTGTTTCAGAAGCTCGTCCGCTTTGCCAAGCAGGACGTCCCTGATGAGAAGAGCATGATATACCGGTTCAGGGGTGGTCTCAGAGAAGAAATCCAGCTAGCTCTTGTTCTCTTTGAGCCCTTGAGGTACGATGAGTTCTACAACATGGCACTGAAGCAAGAGGCCGCTCAACTGAGGTGTGATGCTTCCAAGAAGCGAGTCAGAGATGCTACTCCTTCTTCCTCTACTCAAGTGGCCAAGCAGCAGAAGTATTGGCTTCCTCCTCCTCCGTTCCGTCAGCCGTATCAGCAGAAGAGCAAAGGTGGCAGTGGATCTTCCCACCCCCCCCACCCTGGCTTTCAGAACAAGACTTCGTCTCAAGCTCCAAGATCAAGTGCTCCGTATCACCGTCCGCTTTCAGAAGTCACGTGAAACAAGAGCCAACAGAAGGGTCACTATGCCAACAAATGCTTCAATTAGAGGTGTCTTCCTCCTCCTCCTGTGAGATCGGCAAGTACAGCTATGGTCAAGCATAACCCCAAGCACGCCAAGGTCAACTTGATGAATGTAGCTCAGGCAGAGGACTCGTCAGATGTCATTATGGGTAACCTTCCTGTTAATGATATTCCAGCTAAAGTTCTTTTTGACACGGGTGCATCGCATTGTTTCATCTCGAGACTGTTTTCATCTAAGCATGGTTTGGCTTTGCAAATTTTGCCTAGTCCATTAGCAGTTGTCTCTCCCGGTAGGCGCATGCATGCTAACTCCATTGCTCCGGATGTCACTATCACTTTGGGAGACTACAAATTTCTATCTTCTCATACGGTTCTTGGTGACTCGGATATTGATCTTATTCTCGGAATGGATTGGCTTTCTAAGCACAAAGCGCATCTTGATTGTGCAGCCAGGCAGATTCAATTGACTCATTCGTCTGAGGATGTAATTGTCTTTGCCGCTCGGGATAATACCATCCGTCTGTTTTCTCTCAATGAGAAGGGTGAACTGGATGCTATCTCGCAAATTCCAGTCGTTTGCGAATATCAAGACGTCTTTCCAGAAGAGCTTCCAGGAATGCCTCCGCACCGCCAGTTGAATTCATCATCGATCTTGAGCCTGGCACGGAACCAGTGTGCAAGCGTCCTTACAAGCTCGGACCTATAGAGTTGAAGGAGCTGAAGAAGCAACTCGATATTCAAGAGAGAATGGGTCTCATCCGGCCTAGTTCTTCCCCGTGGGGTTGTGGTGTTCTTTTTGTGAAGAAGAAGGATGGAACGGACCGACTTTGTGTTGATTACCGTCCATTGAACAAGAAGACCATCAAGAACTAATACCCACTTCCCAACATCAACGAGCTGTTCGAACAACTCAAAGGTGCCCAAGTATTCTCCAAGCTTGATCTCCGTATGGGTTATCATCAGATTCGAATCCGTGAGCAAGATATTCCCAAGACGCCTTTCAGGACAAGCTATGGTTCATATGAATACACTGTCATGTCTTTTGGCCTCATCAACGCTCCTCCGACGTTCTCCCGCATGATGAACTTCATCTTCAATGCCTACACCAATGACTTCGTTCTGGTCTATCTCGACAACATTCTGGTTTTCTCGAAGAACAAGGAAGATCATGCCAAGCACTTTCATTTGGTGCTTGATAAGCTGAGGGAACACCAGTTCTATGCCAAGTTCCCCAAGTGCGACTTTTGGCTCGATGAGGTTCTTTATCTTGGTCATATCATCTCTGCCAAGGGCATTGCGGTGAATCCTGAGAAGGTGTCTGCAATTATGAATTGGGAACCTCCTCAGAACGTGAAGCAACTCCGTAGCTTCCTCGGTCTCGCAAGCTACTTTCGAAGATTCGTTGAAAACTTTTCTAAGATCGCGAAGCCTCTCTCAAATCTTCTCAAGAAGCACGTCAAGTACGTTTGGTCTCCGGAGTGTGACATTGCTTTCAACACTTTGAAAGAGAAATTTGTCACTACTCCAGTTCTGACTCCGCCTGATGAATCCAAGCCGTACGAGGTCTTTTGTGATGCCTCTCTCCAAGGTCTTGGCGCAGTGTTGATGCAAGAGAAGAAAGTTGTTGCTTATACCTCTGGACAATTGAAGCCCAATGAGAAGAACTACCCCACTCATGACCTCGAGTTGGTGGCAGTTGTGCATGCTCTTTTGACTTGGAGACATCTCTTATTGGGAAGAAAAGTGGACATCTTCACTGACCACAAGAGTCTCAAGTACATCTTCACTCAGCCTAATCTCAACCTCAGGCAAACTCGATGGGTCGAAATGATTCAACAGTATAATCCGAGTATCGAGTATACTCCAGGCATGGCCAATGTGATTGCTGACGCATTGAGTAGGAAGGCTTATTGCAACAGTCTGATTCCCAAGCCTTATCAACCCGAGCTTTGTGAAGCTTTCCGCAAACTTAATCTGCAAGTTGTTCCTCAAGGTTTCCTCGCCAACCTTCAAGTCTCTCCTACCTTGGAAGACCAGATTCGCCAAACCCAGCTTCTTGATGCTATGGTGAAAAAGGTGAAGATTGGGATTGCCAAGAGTCAACCCAGGTACAAGTGCTACCGCCTTGATGACAAGGATACTCTCCTCTTCGAGGATCATATCGTCGTGCCCAAAGGTGACCTTCGTAAAGTGATCATGAACGAGGCTCACAATTCTCTCCTCTCCATCCACCCTGAGAGCATGAAGATGTATCAGGACCTCTAGCAGGCTTATTGGTGGACTCGAATGAAGCGCGAGATTGCTCAGTTCGTGAATGAGTGTGATGTCTGCAGAAGAGTGAAGGCAGAACACCAAAGGCCAGCTGGTCTCCTCCAACCTCTTGCCATTCCAAAATGGAAGTTTGACCACATTGAAATGGACTTCGTGATTGGGTTTCCAAAGTCCAAACGCGGCAATGATGCTATATTCGTTGTCATCGAACAACTCACTAAAGTGGCTCACTTTCTGCCTATCAAAGAGTCAATCACTACATCTCAATTGGCGGAACTCTATACCTCTCGAATTGTCTCTCTGCACGGTATCCCACAAGTGATCTCTTCAGACTGTGGCATCATCTTTACCTCCAAGTTTTGGGATTCTTTTCAGAAGGCCATGGGCACCAACATCCGCTTCAGCACAGCTTTCCATCCTCAAACTAGCGGTCAAGTCGAGCGTGTCAATCAGATTCTTGAAGATATGCTCAGGGCTTGTGTGATCTCCTTCAGCATGAAGTGGGAGGATTGTCTTCCTTATGCTGAATTCTCCTACAACAACAGTTTTCAAGAAAGTTCGGGCAAGGCCCCATTTGAAATCCTGTATGGCAGGAAGTGCCGTACCCCTCTCAACTGGTCCGAAACCGGTGAACGTCAGCTTCTCGGAAATGACTTAATCACAGAGGCAGAGGAAATGTGCAAAGTCATTCGAGATAACCTCAAAGCAGCCCAGTCCCGCCAGAAGAGCTACTATGATAGTAAGCACCGTGATTTGGCTTTCGAGATCGGAGATCATGTTTACCTTCGCGTCTCTCCTATGAAAGGTACTCGTCGCTTCGGTATCAAAGGGAAGCTTGCCCCCAGATACGTGGGACCTTTCAAGATTGTCAGCAAGAGATGCAATCTCGCCTATCAACTCGAGCTTCCTTCAAACTTTGCAAATGTTCATGATGTGTTCCATGTCTCTCAGCTCCGAAAGTGCTTCAAGACTCCTGACCGCACCGTCAACTTCAAGGACATTGAGCTCCAAGAAGATCTCTCCTATCCTGAGCACCCCGTGGCTATTCTGGAAGAGACTGAACGCAAGACTCGCAACAAGTCAATCAAATTCCTCAAATTCAAGTGGTCACACCATTCCGACTATGAAGCTACCTGGGAACGCGAGGATCACCTCCATTCTGAGTACCCGACGTTCTTTCAGTCCTAGATCTCGGGACGAGATCCTTCCGTAGTGGTGGAGTGTTGTAACACCCCGGATATGATTTACCCAATATGTACTCCAACTCTTGCCGTTTCCGGCCTTAAGTTATTTTATTTTCTCAGGTTCGGGTTTTTGTCTCCGTGTGTTGTTGTCGTTGTCATGCATCTCATATCATGTCATCATGTGCATTGCATTTGCATACGTGTTCATCTCATGGATTCGAGCATTTTCCCCGTTGTCCGTTTCGCATTCCGGCGCTTCGTTCTCCTCCGGTGGTCAATTCTACCTTTCTTTCGTGTGTGGGGATTAAAAATTTCCGGATTGGACCGAGACTTGCCAAGCGGCCTTGGTTTACTACCGGTAGACCACCTGTCAAGTTTCGTATCATTTGGATTTCGTTTGATACTCCAACGGTTAACCGAGGGACTGAAAAGGCCTCGTGTGTGTTGCAGCCCAACACCCTTCCAATTTTGCCCAAAACCCACCAAAACCTTCGCCATCATCTAGAGCGTTCGATCACGATCGCGTGGCCGAAAACCGCACCTCATTTGGACTCTCCTAGCTCCCTATGCCTATAAATAGAACCCCTCCTAATCCGGATCTTCTTCTCCCCCAAAAACCCTAAAATTCTAACCGCCGCCGCCGGACATGTCCGACCTGCCACCGGACATCGCCGCCGCCCCAACCGCAGCGCGCCACGTGGCGAGCCGCGCCCACATCGCCGCTTCAGCCGCGCGCGGCCCGCCCGGCCCGCGTAAGGCCCCCGCGGCCCAGAGCGGCGCGCCGCCGCCCGACTCCTTCCTCCTCCCGCGCACCCGAGCGCCCGCCGCCTCCTTTGCCAGCTCCGGCCACTGGGAGCCGCACCGCCGCCGCCCTTCGCGAACTCCGACCGCCCAAGGCGCCCGGGAGCCGCCGGCCGCCACCGACGCCGTCCGACCCCGCGCCAACGCCGGCGAGCACCGCGGCCACTCCGGCCATCCCCGCCCCCGCGCCTACCTCCTCTCCATCGGCCGACTCCAACACCGGCAAGTAGTCCAGCCATCGTCGGAGTTGATGCCGCTGCTACAGTGGATCTAGATCTGAGATCCAAAATGAGGGTTGACTTTTTCCCTAACCCTAATTCATTTGCTCTTGTTCATCGTGCCGTAACTCCTCATCCGTAGCTCCGTTTTGGGCATATAGCATATCAAAATGTTCGTATCAGAGAGTACATCATTTCATCTCATTGAATCATTTTCATTGGAGTTCATCTTGATGCCCTAAATGCTGTTAGAAGAGTGCTACTTGAGATAATTGTCAGATCTGCTGCTCCATTTAGATATTTGTCATTTTTGCCATGATTATTACGTGCATGATATGCCCATGAGCTCTACATATGTTTTGTTAAGGGTTTTGCCATCTTTCCAGAGGTGCAACCCATGTATTTTTGTGATGTGTGTGGTGACTAGCACGAGCTTGCAAAGTGAGGCATTTGCTAATGCTGATTTCAGAGACTTAGCATTTCCACTAAGTCCTTGGTCTGTTTATCTCATATGGCCATATGTTCATGTTGTTTCCTAGTGATCCGTGCCTCTTTTGAGGATGATCAGTAAGGATGATTTGTTAATCTTGTAGTTCTCTATCCATCCATGTCTTTGTTTGCAATTATGGAGCACCCTAGCTTGAGTCAATCGAGCTCTACTTTTACTATTTCGTGAATTTGGGCAGATTGTCTACTTGTTAGCGATTTTGCCGAGGATATTGTAGTTGATCCGTGCATGCTATGTTATTGTCCTTGCCATGTCTAGCTTGCATTTTGTGTATTGTTGATGGGTGTATTCTTAGATTGTCATGACATGCTCTGTAGTGAGTGCATCGAGCTCGTAAAACATGCCTACTTGATATCTGTTTCAGCATGTTCCAGTTTTCACTAAGTCTGTGATTTGGTTATGTTTTTGCCATGTTCACATGCTTGCAAATGTATTTTCTGATCCCTTTTGGCTCAAGGTCACTAAGGGACTTTTGTTAAGCTCTTTGAGTAGCTCCATGCCATGCTTTAAATTGCCATGTTCAGGTCCTGTAGCATATAGTTTTTCATGCTGCGAAGAGTGCTATCTGATCTGAAATTCCAGACAAGTGTTAATTTCACTAAGTCTGAAATCTGTTTGTCAAATGCATTTTTCCCATGCTTGTTTGAACCTGTTAATTGATGAATTGGCCGTAGCTCAGTGCTACACTTTTGTTAAGAATCATGAATGGATTCCTGCCACATATTTTGATGCCATGTTTGGGTGCTGTAGCATGTTCATCTTGTTGCATTTAGATGGCTATTTGCTGTAAATCGCAGAACGTGGCCATATTTGAATTGCTTGCCATTTCCAAACCGTAACTCCGATTCCGGCGTCCTTTATATCGTTTTCAAGCGTTTTCATCTCATATTTCCAGTGGCACACTTGGAATTCCAATTTGAGGCCAGGTTCATGCTTTCCTTGTCACATCTTGCATATGCATCCCGCATCGCATCCCGCATAGCATACCATCCTTGCATCATATTGTTTGAGCTTTGCACGTGGTTGATTGTGTTCCGTTTGCTTGTTTGTCTTGTTTGGGTAGAGCCGGGAGACGAGTTCGCTAACGAGGAGCCCGTTGAGTTTGCTTTCGAGGATCCAGTCAACTCTGACAACTGTGCAGGCAAGATGATCATACCCTCGAAATCACTACTATCTTTGCTTTGCTAGATGCTCGCTCTTTTGCTATGCCTATGCTACGATGCCTACCACTTGCTTCTCATGCCTCCCAAATTGCCATGTAAAACCTCTAACCCACAATGTCCTAGCAAACCGTTGATTGGCTATGTTACCGCTTTGCTCAGGCCCTCTTATAGTGTTAGTAGTTGCAGGTGAAGATTGGAGACCGTTCCTTGTTGGAACATTATTTACTTGTTGGGATATCATTATATTGCCATGTTATCTTAATGCATCTATATATTTGGTAAAGGGTGGAAGGCTCGGCCTCTCGCCTAGTGTTTTGTTCCACTCTTGCCGCCCTAGTTTCCGTCATATCGGTGTTATGTTCCCGGATTTTTGCGTTCCTTACGCGGTTGGGTTATAATGGGAACCCCTTGATAGTTCGTCTTGATTAAAGCTTTTCCAGCAATGCCCAACCTTGGTTTTACCATTTGCCACCTAGCCTCTTTTTCCCTTGGGTTTCCGGAGCCCGAGGGTCATCTTATTTTAAACCCCCCCGGGCCAGTGCTCCTCTGAGTGTTGGTCCAACTGTCAGCTGCCGGTGGCCACCAGGGGCAACTCTGGACTGGCCTACCCGTACCTAAGACAATCTGAGTGTGCCCTGAGAAAGAGATATGTGCAGCTCCTATCGGGATTTGTCGGCACATTCGAGCGGTGTTGCTGGATTTGTTTTAACCTGTCGAAGTGTCTTGAATTACCGAGGTACCGAGTCTGATCGGAACGTCTCGGGAGGAGGTCTATTCCTTTGTTGACCATGAGAGCTTGTCATGGGCTAAGTTGGGACTCCCCTGCAGGGATTTGAAATTTCGAAAGCCGTGCCCGCGGTTATGGGCAGATGGGAATTTGTTAATGTCCGGTTGTAGATAACTTGAACCTTAACTTAATTAAAATGAATCAACACTGTGAGTTACCGTGATGGTCTCTTCTCGGCGGAGTCCGGGAAGTGAACACGGTGTTGGAGTAATGCTTGTGCAGGTTGTCCTCTAGTTTCTCGCTCGCGCTTTGCCTCCTCTTCTCGCTCTCTTTTGCGCACAGGACAGCCAACATATATGCTAGTCGCTTGCTGCAGCTCCACATATTTTTACCTTGCCTTTCCTATTAAGCTTAAATAGTCTTGATCGCGAGGGTGCGAGATTGCTGAGTCCCTGTGGCTCACATATTACTTCCAAACCAGATGCAGGGCCTGATGATTCCGCTCCAGGTGACGCGCTTGAGCTCAAGTGGGAGTTCGACGAGGACTCTCAATGTTACTACGTGTCTTTCCCTGATGATCAGTAGTGGTGCCCAGTTGAGGGTGATCGGGACCGTGTCGCATGTTGGGTTATCTTTTATTTTGGCGCCGTAGTCGGGCCATGAGTGTTTGAATGTTGTAATGCTATTTATGTACTTTGTGTGACGTGGCGAGTGTAAGCCAACTATGTATCTCCCCTTTATTATTTATATTACATGGGATGTTGTGATGATTACCTAACTTGCGACATTGCTTTCAATGCGGTTATGTCTCTAAGTCGTGCCTCGACACGTGGGAGCTATAGCCGCATCGAGGGCATTATAGAGGCCCAGCGGGTAGCCGAGGTAAGGGGCCTTTCCCTCTCTTTTAGTTTTTCTGTTTATATGAGTAAACAGTCAACAATGGGGAACGTTCATGTGTTTTTGGTCAGTAATATGAGATATAGAAATATATATCTGGAACCCTGGATTTATGCACTATTTGACAAAAGTGATTTGGCAATTTTAGAGATAGAAAAAATAATTCAAGTTTGAATTTAATTCTAACTTGAGCCATTTTTTGAACCCTACCAAAGCAACTACAAAACAGATGAAATTTGGCAGAGAGGGTGTAGACAAGGTGCATGATTAACAGGAAATAAGTGAACATTAAAGGAAGAGGGGAAAATTTCACCTCCAAAAGAATCATGAAAGAAGAAAGAAGGAAGATGTGATGATGCATGGCCAAGGTTTGAGAGAGAGAGATGGCAAGGGGTGATGTACACACATCAACTAGAGCAACACACAACATGTATAAGGGGCAATGCACAAGATGATCATGGCAACAACATAATGCAATATGACAATGAGATGGGCATGGCAATGCAATATAACCAAAAGAGATGAATGGTGCAAGAAGCAAAGATATGACAAAGCACTCAACAGCGAATAACTAGGAGACACCTGGCGCATCGGTCTCGGGGCGTCACAATGCAGCACCAGCACCCAAAGCTCAAAAGCTTATGGGAGATACTATAAGGGTAGGGGCTGCTCCATCTAGGCCCAAAACTACTCCTAAGACTGCTGCTCCAGCTCCAAAGCCAAAACCCAAGAGGAGCACTAGGAACATCCCTGCTGAGGAGAAGAACAAGGCCCAGTGCCTCAAGCTACTGAAGAAGAAGATGATTCTGTTGTTTTGAGGAAGTTGAAGCCCAAAATTCTAGATCACAATGATGCCCACCCAGTTGCAGAGAACATGAAAATCAGGAAAGATTCGGGATTAAGGCTATGGAGAGAGTCTGATCCATATGCCACCAGGAGAAGGACTGTTGTGGACTACAGGTTCCATACGAAGGAACAACAGGACTTCTATGAGACTATTTTACTTAACAAGAAGCCCACAGTGTGTGACATGAGATGGGTTGATTGGAAATTCATTGAGGAAAATGAGGATCACTTCCCTGGTGTATATGACAACTTCAAGGCATGTGGAGTCGATGAGTTTGTGGCCCAGAAGCTCACAAAGTGGAATGATGAGCTTATTATGCAGTTCTACTCCACAGCTCATTTCTACCCATATGGAAGGATTGCCTGGATGTCTGAAGTTACTAGGTACCAGTCAACGGTTGAAGAACGGGCAAAATTGATCAATGCTCCTGAGGAGCATGAAGATTACTTGGATGTATATGCCAAGAAGAAGAAGGATCAGAACACCATGGAACATATGTACAAAGATATCCCAGATGCTGCTCTTGAGGCACACAAGTTTGGATCAGTAAATTACCTTCTGTCAGGCTTGCCAACAATCAACTGGATCCTCAGGCACACTCTCTTGCTAGGTGATCACAAGATGATCATAGGCCATGCAATTAACCTGCTTCACATATTTGATGTGCCTCAAAAGTTCAAAGTCATGATCCTAATTGTGGAAACCATAAAGAGAACAGCTACAGATCAGAAGCGAAGTTGTGTGTATGCCCCACAGATCCAAGAGCTAATCAACTCCAGGATGGGCACTGACACATATCTCTTGGACAAGGAATATATGCCCATCTACCCAGACTTTGAGGACAACACTATGGTGATGGATGAGAATGAACCATCTTCTGTGCAAGCACAAGCAAAGAGGGAGAAGGCAAGGACTGAAAAGGCTGCAAAGATGCCAACCATTGATGAGGCATCTCAGTATCTTCTGAAGAGCAAGCAAGATTAGCTTGGCTACTTGATTGCCTCCACTCTGAGGATTGAGAAGGGACTGGCCACCCTGACTCAAAACCAGGAGAGCTTGGAGAGGATCATGGAGCATAAGTTCTATGATTTAGATGTGAAGGTCACTGAGATCCAGTATGCTGTTGAGCAACTTCAGGATGAAGTGCAGGAGAAGAAGGGAAAGTATACCACTGATGCTTTTGCTAGAGTGCCCAGAGGACAGAGATCTGCTGCAGTGCCTGTTACAGACACCAGAGCAACTTCATCTGCACCAGCTACAGCTTCAGTGCCACCAGCTCCAGCACCCACTCCACTAGCTCCATCTACATCAACTGATGCCTTGGTCCTTGGAGTTTTATCTACACCACCACCTTAAGACCAAGCCTGAGAGTCGATCGAGCTCTATGCATTTTTATGAACTTTTTGGTAACTTGTTGCCAAAGGGGGAGAAAATTTATAGATCATAGGCTTCGAGAGAGAGTGTTGCTTTTTATTCCCTCTTATTTTTTGGTGGTTGAACTTTGTTTATTTGCTTGTTTGAGATACTTGATGCTTGTGTGTGATACTTGGATGATGATGTGTTTGATCATATGCTACCTTAATGCTTGTTGGATGACATTATCCTTTTATATCCCCATATGATCATTCACTTTGCTTGGTGATGAGTGAATGTATTTAATTATTATCATTTTGAGCGCTCCACCAAGATGTATGTGACGTGGAAGAGTAACCCACGTTCCTAACTCATTGTGCATTTCCAGTCCAAAGCAAATCTTAAACTATGCACAAATTTAGGGGGAGCTCTTACTTTCACATACTTCTCAAAGCAACAATGTCTTTCACTCTTATTATCATTTGTCGAAGCTTTGATCTATATGTTGTCATCAATTACCAAGAAGGGGGAGATTGAAAGTGCAACTATCCCTAGGTGGTTTTGGTAATTCCTAACAACATATAGCTCATTGAGCTCATGTTATTTCAAGATTCATATCTCAGGAAAGCTCAATGAATGGCATGGCATGGATGAGAAAAGTGAACCCCTCAAAATGCTAAGGAAAAAAGGATTGGCTCAAGCTCAAAGCTCAAGACTCTACATTTTCTATTTTAGTGATCCAAGATCACATTGAGTCTATAGGAAAAGCCAATACTATTAAGGAGGGATGAGGTGTTGCTTAATGAGGCTCTTGCTCAAAATGCTTAGTGATATGCTCTGAAACCCTCAATTACTCTCTCACATCCACATATGACCTAAACCAAAAGTCAAACTCGGCCCCACCGATTCTTTCTATCCGGCGCCACTGAGTTCAAATGTCATAGCCACTGCCACAAACCCTAGGCAAATCGGTCTCACCGATAGGGATCTCGGTCTCACCGAGACAGCAGAGGTGCTCGGAAACGCAGCTCAGGTGACCAAACGAGCGGCGGAGAGGCTCTACGGGGAGCTAGTGATCGTGCGCATCTAACGGGGCAAGCAGGAGCAGCTGGGGTGGACCGAGCTCGTCGGAAGCAATCTCACGGCGGCGGCCGGAGTTCGGCCAACGGTGGTTTGCGCGTTGCGGGGCATGTCCGGAGTCGCGGATGGCCGTGATCGACTCGCGGGAGTGCAGCGAGTGCAGCGGTGGGCTCGGACGCACGCTTGCACGGTCGTAGTCGTTGTGGCGACATGACCGGTGGCGAGGAGCTATCGGCTCCGACGGCCACGGTGGTTAGAAGGTGCGGATGAGCACGGGAGAGAGGGGAAAGGGGAAGGGGCTCACGGTGAATCTAGCAGAGGCAACGGCGAGGCCGGGGAGGGGCTAGGGCTCGCGAATCCCCGGTGAGTTTGCCGGCGGTCAGAGGTTCCGGCGGGGTGTGGCTCCGTGGGGAGGAAGAGGGGGTTGAGGCAGAGCTTCTGAGCGCTTCGGCGAGGCGAGGCAGTGGCTGTGACCACGGCAACAACGAGCGGCGGTGGCGACGACTCTCAGGTGATGCGAGGGAGGAAGCCAGATGAGGGAGAGAGGCATGGGGAGGGCGAGAGAGCGGTTGGGGGCTGCGTGGCGTCACCCGAAGAGGCCAGGGCGAAGCGGCAAGCAGGAGGTGGCCAGGCGTGCGCCATCGTGCGTGGGCCACGCGCTCATCCTCCTGGCAAGGAGGAATACGACAGGGGAGGGGGCCAGGTGGCTGGGCCGGCCACTTGGGCCGCCAGGTAAGCCCAGGTGAGGTTCCTCTCTCTCACCTTTCTATTGTTTCTATTTTATGCAATTGTTTTGGCTTTATTAAAAATGCCAAAGCATTTCAAAAAATCTTGAAAATATTTGTGGGCACTATTGAAATTATTCCCAACAGCCCTCAACTAGTTTCAAAATTATTAGAGCATTTAAAATATTTATAGGATTTAAATGCCCCAATTGAAATACAATATGAGTTAATTCAACAATCCAAAATGACCTAGAAATATGTTTATCATTTTTGGCAGAGGTTTTTACATTTATCAGAAATGATGAACATTTCCAAAGGGCATTTTGGGATCATTGAAAAAGATTTTAGTAAACCCTAGTTATTTCCAGGGGGTGCTGGGGGTTCTGTCATCCCCATTTCAACTTTCTGTGAAAAGTAAACATGATGCAACACCAGATGCCAGAACTAGGCATGTCAGAACTAGGTATGTCACAACTCACCCCCACTAAACAAGAATGTCGTCCCGAGATTCAAGCGTAGGGTAAGATGGAAGGGAGGACACTGAAAGTGCAACTATCCCTAGGTGGTTTTGGTAATTCCTAACAACATATAGCTCATTGAGCAAATGCTATTTGAAGATTAATATATCAGGAAAGCTCAATGATTGGCATGGCATGGGTGAGAAAAGTGGACCCCTCAATATGCTAAGGACAAAAGGATTGGCTCAAGCTCAAAGCTCAAGACTCGACATTTTCTATTTTAGTGATCCAAGATCACATTGACTCTATAGGAAAAGCCAATACTATTAAGGAGGGATGAGGTGTTGCTTAATGAGGCTCTTGCTCAAAATGCTTAGTGATATGCTCTAAAACCCTCAGTTACTCTCTCACATCCACATATGACCTAAGCCAAAAGTCAAACTCGGCACCACCGATTCTTTCTATCCGGCGCCACCAAGTTCAAATGTTATAGCCACTGCCACAAACCCTAGGCAAATCGGTCTCACCGATAGGGATCTCGGTCTCACCGAGATGGGATTGTAATCTCTCTGTTTCCCTTCGTAACGTTTCAATCCCACCGAGATGAGCGATCGGTCCCACCGAGATTGCAATGTAAACTCTCTATTTCCCTTTTGTAACATTTCGGTCTCACCAAAATGAGCGAATCGGTCCCACCGAGTTTACCTGACCAACTCTCTGGTTAGCTTATTACAAAAATCGGTCTCACCGAGTTTGTGTAATCGGTCTCACCGAGATTACATTATGCCCATAACTCTAACCATATCGGTCCTACCAAGTTGCATGTCGGTCCCACCGTAACTCCTAACTATCACTAGCTTTGCTGAATCGGTCCGACCGAGTTTATCAATTCGGTCCCATCGAGATTGGCAAGTTGTGTGTAATGGTTAGATTTTGTGTGGTGGCTATATATACCCCTCCACCACCTCTTCATTTGTGGAGAGAGCCATCAGAACAAACCTACACTTCCAACTTACTTTTTCTGAGAGAGAACCACCTACACTTGTGTTGACGCCAAGATATTCCATTCTTACCATATGAATCTTGATCTCTAGCCTTCCCCAAGTTGCTTTCCACTCAAATACTCTTTCCACCAAATCCATATCTTGTGAGAGAGAGTTGAGTGTTGGGGAGACTATCATTTGAAGCAAAAGAGCAAGGAGTTCATCATCAACACACCATTTGTTACTTCTTGGAGAGTGGTGTCTCCTAGATTGGCTAGGTGTCACTTGGGAGCCTCCGACAAGATTGTGGAGTTGAACCAAGTTGTTTGTAAGGGCAAGGAGATCGCCTACTTCATGAAGATCTACTGCTAGTGAGGCAAGTCCTTCGTGGGCGACGACCATGGTGGGATAGACAAGGTTGCTTCTTTGTGGACCCTTCATTGGTGGAGCCCTCCATGGACTCGGGCAACCGTTACCCTTCGTGGGTTGAAGTCTCCATCAACATGGATGTATGATAGCACCACCTATCGGAACTACGACAAAAACATCTGTGTCTCCTATTGCGTTTGAATCTTCCAAACCCCTCCCTTTACATTCTTGCAAGTTGCATGCTTTACTTTCCGCTGCTCATATACTCTTTGCATGCTTGCTTGAATTGTGTTAAGATTGCTTGACTTGCGTTAAGGTTGCTTGACTTGTCCAAAGTTGCTAAAATCTGCCAAGAACTAAAATTGGGAAAACGATAAGTTTTATTTGTTTAAGTAGTCTAATCACCCCCCTCTAGACATACTTTCGATCCTACAGACACAAACTATCACAAACTTCAGGATCCAACATGCACTTCGTAGGAACGTTGATTCGTCACCACCTTTGTCTCGACGTCTTGATCTGAAAACTCCAACCAACATGGCATCGAGAGGAAAGCAAAAACTGTAGAAGGATCGATCTTCTCGAAGATCGAACAACCGATTATCAACTCACCGAATGAGACATTGAAACATCTCTTGAGCTGAGACATGAAACATACATCCATAGGGATGGAGTGTAATAGATGACGAAGGTTCACTAGGTAGACAACAATTTCTAGCTTAAGAAGGTGGTGAACGGTTGTCAATGTAGCGAGGAGTTGAGTTTCCATGATACCATAACGAGACATCTTAGAGGAAGGTGACTCACAGAAATATTCCTTTAAGTGGCAAAAATAATTACTTTTGATTCAGAGATCATTGAAACTCTTTATACCATCCTAAGGCAAATCACAACAATCGTTAGCGGAGTACAAAGGGATGGCATACCCAAACTAGAATGGATGATGTGGACTACCTTGTTGAAGACAACGCAAGGGATGGTTTTGCTTGCGCGTGCTCTCAAGAACTTGAGCATTTCCATATTCATCAAGGTTCTACCAACATCTGTGTCAAGGATCCTGGCAACACAACATACTGCCATGATGAATAGTGATGGATGATGCAGATGCAAAGGAAGACACCACTTTCTTAAATTTCACCTTAGCGAGGCCAAGGGAACGAAATTTGGATGATCGACCGAGAGACATTTAGCACTCCGCTTCTAATGTTCCCCTTGTTGTGCTAGCGTAACCCATTTATAGATATGGTTTGGTATCTAGAACATCAAGTAAAAGGTCGGAATTCGGGAGCACATGAATCCATAAGGAATAACTACGGAAGTAAATCCTGCGAGATCCTTACGGGGAGGTGGCCAACTTCCTCAATCAAGATACTACAATAATAGGTCTTCCGGGTGGTGTGTTGGCCACGACATCCACTTTACCGGGTTATAGAGAGACCAATATTATAGTTCATAGGAAACGTTCCAACCATCATATCTGCCTGAGATTCAGACTTGGTTGGTGTTAGAATATTCCAGACTCTTCCAGTCTAGAGAGAAAAATGAAAATTTGCAACACAAATCGACGAGATGACGTTACGGGACTCTCGGGAGATGAACTATGATAGCAAGCTTCAAAACATGAGCTGGTTCTGCTGCAACATGTGAACACGCTGTTCCAGACAAGCATGACCACGTAGTAGTCTTATAATAAAACACTACCGAGTCCAGGTGGGGAGCCATCATCAAGGATATCGAAGTCCTTGCATAAGTCTTTCTCTTAAGAAGAGACTTCTTCTCCTTGAACAAACCAATCAGTGGCTTGGTGTGCTAGGGATACATATAGAATGAAGATGATCAGTCTATCAGACCATAGAATACTTAGCACATGCATGACTGACTTGGGATGATTCCAGAGGAAGTAAAACAAACTTTCTCGAATTCACGGCGGCAACTTACATCAAATGCACGTGAATCAAAGGAAGTCACTTCTTTCATCCAAACATATACTTGATGAATGGGGCATGAATAAAATGCTTACACAAGTTTTCAACACTAGCTGGATGTTCAACACAAATCATGGAGGAGACAAAAATGTTGTTGATGGGCTCAACAGCAACTCATCGGAATTTCCATATCACTGGACTTCCACCATTATGTGAACAATGTGATAGTATTGGTCAGACCAAAAGATGTAATGGTGTATGCTCGAGGAGTCAACCACGAGTAGACAACATTACGAATATCGTTGGTTCTGATTTGATTTGAGGATAGCCCACACTCAAATCAAGGTTGGACAAGACGATAGATTCAAGAACTGATCACGAGGATCAATCAATGAAGATATCATCTTTCTTCAACACACACACAACACAAGGATATCCCTTTGAAAATGAACTAGGTGGTAAAAGCTTTCATCTTCCAACTCCCCAAGTTATTGTTTAGCTTAACCAACTAGCTCAGGGGTGTCCAACACAGATTCTTGGAGAAGGGGTGGTTTACAAGAAACCAACTTGATCACGAACTCAACATAGAGGTCAGGTGACAACCAGGGGATACCTCCGAGAAGATATTCGGAAAATCACGAACCACCGATATGATACTAAGCTCGAGATCAATCATGATTTTCAGGGCAAGACGATATGATCAAAAGAGCAAGGGTTTGGCAAAATCCTAACTCGTTGATCGAAGAGTGCACCAGGAAATAAGGACTAGGTAGCACGATCAACCTTATGGTGATGATTCAATAATCAGCACACTAAGAATGATATTAATGTCCATTAACTACCAAGCAAAGGGTTGCTAGGAGTATTGACTTCACACATCACGATTCACTTGTCAGTATTCCTGTTACAATAACACGGAGACCGAGCAATGAACGATGATGGCGAGAAGTATCACTGTATCAAGAGTTCATAGGAGGTGGTGCAACTCCCATGACATTCCTGACAGAAAGTGGGTAATACTTCAGGGTAGAACAGAACAAAAGATGGATTGGCATTTTGATCTGCGGAATACAACTACTTTGACCAGTCCAAGAAATGGAGGAGGTGCTTGAGTTTGTTTCTCCTAGTCATTCCGGAATAGAATGGCTTGACGGACCACAAGAATAATAGGCATCGATAACACGAATGCACAACTACTCCTGACTACAAATTGATAGTCGGAGGTCAAAAAACAACTAATGAGGGACAACTCAAAGAACATATGATTTTCTAAGTTATGGATGCATAGATTAGTATGTCGAACAAGTTCAACATATTTCTTCCATATAACCCATGCAGAAGAAAAGGGACTGGCAGATTCACAATATGAATGGAGTACTCCTCAAGAGCACCCTGGTTCTCATATTTTGGTTCAAAAGAACTTCTGCCATGATGGTTCATGGAATTTGGAAGAATGATATACCAGGGATCTCGAAGACTATCACAAAGATTACTACTATCCTAATGGTTCAAGCAACACTATCAACACGAAGTAAGTAGGGTGAATCTCGGGTCCAAGAACCCAGGAATTGAATACCTACTACTAAATGGCATCACGGGATGCTATCAAGAATGGTGGCAAAATCATCACACCGGAAACACAAAACATGGCTAGATTACTAGGTGACTCCCTAAAACACCTAGGGTCATAATAATAGCCCCAACATATATACCGAGGCAATAGAGTACCTCAACGTACCAGTTTGTGTGCTTATTCTGACCATAAAGGATATCGGGAACGGAAAGAAAGGATTTGCAAATGCATCAGACTATTAAGAGACCTGGGATGACTCGGACAGCATAACGGCTGTAAATGCTCAAAACGATTTGAGATATCCTGCAAAATGGTGGCATAACCACTCAACATCTCAATATCAAGGTTCCGAGATCAACTGTCAACATACGAAAGTACTGGAAACTGAACTGAGACAGGAATCCAACAATCATATAAGTCTACAGATTAATAACATGTGATCCTGATAGAAGATGAGAAAGCCTAGTTCTTAATCCCCGCAGAAAAGAAGAGGGTGACTCAGATCAGAAGGGCATAGGGTATAAGAAGTAAAAAGAGCCTTACATTCCCTTCCACAATCAATTCCCTTACATAACTAAAGAATTTCTAGACTCAACTTTGACCAGTTTGGCTTGGTAATCCTACAGACAGTCAGGCTCTAATACCAAAGCTATCAGGACCCCGATTCCAAGTCACATCGATCTAGCCGGTAACACCTCATATCACTTTGCGGCCTCACGCATGGTATTCCCACGGGTGTCGTCTTACCATGGCCCGGGACCGTTTGCGCCTTTTGGCTCACGTATATGATAGTGTAGCTAGCATCCATATGACAGAGAACCCGGGCCGACATGACTAGTCGTGAACCCAAAGTGGCACTAACCTACGGGGACAGGCATACATGAATCAACATCAAGCATGTCGGTCAGCAGCGAGCGAATCCGGGCTGTAGCACTGGGCTAACAGGACTCTGGTGAACCGGGCTGTAGCAGGCTAGGCAAGACTCTGGATGTCACCGCGTGACATTTCCCCGAAGGGACAGACACATGAATCAAGTGAATCACATGCCGGCCAGTCAAGTGTTAGGGAGCAGTAGTGCTGCGCTAGCAGGACTCCGACGAACCGGGCTGTAGCGGACTACTATGGCTCATGGAAGCACAAGACTACATTTCCCCATAAGAGAGGCTACCGAGGATAAACAACTAGGTTGTCGGATCCCACACATACCAAGGATTTCAATCATACACACAATATGCTCGATATGTGTAAATACAACATGGCATCACAACATAACTCTATGACTCAAATCTTAATTCATTAGGCTCCGAGGAGCGAGATATTACAAACATGGGTCTCATGACCCAACATTCAGAGCATACAAGTCAAAGCTCATGCTGAATCTTAACATGTCTGAGTATAGACATCTACAAATGAAAAAGGCTGAGAAGCCTGACTATCTACCAGATCCTGCCGAGGGCACAAGATCGTAGCTGAGGTATCAAGCTAAATGTCGAAGTCCACACGGAACTACTAGCGAGACTTACATCTCTCTACAAAACATAAAATAGGAAAACGTGAGTACAAATGTACCCAGCAAGACTTACATCAGAACTAACTACATATGCATCGGTATCAATAAAGGGGGTGGTGGAGTTGACTGCAGCAAGCTAGCTTTGACTCGGTGGCTATCCTGAACTACGACTGCAAGTAACTCTTTTAAGGTGGCGCACACGAGTCCACATATTCACCATATCAATACACCACTATGGATCCGGTCCCGTCTCCCTACGAGAAGGCCATCCATAGCATTCACACTTATCTTGCGAGTTTTAGAGTATCCACTTTCACTTGTCTATGAACTATATAGGAAAACAAGTAGTCCTTTACCGCGGACGCGGCTATTCGAATAGATGATGTTAACCCTGCAGTGGTGTACTTCTTCATACACGCTCTCACCACTTGCCGTCGTTTACACGACATGTACTCGACAACCTTCAAGTGGAAGCCCAATGAGGGTGTCGGCCATGGCCTACCTAAACACTAAAGTCTCTAGTCCAGGTTTATCGCCTATCCAGGTTCCATCCGCAGGGAGTCCGCCCAGGTTTCCACATACGGCCCCGAACGATTTGTACAGGGTTTCGAGACACCAAACGGGTGCCCGGTATACCCGGCCATGGTGTATCTACCCCTTCATAACCCACCCCTAGGGTCAGCGCTATGCACGGCTGCCAACACATATCCTATAAACACGAGAAACTAGTTGCAAATCCTGGACAGAGGACTTGGGTGGTTAAGAAGGCGAGAGGGTCCATTGGTTTCTGGCCCAATGCATGGTAGTAGCTAGTTCTTAAATCACACATACAGATCTTGGTGCTTAAGGACGGTTCCAATGAAACAACCCACCATGTACTCCTACATGGCCTCTCATCGATACCTTTACCAAATCGTGTTCACACACTTAGCTCTGAATAGTAGGACATGTTCACACACCTCCAATTCATCCCCAATGAATCAGACCTGACTCAACTCTAAGCAGTAGCAAGCATGACAAGCAAGCATGAATGAGTAGGCACATCAGGGCTCAAACAACTCCTACTCATGCTAGTGGGTTTCATCTATATACTGTGGCAATGACGGGTCATGAAGAGGAAAGGGGTTCAACTATCGCAGCATGTACAGTTGAATCGTTGTTCTCCTAATGCAGTAAAAGAGAGCAGGAGCAAGAGAGTGGGATTATATCGGAATGAACAAGGGGTTTTCGCCTGCCTGGCAATTCTGAAGATAGTATAACTCTTCATCGGTGTCATCGAACTCATCGTCGAAAGACGTCTACTGAGAGGGGACAATTACCGGCAAAGGAACATAAACAAAATTCAATTAATGCAATGCACAAGCAAATGAATGATACAACATATTAAGGTACTGAATTGAGCTAATGCAACAACAAGTCATCTTAATTGGAGTGGAATTCAAAATACATCAAATTCCAACTCCAAACCTATTTTTCAAATTTACCTTAATTATGTTTTATCCTAATCAGTGGGGTTAACTTGCTGAAACATGCATGAACATGGCATAAACAGATTCTTTGGATTTTTCTGATCATTTTTCATATATAATTTATTTCCATTGGAGTTACAGATTATTTTCTATGAATTTTAGAAGTTCTGGGCATTTTTTGGAATTTCCTGAATAAGAATAAATCGTGGAAAAGGCTAACTGTGTCAGCATGACATCAGGGTGACATACTCAGGTCAAAGGTGCCAGCCCAAGTCAAACCTGACGGCTGGGACCCACATGTCAGTGTAACAACTAACTAACAGAGTAGTTAGTGTTACGTTAGTGCTAACCTAGGTTAATTAGGGCCTGGGCCCACTGGTCAGTGTCTAAACAACCTGTCAAGGTTCATTAGCACTAAGCTAAATCTATCTAAAGATTAGCAAGGATGGGCCCGCACGTCAGTGACCCTGGGGGGGGTCATACCCCAGGTCAAACGAGTCGACCTCGCCGGACTTGGTCCACAGCTCGTCGCCGATGACGCCAGAGACGGTGGAGGTGCTCGGAATCGCAGCTCAGGCGACCAAATGAGGGACAGAGAGGCTCTACGGGGAGCTGGCGATCGCGTGCATCTAACGGGGCAAGCGG
This sequence comes from Triticum urartu, assembly GCF_003073215.2. Lineage (NCBI taxonomy): Eukaryota > Viridiplantae > Streptophyta > Magnoliopsida > Poales > Poaceae > Triticum > Triticum urartu. The sequence continues at coordinate 348,899,050 of NC_053025.1, forward strand.
GAGCAGCTTGGGTGGACCGAGCTCATCGGAAGCGAGCTCGCGGCGGCGGCCGGAGTTCGGCCAATGGCGGTTTGCGTGTTGCGGGGCATGTCCGGAGTCGTGGATGGCCGTGATCGACTCGTGGGAGTGCAGCGAGTGCAGCGATGGGCTCAGACGCGTGCTTGCACGGCCGTAGTCACGATGGGGACATGACCGGCGGCGAGGAGCTGTCGGCTCCGATGGCCACGGTGGTTAGAACGTGCGGACGAGCACGGGGAGAGAGGGGAAAGGGGCAGGGGCTCACGGTGAATCCAACTGAGGCAACGGCGAGGCTGGGTAGGGGCTAGGGCTCGCGAATCCCCGATGAGTTCACCGGCGGTCAGAGGTTGAAGATGAGGTCGGGGACGACGTTGCAGGGCTTCCGGCGGGGCTTGGCTCGGTGGGGAGGAAGAGGGGGTTGAGGTGGAGCTTCTGAGCGCTTCCGAGAGGCGAGGCAGTGGTTGTGGCCACGACAACAGCGAGCGGCGGCGACGACGACTCTCGGCTGATGCGAGGGAGGAAGCTAGAGGAGGGAGAGAGGCACGGGGAGGGCGAGAGAGCGTTTGGGGGCTGCGTGGCGTCAGGTGGCTGGGCCGACCACTTGGGCCGCCAGGAGGTGGCGAAGCGACAAGCAGGAGGTGGCTGGGCATGCGCCGGTGTGCGTCAGCCACACGCTCGTCCTCCTGGCAAGGAGGAAAACGACAGGGGAGGGGGCCAGGTGGCTGGGCCGGCCACTTGGGCCACCAGGTAAGCCCAGGTGAGGTTCCTCTCTCACCTTTCTATTGTTTCTGTTTTCTATTTTCTGCAATTGTTTTGCCTTTATTAAAAATGCCTGAGCATTTCCAAAAATCCTGAAAATATTTGTGGGCACTGTTGAAATTATTCCCAACAACCCTCAACTAGTTTCAGAATTATTAGAGCATTTAAAATATTTATAGGATTTAAATGCCCCAATTCAAATACAATATGAGTTAATTCAAAAATCAAGAAATGACCTAGAAATATGTTTATCATTTTTGGTAGAGGTTTTTACCTTGATCAGAAATGATGAACATTTCCAAAGGGCATTTTGGGATCATTGAAAAAGATTTTAGTAAACCCTAGTTATTTCCAGGGGGTGCTGGGGGTTCTATCATCCCCATTTCAACTTTCTGTGAAAAGTAAACATGATGCAACACCAGATGCTAGCACTAGGCATGTCAGAACTAGGGATGTGACACACATGGAGATCTGAACTATGGGTGTTAATCACATGGTGATGTAAACTAGATTATTGACTCTAGTGCAAGTGGGAGACTGAAGGAAATATGCCCTAGAGGCAATAATAAAGTTATTATTATATTTCCTTATTCATGATAAAGGTTTATCATTCATCCTAAAATTGTATTGATCAGAAACCTAAATACATGTGTGATTACATAAACAAATACCGTGTCCCTAGTAAGCCTCTACTAGACTAGCTCGTTGATCAAAGATGGTTAAGGTTTCCTAACCATGAACATGTGTTTTCATTTGATAATGGGGTCACACCATTTCAATTTATTGCTATTGCTTTCTTCATGTCAAATACATATTCCATCGACTATGAGATTATGCAACTCCCGAATACCGGAGGAATACCTTGTGTTCTATCAAACGTCACAATGTAACTGGGTAATCATAAACATGCTCTACAGGTAAGTCCTAAGGTGTTTGTTGAGTTGGAATAGATCGAGATTAGGATTTGTCACTCTGAGTATCGGAGAGGTATGTCAGGGCCCTCTCGGTAATACACATCATAAGCTTGCAAGCAAATGACTAAGGAGTTTTTCATGACGTGATGTATTACGGAATGAGTAAAGAGACTTGCCGGTAACGAGATTGAACTAGGTATGAAGATACCGGTGATCGTATCTCGGGCAAGTAACATACCGATGGACAAAGGGAATTACATATGTTGTCATAACGGTTCGACCAATAAAGATCTTCGTAGAATATATAGGAGCCAATATGGGAATCCAGGTTCCGCTATTGGATACTGACCAGCGAGGTGTCTTGGTCATGTCTACATAGTTCTCGAACCCGTAGGGTGCGCACGCTTAACATTCGTTTACAATATAATGTTATATGAGTTATATGATTTGGTGACTGATGTTGTTCGGAGTCCCGGATAAGATCACGAACATGATGAGGAGTCTCGAAATGGTTGACAAGTAAAGATCGATATATAGGACAATGGTATTTGGACACCAGAAGTGTTTCGAGACATACCGAGAAGGAATCGAGTCACCGGAAGGTGTTCCGGGCACCCCCCCCCCCGGTAAAATATGGGTCTTATGGGCTAAAGGATGGGATAGACCAGCCCACAAGGGGCTAGTGTGCTCCCTCCCTTGTTTGGCCGGCCTTAGGTGTCGGTGCAACAAACCCTGGGTCTGTTGCCCAGACTGTGCATAGGCACGGGAACAGGATGGAGACACCAACCCAAGTCAGAGTATAGAGACCGAGATCATCGAAGGACTAACATGCAGATCAAGCCATAAGGACAAGGTGTCACCAGGAGAAAAGCCTCCCTTGCCGGGCAGGCAAGCTCAATAGGGACGAGGACACCCCCGGAAGAAGACGTCCGAGACGACCTGGCAGGGCCTGCCGTGACTCGCGAAGGCAAAACCACCTCACCCAACCACTCTGCCACAACCCACGTCGTCAATGAGTGCGGTGTTGAGCTGCAAAGTGACTAAGTGGCAGCCATTCGCCACATAGCGGCCTCTTTCTACATGAAATGCCTATAGATGACACCCGTCATGCGACGTGTCAAGCAAGCAGGCGTGGAGCTGGTGAGATAGCCCGGCAAGGCTTGCCAGGCACCCAATGACATGACGTTGAGTGGTGCATTTAATGCGCCCTGTCAGCATGTAGAGTTAGGTATGATAGCACTGTTTGCTATCTTATCAGTACATAATGACTACTTTGCCATTGTGGTATCCCCTTAATTTATAAAAGGAGGCCCATGGCAACCGTAGAAAGGGTTAGAAGGTGGGATAACTCACAGACCCATACGCGCGTAGCCACTGCTGCCCCTGCCGGGAAAGTGTACTATGCTCCACCACCCTCTTGCAGTAGGGTTTTACGCCTCACAGCGGCCTGAACCTGGGTAAAATTGCCCATGTGATCTCTGCTGTGCTGCCCCACGCTCGTCTGCTCTTTGTGCAACGTGACGTTCCCCCTGCCGAACCAGCAAGGGGCCCTCTGGTCCCATATATGGTTGTGGTTTCCCACACCATCTTTGGCGCGCTAGGTAGGGGGATCTCTTGCAAGAACTTGTAGGCGTGTGCAGCGCGTCATCTTCATCACAGTCGTCACCTTCGACGGCGCCATCAACCATGGCACCCAAGAAGAAATCCGGTGCTTCGCCTCATCCATCCACCTCGATGGCTCCTCCGCTCACAGCCTCTAATGCTGCAGGGGATGCGGGGGCGCATGAGGACGTGGATGATGCTGGGGACGCGGTCAGAGCAGGCGGCACCGTCACCACTTCCGTCACGGCCGACACAGGAGCAGGAGACATCGGAGGAGAACATCATCAGCAACGCCTCGACTGCCATGCTCCACTAGGTACGGGTGAGGGGCTTACTCCATCCGCGCCCCCTCCCCTCACCGACGGGCACAGCCGCAGCAATGGCGCTCGGTCCAGGGGGGAATCCCCGCCCTCTGGCCGCCCCAACCACAAGAGCTACCGCCATGTGCATGCCTCCCCCGGGATGGGCCGACCAAGTCGCTGCGCCCGATGGAGCCGCTGCCCTCTAGCGCCTTCACCGCGCCACCCTGCCATCCAGGCGACCGCTCCGCAATAGTAGGCGGGCGGTGCTGTCGCCGCCGGCACCATCAGGAGCCGAGTGACGGTGCAATCTACTTCATTGTCACCCATGCCAAGTACAGCCACGGAGGCCATGGCGCGGGCTCAGCTGCTGTTGAGGTTCCCACCAGCGGCCGAGCAGATGGACGAATGGCGTGCCTCCATTGAAAGTCTGCTCGGTTTCGCTGAGGCTGGGGGCTCGCAGCGAGCTAGCCCGCCAAGGCCTCCCCAAGTTATGACAACCTCTCGTGTTGCTGGTTGTACGAAAGGGGCCACCCCCACGGTGTTGTCCCTGCCACGGCATCCAGCGTGAGCCCATCAAAATCAAGAACCTAACAATGTCTCGATGGCATTTTCTGACCCTCGATCACATCTAGGCTAACGGCGAGCCCCGGAGGATAGGCGAAGGGAAGACACGCGCGTCATTGTTGAGCAATGCCGCGACCACCAGCACCGGGCCGATGGGTGCGACGGCCTCGACGGCGATGAGCACGCGCTCTGTATTGGCGGGTACCTACCTTTCGAGGTTGGGTACCCTGCCTTTACTCATGAGCTGCAGCAAGTCCATTGGCTATCCATTCGCACATTCGAGCCAGAGATGCCTGAGAAGTATGATGGAAGGCTGAACCTGACAGAGTTTTTGAGCATCTATACCATCGTTGTTCAGGCTGCCGGGGGAAGAGATGAGAAGGTGTTTGCCAACTACTTCCCTTTGGCTCTCAAGTCCAATGTGAGCTCTTGGCTAATGGAGCTGCCGGAGAACTCCATTTCGTCGTGGGCTGACCTGTGCCATGAGTTCATTGGTGCCTTCACCTACGACCATCAAGAGCCAGGCAGACCCAACGACCGGCAGCTTCTCCAACAGAAGGAAGGAGAAACCCTCCATAAGTATTTATAGAGATTCAGCAAGGTCCATAGGAACATCCCAAATATCCATCTGGCAGCTGTGATAGTTTCCTCCAGTCTAATGTGCGCAACCGCCGGATCCGTTCGAAGATGAATGTTCGGTTGCCGAAGACTGTGAAGGAGCTTTACACCTTAGTGGATAAGTGTACTAGGATGGAGGAGGGTAGGAAGTTTCCTGGAGAGGAAGATTGCGCCAATGTCGATTCAGAGGAAGGTGATGAATCAACTAGTCAGAAGAAGAGCAAGAAGCGTACTAAGAAGCGGAAGGATAAGGCAGTGATGACTGTTGAAGTATCGGGTCCACCTAGTACCGGCAAGAAGGCCAAGGCTGAGGTCCCCGGCAAGGAAGCTATCGTGTGCGCTAACTACCGGGAGGCCGCGGCTGCTGAGAAGGCTGGGAAAGGTGATGGGCCGTACTGCAAGATTCATCGGACCAAAGGTCATGACATTCAAGAATGCTATCAGGTTGAGCAGCTTGTTAAGATATAGAGGGTAGAATATGAGAAGCGTGACAAGGAAAATGGTCAGAATGTTGCTGGCGGTAATGGCCGAGGCGGTGAAGTAAATCGCCCTGGCAAACACGTTCAGAACCAAGGAAAACTCGCCAAGGGTCGAAAGAAAGATGCCTATGACGATGAGAGTGATGGAGGGGCTAAAGAGGAAACCAGTGAGAAGGAGTTTCAGAAGGCCACTAACGCCCTATGATTGATGGGGGAGCATCTTTTCACACCTCTCACTGCCAGCTCAAGCGGTGGGCATGAGAAGTCAATGCCATGGAACCAGCGCAAGAGGCCCGGAAACCGCTCAAAAGGTCATGCACGCCCATCATCTTTGATGAAGAGGATCATCCTAACCGCACCACAGCGGTAGGTTGTTTGACATAGTTGGTCTCTCCAACAATTCGTAACCTCAAGGTCACAAAAATGCTAGTGGACGGCGGGGCCGGGTTGAATCTGATATCCCCAACAGTTATCAGCAAGCTCTAGATAACAAAGGAAGAGTTTGAGGTTACCGGCACATTCCAAGGAGTTAATCTCGGCAGGAGTCATTCTAAGGGAAAGATCACGTTGCTGGTAACGTTTGGGGGAGAGCTGAATTACCGGACTAAGAAGATTGTGTTTGATGTGGTTGACCTCCCCCTACCGTACAATGGGATTCTTGGACGCCCAGCCCTGGCTATATTCATGGCAGCATCCTACTATGCCTACAACACCTTGAAGATACCTGGGCCTTTGGGGGTCATTACCATCCCATCAGACAAGAAGGATGCAATCATTCGCATGGACAACATGTACTGGGACGCAGTCACGGTAGAGACAGTGGTAGCAGCAGTTCCCGCCATGGAGGACAAAGGAAAGAAGAAGGGTAACAAGGACGATGGCAAGGAATTCGGGAAGCATGCCACTTCGGAGTGCGCCGCACCTGTTGATGACTTGCCAGAGAGCTCCAACAACAAGAGATCCAAGGTCGCTCCACCCCAAGTGAAGAAGGTCCTAGTAAGGCTGGCTGGCGTTGATGGTACTTTCACTATCAGCGCCACCCTCGATGGCAAATAGAAAAGCGCGCTCGTTGCCTTCCGGCGGGCGAATATCGATGTGTTTTCCTAGCAACCATCTGATATCCCCGGTGTCCCCAGGGAGGTAATCGAGCACCACCTCGTTGTCGCCCACACGCTAGATCTATGAAGCAGAGAGTCCAGAAGAAGGCCTTGGAGATGCAGCAGTTCATAGCGGAAGAGATCAAGAAACTAGAAGCAACGAGCTTGGTCAGAGGAGTGCTACACCCTACCTGGTTGGCAAATCCAGTGGTAGTTTGGAATGCTAACGGGAAGTGGAGGCTTTGCATAGATTTCACAGATCTCAACAAAGCTTGCTCGAAGGACCCGTTTCCCTTGCCGCACATCAATCAGATTGTGGATTCCACTTTAGGTTGTGATGTGCTCTCCTTTCTGGATGCATATTCTGGGTATCACCATATCTTCATGTCCAAGGAAGAGGAAGAGAAGACATCGTTCATCACTCCCTATGGTACATACTGTTTTGTCTGCATGCTGTTCGAATTGAATAGTGTCGGGTCCACTTTTGCAAGGGCAATCCAGATTGGTTTCGAGCCACACCTGTACAGAAACATTATATCTTATATGGATGATATTGTGGTTAACACCAAGGATAGAGCCACCCGTATTCAGGATTTGGAGCATTTGCTAATCTATGCAAGATCAACTTGAAGCTCAACCCGGAGAAGTGCGTGTTTGGCATTCCCTCCGGCAAGCTACTTGGGTTCTTTGTGTCCCATCGGGGGATCCAAGCCAACCCTAACAATATTAAAGCTATCGAGCAGATCCAAGCACCAAGGACGGTCAAGGATGTGAGGCGTCTGACAGGGTGCATTGCCGAGCTAAGCAGATTCATCTCCAAGTCTGCCGAGTGCGCCCTGCCGTTCTTCAAAATCTTGAAGAAGCTAGGGCCCATGAAGTGGACCCCGGAAGAAGATGCAGCTTTGCAAGAGTTGAAGACCTACTTGTCCTCTGTGCCTACCCTGGTTGCTCCCAAACCATAGGAGCCATTATTTCTATACTTAGCGGAAACCAACCAAGTGGTTAGTCCAGCCTTGTTGGCAAAGCGGGAAGTGGATGAGGCAGAGAGTGAGCAAGGACCGGCAGAGCCAGAGAAGGATCAGGACAGCAAAGAGCATGGCAGGGAGAGCAACCCCAAGAACACGGTGCCCAGTGTACTTCGTCAGCTCCTTGTTGCAGGGGGCTAGATCGAGGTTCTGTGGCATGCAAAATTTGATCTTTGGTCTCATCATGGCCTCAAGGAAACCGTGCCACTACTTCCAAGCCCATGAGATCACAGTTGTCACTCGTTTGCCTTTGCAAAGGATAAACCAAAACCCTGAGGCTACTGGCAGAATAGTGGAGTGGGCTTTGGAGTTATCCAGTTTTGGTTTGAAGTTTCAGAGAACAGCAACAATCCATAGAAGGGCATTGGTAGAATTTATTGCAGAATGGACGCCAACCCCTGATGAGGAAGTACCAGAGATAGTTATCATGACAAGGAATCACCCCAAGAATGGATTGTGTATTTCGATGGTGCCTTTTCCGTGCAAGGTGCAGGAGCTGGCCTGCTTCTTGTTGCCCCCTCCGGGTGGAACTTGAAGTACGTCGCCCAGATGCATTTTGCTCGGGAAGAGGCAACCAACAATAGAACTGAGTATGAAGGGCTCCTTGCCGGGCTCGGGATTGCTGCGGAATAGGGAATTAAGAAGCTGATCATTCGAGGAGACTCACAGCTTGTGGTGACACAAGTCAACAAGGATTATCAAAGCCCATTGATAGAGGCATACGTCGAGGAAGAGAGGAGATTGGAGGAATGCTTTGACGGATTGCAAACAGAGCATGTACCCCGTGTGGAAAATAGCATAGATGATCATCTATCAATGTGTGCTGCACAGAAGCTTCCTGTGGAACCAAGGACCTTTACTCTTCATCTTACTCAACCCTCCATATCACCAACAACAACAGCGCGGAAAAGGAGGAAATTGGACTCCGGTAAGCCTCTCTCGATAGAGTCGTCCGCTCCTTGAAGAGACACTGCCGAAAACAACTCCTCGCCACCTGCCGAACCACACCCTCCAGTCGGGCCCATGGACCCCGCGAATGAGGCATGTGCTCCCGCAGTAGAGGAGGTTTCGATAGTCCTCGTTGCCAAGCCCCAGGATCCACCTTGGGCAAGACACATAGTCCACTTCCCACAAACCGAAGAGCTTCCCGGCGACCAAGGTGAAGCTAAAAGAGTAGCCCGGAGGGCCAGTATGTATCAGTTTGTCGATGATAGTCTATACAGAACGAGGCCCAATAGTGTGAAATTGAAGTGTATCTTCCGGGAAGAAGGAAAGGAACTGCTGTCTGAGATAGTCAAAGTCATGTGTGCCTCCCACATTGGATCAAGCATATTAGTTGGGAAAGCATTCCAACAAGGATTCTATTGGCCCACGGCCCTCCAATATGCGGTCGAGCTAGTCACCAAGTGTGAAGCCTGCTAGTTCCATTCCAAGAACATACACCTCCCTGCCCAAGCTCTTCAGACAATCCATTTATCATGGACATTTTTGGTCTGGGGGCTCGATATCCTCGGCCCCTTCCCCCGAGCAATCAGGGGCTTTGAATTCTTGTTTGTTGCTATCGAAAAGTTTACAAAGTGGCCGGAAGTGACTTCCGTGAGAAAGTTGACTGCTCAATCAGCTATCAAGTTCTTGAAAGAATTGGTGTGCCATTTTGGAGTTCCGGCAGGGATCATTACCGACAAAGGCACCTAGTTCACAAGTTGTTCCTTCATGAAATATGTTCATGCCCTCAGATGCAAGATCTCATTTGCCTCTGTGGCACATCCACGGAGAAATGGACAAGCTAAGAGGGTGAACGCTGAAGTGCTGTGAGGACTCAAGACAAGAACCTTTGATACCCTGCAGAAGCATGCCATGCGGTGGATCGATGAGCTGTCGGTAGTTCTCTGGTCCCTTAGAACGACAGCAAACCAAGCTACCGGGCAGACTCCTTTCTCCCTGGTCTATGGGGCAGAGGGAGTTACCCCCATGGAACTCATTTATGGGTCGCCTCGAGTGCTTGCCTACGATGAAGTAGTTCAAGATCAGCACCGACGTGACGACGTTGTGCTACTCGAGGAGAACCGTCTCCGGGCTGCTACGCGTGCTGCACGCTATCAGCAAGCCATGCGTCGCTATCATAGCCACATGGTTCATACCTGGTGTTTAGAGGAAGGCAACCTTGTCCTTAGGCGCGTTCAGTCCGGCAAGGGTACAAACAAGTTGACGCCGAAGTGGGAAGGCCCTTACCGGGTAGTACGAGTCACCAGACCTGACGTAGTCTATCTGGAGACCGGAGATGGCATTCAATTGCATATCTCATGGAATATTCAGCATCTCCGCAAGTTCTACCCCTAAGGCGCGTCTATCAGGCCCTGCTCGGCAGCCTCCCTTTGTACAGGCCTTGCCTTAGTTGCATGTAACCTCTTGTACAAAGCCAGGGCGATGACCCTATGCAAGAGAAAATAAACGAAGCGCTAGGGGGCGACCAAGTTGCATGCATGCATGAGCATTCTAGAGAACTGCATAAGCATTTCATGAGCATTTGCATATGCATATAGATAGGGTCACATCCCGCATTCATTCTCATCTGCATGAAGCTGCAGGTTCCTGCCGTGAACTTGGCTTAACAAGGAGTTGAGAAGCTAGCCCGACACTACGATCTCCGGCAAGCCAACACTACTAGGAAAATTCTTACCAGTAGCGCTGGTTTTTGAGCTACCAGTAGCGCGGGCACCAGCGCTACTGCTAGGGCGCTACAGCTATTATTTAGCAGTAGCGCGTTTCTAAACAAGAGATGTAGCTAAAATACTTAGTAGTAGCGCCTCTTTCTCTACCAACGCTACTACTATGATCACATAGTAGTAGCGCTCTATTTTCTCCCCGCGCTACAACTAGGTAAATAGAAATAAAAAATAAAAAAAGAGTCAGAGGCAATATTCATTTAAATCAAGACAAGTCCAGTGCAAATAAACTAAGATCACAGAACCATCTCACAAGCATTAACGACAGATACCACATTTAATATAACCACACAATCTCACAAACTCATATATAGTAGTCAACAATGCATTGATAGATCATAGTTGATAAGTCTACTAGGTAGTCATACTAGCATATATATGGTTCAGCATCCACGCGCATGCATGGATAGATCTCACAAGCATATGTAGTTCTAGATGATATCGATGACGACCATCATCCTCAAGCCTGGGCGGTGGTGTTCCTGATAGTAATTAGGATTGCCTGTCCAAGATGAAGATTCTTGCCGACGAGGAAGCTCTTCCACCCAACCGAGCTGAAGTGTGTGCGACCGTCCGTGTCCACGCCGTACGCACAAGTGGTGATGGAGCCCCACGCGGTAAGGCGTATTCCAGCACAGCCTTCTTCATCAGGCTTGATACCAAAACTCTCAGATAGGCTCTTTGGCAATTTCTGAATAAGAAAAACATATCAATTAATAAGTAGCCTCACACATTCTACACTATCAAAAGACAGTACTACATTTCTACACTAAGTATAACAATAAAGCATATATATCATTGGATTCACTAAGCATATAAGATTCATTAAGCATATATATCATCGGACTCTACACTAAGTATAACAATAAAGCATATATATCATTGGATTCACTAAGCACATATATCATCGGATTCACTAAGCATATAGATCATCGGATTTACTGAGTATATCAGATTCACTAAGCATATATATCATCGGACTCTACACTAAGTATAACAATAAAGCATGTCAACAAATTACTACAGTAAATGCAACATACCATGATCTGCCGATCAACCATGGTACTTGTGAGGCGGGTAACAAATGGTACCCCGACGAAGTCAGCACGTGGCGGAATGATGTCCCATAGGTTGCACACCTCCTCCTCGCTCAACTTCATTCTTTGAGCTACGATGGCATCACCGAGTGGGTCGTCATCATCCTCATCATCCTCATAATCTTTTGCTTTGTTGACATAAATCACAGCCAGTTTGGGTCTTTTAGCTCTGAAGGAGAAGCTGATCAACTCACCACCGGTGATACGCATGTGGTCGATGAAACGGACCCATCCATTTCCTCCCATCCGCGTCATCTTTCGTCCTTTCTCGATCTCCATAGTGTAGGGGCCCCCAGGAGCCTCAAAGGTCACAGAGTCTCCAGTCAGATTGTTGAATTCTGACCTCACATTGCATGTGATGATCTGTGTACAAAAAGAAAAATGATATATACATGATGCATTAATGACAATAACACTAAAAAAAATAGTAGTTACTAGTTTCATATAATTTATTACCGCCGCATGAAGAAAACTAGACTCGAAGTAGATGCCAAACAGTGTGCCAGTTGCAAGGCTGCTGGCGCACCTTGAGTTGCACCGTCGACATGGTGGTGGTGGCGCCATTTCCCTAAAGCAATATGATTAAAGGATTAACGATCCAAAAGTAAACATAAAGTTTTCATAGCTAGAGTTCACATGGCAAGCAAAATAATAACTAAAAAGTAAACATAAAGTTCAGTCCAGGGGAACACTTTATCTATTCCCACATCCAAAAGTTGAACCAGCTTAGAATCTTCCAGAACACAATAAGTAAACATCCATTCCACCTTTTGCATCAGATGCACAATAATTGAAACTATAAAAGGAAAACAGCCCCCTTTTCGATCCGATACAACTCTCTGTCTATCTGTGTTTTCTTTTTCTGAAATTTACCAAAAATGGGCTCACTAACAGCATCATAAGAACTTAGCAATTTGAGCATCACCACATACAGATACTCTCTTCAACCTAAAAGATAGTATCGAATCAAGCATTGATTTTTCCATGAAACCACATAACAGTGAGGGCTTCTTGGTCATATCTTTATGTGCATCAACAAAGAAGCTAGTGGAAGTAGCCAAGAATTGAAACCGTCAACCGTTGCTATCATATCAGAGCTAAAAAATGCTCACGTTTCTACGGTCGAGCACTATGGTTGTTCCAGCGAAGGAATGACAAGTAGTTACAAGTACGACATCAATGATCCTAAATGTCGGAAACAATAGTCACGACATGGACGCCCCCTCTCTAAACCCTAGAACACTAGGAACTGCCACCGCCACCACTCCTCCAAGGGCAGCAACCAAGAATTGAAACCCAAGTTTCAATTATATGTGCTAAAAGCCTCTACTTCTCTAGCTACTTCTCTCTACTCTCTCCTAAGTTTCGGTGAGCAACAAAAAGCCTCTACTTCTCTCTCCTAACCCCTCTCTCTACTCTCTCCCCAATCACGCGAGGAGCATGTCGCATCGAAGCGCGGAGCACCGTGCAATCCCTAAATCCCAAAACATGCCGAGCCGCCGCGGCAAATCGATTGGAGCCTAGCTAGTGTGGTGCGCGCAGGGAGGAGGAGATGGAGGGGGACTTACGGGGCTGAAGCGTCGGAGTAGGTGAGAGGCGACCGCGCATGGTGGCGGCGCACGGCACCGTCGACGGGGGTGAGGCGGCCGGGGACGAACCCTAACCGCGGCGGTGTCGTCGGGCGGAGGGGATCGATTGCGAGAGTGTGAGGGGGTGCGGGGGTGCCCGGGCCGGTTTTCTTTTGCTCTGGTAGTAGCGCTATTTAGAGGCCGGCGCTACTGCTAAGCCCACCAGCTATAGCGCCCGTTCAAAACAAATGCTACAGCTAAGTGGGCTACTGCTTTTGCCCTGCGGCCCATCTAACAGTAGCGCAGCCCAAGCAAACAAACGCTGCTGTTATATATTAGTAGTAGCTTGTTTCCTGCCCAGCGCTACTGCTAAATACTAGTAGCGTAGGGTCATAAACAGGCACTACTGGTAAACTTCTATCTATAAGCATTTTCCTAGTAGTGCAAACAGATAAGTTCTACTTCTTGTCCACTAGTGTTTTGTAAGCTATAACTTGTGCATGAGGAAACCTCGCCACTCTCTTGACACTTAGGTGCTCCCATCCTTGACTTGAACGTTGGTTCGGCCAGGATGGTCGCAGTGGCCTTTGGTAGAAGGAAGTTGGAGGGGGTTGCTCCCTTAGTTTTTTGCCCGGTAGATACAATGCTCTGGCAAGTAAAAGGATACCGGCAAGGTGACCTGCCGGGGAAAACTCGTTTATTTACACTAAACAGGCATCCCACCTTTGCATGGACATATACATGCACAAGTTCCTGACAAGGTTCACCTTTTTCATTAATATGCTAATAATACAAGTACAAGCATTACAGAACACAAACATGGACTCGAAAGGTTACATTATTTGCATTAAAATTTGGCAAGTTCCTACAGTTTAAGATTGAAAAAAGATAAGTGCCCCGTGATGACTTTGCCCCTGTCCATCCCCTTTAGGAAGAGGTCGAGGAGGCCGTAGGCGGGCCCAGCTGGGATTCGGCACCTCCCCAGGATCAGGATGGTGCCGCTCACTGGCAAGGAGGAAGAAACTGGAGGGCAAGCACGGATGGTGACGCTACGAGAGGACCGGATGAGGGAAACAGAGTCACCGGCAAACACGACTCATTAGAATGGTCGTCCCCGTTCTTGGCGCGTCGTGGGTTGCCGCCACCGTCCGCATCACTACCATCCGAAGACCTCGGTGCGGCAGTCATGTTGGACACCATGCTCTCTGGGTCATCCCACAAAGAGCATGTTCGTCCCTAGCAGCCCTGACGTTATAAGTCATCGCACATCCCGAAGATGTGTATGGGTGCAAAAGACCCTCCTGCACGGCAAGAGGACGATGCCCAAGAGGAGTCAGATTCGCCTTTTTCTGACGGCGACTCTCTTCCGTGACTCCTCCCTGGCATTGCGAAGGGAAGAAGAATGGGGGGGGGGGTGATCGACTACCATGCACCATGCCCACTACAGGCCTCGACATGGTGTCGTTCGTGTCCCCTCCCACTTAAGTCAAGGCTACGGGCGGCCCGGCGGCGAGCACGCCGGAGTTGCCACCTCTGGCATTGTCACCGTGCCGCCAGAGTACCCCTTTTGGATCCAAAAAGGGCCTTAGAATGGAGCCCGGGAGCTGGCCCCAGGCTCTTCTCTGCAGCATAACCAACAAGAAGCAAAAAGCGGAGGAGGGGAGTGCAAGGATGAATGGCTCCGCCCTCTCTCCGCCCCTCCTTTTATAGGCAGACGGGGAGGGGAGCCGGTCCCTCAACAAGCGGTTGTCGTCCTCCTCCGCCAATTCGAGAAGACTGGGCCCTTGCCTTGATGCTCTCCCACGCCACACGGCTCCATTACCTACCCCACGCGATGCATCCCACATATGTGGCTAAGGATAAGGGCATGGTGGGAAGAGTGAATTGACAATTTCTACCCCGTGCATTAAAGTCATTCACGGGCCATTACCAGGGCGGCCCCACCACTATTGGCTTCACACGACGCCCGGGAAGCCAGAAACTAGCCTGGACCCAAGATTAGTGAAGAAGCAAAGAATACCTGAAGAGGCCAGCCTCTTCAACACCCCTGCATGTGCACTTATTAGGCCCTAGCCCCGACGACGCTCGGTTGCGCGTTCGAGGCAGGCCCCGGGGCTTCTGTCGGTGCAACAAACCCTGGGTCTGTTGCCCAGACTGTGCGCAGGCAGGGGAATAGGATTGAGGCACCAACCCAAGTTAGAGTATAGAGACCGAGATCATCGAAGCACCAACAAGCATATCAAGAGGACCAAGATCAAGCCAGAAGGACAAGGTGTCACTAGGAGAAAAGCCTCCCTTACCGGGCAAGCGAGCTCGACAAGGACGAGGCCACCCCGGAAGAAGACATCCGAGATGTCCCGGCAGGGTTTGCCGGGACTCGTGAAGGCAAAACCACCTCACCTAACCACTCGGCCACGACCCACGTCGTCAATCAGTGCAGTGTCGAGCCGCAAAGTGACTAAGTGGCAGCCATTCGCCACATGGCGGCCTATTTCTACAGGAAATGCCTATAGATGACTCCCGTCCTGTGATGTGTCAAGCAAGCAGGTGTGGAGCTGGCAAGATAGCCCAGCAAGGCTTGCCGGGTAACCAATGACGTGACGCTAAGACATGCATTTAATGTACCCTGTCAGCCTGGAGAGTTAGGTATAATAGCACTGTTTGCTATCTTTTCAGTGCATAATGACTAATTTTACATTGTGGTAGCCCCTTAATCTATAAAAGGAGGCCCATGGCAACCGTAGAAAGGGTTAGAAGGTTGGATAACAAACACACCCTTACGCGCGTAGCCACTGCCGCCCTTGCCGGGCAAGTGTACTACGCTCCACCACTACTCTTCCACCATCAATCCACCAAAGCAGGAGTAGGGTTTTATGCCTCATGGTGGCCCAAACCTAAGTAAAATTGCTCATGTGTTCTCTGTCGTGCTGCCCCACGCTCGTCTACTCTTTGTGCAACACGACGCCCCCCTACCGAACCAGCAAGGGGCCCTCTGGTCCCATAGGTGCTCGTGGTTTCCCACGACACTAGGGAAGGAAAAGGGGGAGGGCTATCCCCTCCTGCCTTTCCCTCTCATGGGAGAAAGGAAAGGGGGCGCCACCCTCCCCTGCCTTTCCCTGCACGCCAAATAAGGAAAAGGGGGCGCGGCTTGGGAGGAACCCCAAGTAGGATTGCTCGTGCTTAGGCGCCTCCTTTGGCTGCTCCTCCATCCCTCCCACCTATATATATGTGGGAGGGGCACCTAGCACACAAGATACAATTGCCTAGCCGTGTGCGGTGCCCCCTCCACCATTTACACCCCTGGTCATCTTTTCGTAGTGCTTAGGCGAAGCCCTGTGGAGATCACTTCACCATCACCGTCACCACGCCATCGTGCTGTGGGAACTCATCAGCTACCTCGCCGTCTTTCTAGATCAAGAAGGCGGAGGACGTCACCAAGTTGAACATGTGCAGAACATGGAGGTGTCATACGTTTGGTACTTGATTGGTTGGAGCGCGAAGAAGTTCGACTACATCAACCGCGTTGTTAAATGCTTCCGCTTACTGTCTATGAGGGTACATAGACACACTCCCACCTCTCGTTTCTATGCATCTCCATGTATAGATCCTGCGTGTGCGTAGATTTTGTTTTTTTTTTCCATGCAACGTTTTCCCAACATGCCGGTAGGTCCCTATGCAAGTTTTAGTTGTTATTAGGCAAATTAAAACCAAGTCGGGCCTTGGTGGAGGAGTTGAAGCCTAAGCGAATGGACAGGGGGTTCCCATACACCCACATGTGTTAGGAGCACTCGTCAAGGAACATAACACTGCTATGATGGAAACTAGGGCAGAAAGAGTGGAACAAAACACCAGGCAAAAGGCCGAGCTTTCCAGCCTTTACCAGGTATATAGATGCATTAATTAAATAAGAAATGTTGTGATATCCCATGATATCCATGTCCCAACCTGGAACAACCTGCAACTGCACCTGCAACTAGCAATGCTATAAGAGGGGCTGAGCAAAGCGGTAACATAGCCAAACAATGGTTTGCTGGGAAGGTGAAAAAGGTTAGAGACTTATCATGGCAATTTGGGAGGCTTGATAAACAAGTGGTAGGTAGCATGACATAGCGATGGCATCGAGACAACTAGTAAAGCAAAGATAATAGGGATATCCAATGTAATGGTCATCTTGCCTGAAATCCCACCCGGAAGAACATCAAGTCGATGAAGTAGGCGAACCAACATAGTCGAACGAATCCTCACAATCGCACGAAACCGAGAACTATCGAGAAGAAGCATAACCAGAAAGAAGCAAACAACATACTAAACAAACAACACATGAACAAGGCATGATACACTATCAATTATGATGCATGATAAGATTAAATATTGTGACTCATGGCAAGAAATGATCCATGAAGAAATCCACATCAAAGCAAGTTTAAATGAGGCCAGAAACAACAATCAACAATTCTAGAAAATCCTCATATGCATATTTTGAATTTGGTACCGTTCTGCCTAAATAATATTTTCTTTTTGTTAAATAGAAAAAACAAAGTGCACCATGTTAATCTATGCATTTTTCTACCCCAATTACATATAAACTTTATGTAATTTGGAGCCACAGTTATTTAGTTATGAAATAAACCATTTTAACAAGTCATTTATGCAAATTAATGCAAACAGCAAGTCTAAACATTTTAACATGGATGAAAGTTGCAAATTATAAAACTACAAGAAATTTAAGCATTTTACATATATGAAACATTTTAATCCAATGCATGATTGTGACACCATGAATTTTGCAAGATGCTATACTAAGCTGTAAAAAATGCAGTTATGCATACAACAGAAAAGGAAACAGCAAGAGACAAGGGCTGGCCTAGATGCAGCGCACTAGGTGAGCCCAGTGGCGGATTTGAGCCAAGGTGGCTGGCTGTGTGGTGTGAAAAAAGATAAATAAGAGGAAACAGGGGCAAAAATTGGGGTGAATGGGACTAGAACCCCGGACATTAGAGCTTGGATTAGCGTGAGGCAAAAATAACGTCTCATTTGGTTTCAAGGTATGCCGATGGGGTCCCCACTATTTCCCTGGGCCAGACAACCTTGGGCTGAGGTTGCCCAGGGCAGCAAACAGTGCCATTTGATGACCCGCGAAGGGGAAAGGCCCCTGGCATGTCCCCGGTCCATCCCGGGGATAGTTCGCCTGGTGTCGATAGGCCACGGAGAAAACCCTCGACTCGCTCGCTCTCTTACGACCGACTAGGTGCCATCGACCAAGATCCATATCTGCCTCCAACCTCTGAGCTCCTCCGTGTCCGACCTCCACCGCCGACGAACAAAGCAACGTCCCTCGCAACCCTCCCCAAGGTGCTTAGCATCCATGCTCCGCCCCTCGAGTGACAGCGACGGTGACAGACCGCGGCCGTCACCCTCTTCCTTCCCCGGACCACCTCTCCACCTTGAAGCTTGTGTCCCATCCGGTAACAGCGATAGCGACGGCAGCAGGCACCTACTTAGACTAAGGTTTACCCCTCCTCTTCCACCTCATATTTTTTCTCTCCATACGATGCACTCACCGTCCATGAACTTTCTGATCCAGATCCAAGAACCTGTGCACCGACTTCACTTGTTTTAGGCAATCAACATCCTAGAGCCCGCTGTAACCAATCAAGAGTGAGGACAAATCGCCTCGTTTTAATTGGTAGTAGATGTGTGCACTACTTCTGCTTCAAAATTAGGCTTTACCTCTTTTTTCTAGCTACTATTTAGTGTAAGCCATGCTTTGTTTCTGATGGATTACAAAAAAGGCTTCTGAATGTAAAAGACTTGTTAGGTCATCTAATTTTGTGTCTTGATGGAGATTAGTGGTTTTGGTTGCCCAGAAGAGCAAATGCTCTTGTAGAAGTCCTCATGCTGTGTTTTTGCTCTGATGCATGGTCCTATTATGAGTATTATAACATTTGGATGCTTCAGTGAAGACTGGAGAGTAACTAACTGGAGTTGAGAAGAGAAGGCAAAACATCGCAAAACATTTCTCTTGATTGGACTTCTTCTTCCTATAAAAACTAAAGAGATGGGTTCATTTTGATGTGATTGCAACAAAGCCAACTGATATTATTATCGATGTAGTGCTGTTAAATTATCACAAATAGCCCTTTGTTGGCAGACAGTATAGTAGGGAAGCTATAGAAAGTAACACCTTCAAATGAGTTCATGCTCATGGGCTCATGGCAGTTTTTTAGGGTTATCTTGTGTTTTCTTGTCAATGCATGTTCTACAGCTTTGTTGGCATCCATTTTGTTTCTTGGGAGAGACTATGAACACAAACTCTTAAGCTTTGTTGGCTATTTTTTCATCCAACAATATATTCCTCGTTCATACTTTTGGTAGGCTAATTCTGTTTCATCCACGACAATATTGTTTTTTGTTTATTTAAGTGGTGTGGTATGTCAGTTGCTCGATTGTTACTTGTTATAGCTAGCTGAAAATGTAGTTGGATTCTTATATGCACATGCATGCTAACACTGTACGGTTAGTTTTCTTGGAAATATGCATCCGTTTGTGTGCTGATTGGATAGTCATCTATGCACATGTGGGCTAATGATGTATATATGTATCTTCTGCTGATTAGATAAATGCATCTAGGTATTGATCTAAATGTTGCCACTCCTAGCAAACTAACATGACAGTGTATATTATTTTGAATATTGTACATTTGGAATAGTGTTTATACAATTGAAAAGCTTCGAGGAGTATTTTCAAGTTGGTTTCAGTGTAACATTCTTTTCTTCCAGAATGATGTCTTTCATGCCGTGGTCGTCTAGGAATCAGAGGGAACAATATTTGATTTATAAGAACTTAAATCAGCCTAGCTTATTATGTTTGCATCTATTTCATTGAGAACCATGCATGTGTGCTTATATATAGTTTAAAATGTCATATTATATAGTAACTATATTGTTCTATTTTGATTTGCAAGTTTCCTAAAGCTAACCAATGAAAATGTTCAAAGAAGTTGATGGTGGAAGTTTCAATAGAGTGATTATTCCAGTGACAACACATTTGGCATTGATCAGTCACATATGTACATCTTTTTAATGGAACTAAATGTGTCGTTTCCCCTCCTTGGAGGCATCGGTATGGATCGATCCCCTCACTTCCCTGCCCCTAGGTCTCCCGGGAAAGAGCCCCAACTTTGTTGGGCGGTGGCGGTGCTTTCGGCGATGTTCCCTTCTTGAAGGCGCCGCTTTGCGAGCCTTGTGGTCGGGGTGGCGCTTGTGGGTGGTGGGTGGCGGCGGCGGTGTGGCCCTCTTGTCCTAATGTGAAACTTTCCCCTCCGGTGTTGGATGTGTGCAACAACGATGTTCTGCTCAAGGAGAGCCTCCAACGTCTCGTTGGGGATGTGCTGACCCTCTCTACGAGGCCATCTTCCGGCATCATCCATCCCATCTTGTGATGGTGCGGCGCCTTTGATCCAGGCAAGGTGGTAGTCGTCTTCTTCAAAGATGGCGTAGCGGATGTGTCGTGCCGGGGCCCATAGATGCATGGTGACGGCATATGCCCAGCTGGTGTCGGCTCCTCTATCCCCCGAGCCAGTGTGATATTGTTCCTGGTGCAGCATTCTGAGGTCCTCCTCATCTTCGGCTTCTTTCTCTTTTGATTATCTTCAGTTTCCATAGCGTGTGAGTAGTTTGGTGTTGTCCATTGTTTATGTATCTTACCGACGTGTTGTTGTTTCTTTTGCCTGAGGGTGTATGCTTGTAATACTAGCAGTTGATGGCTTTGTTAATTCAAAAGGCTAGGCTAGGTTCGAGCCTCATGTCGGACTCAGCTGATGCCTTTTCTCCAAAAAATGTTAAACCATGATTAGCGCACCAAAATTTATCCTCGATCTTGTGTTATGTATGGTCAGCATGTGTGATGTGGACTGAAGTGTTTTCTTCCTTATTATGCGTGTTTCATATTTGTTGGTTTATCCTTGAAATTACTGAATTATTCTCCATTGTTCTGTCATTCCTGAGCTTTCCATCAAAATTATAAATTTACTTACTTCCGTACTTGTTGGGGATACAACTATTGGGTATGACCTGCCCAGGAGGGGCCGGGTCATACCAACGACGGTTCATCAAGAAAAAACCCATGAAGATGTTGAAGATGGTGGTTCATGAAACAGACTTGCTAAGGGCCCCAAGCCCAACGGTGATTAAGGCCCACATCTATAAACCGCCATATATGTGTGACTTGTATTGTAAGGCAGGAGTAGTTGGTCACCGAGCCGGATACATTTGTATAAGCCGGCCGGGACTCCATGAGCCGCTGGGCGTCTACCTGTGTATATAAAGGGATGACCCGTCAGCGGTTTAGGGACAAGAAACAAGAGAGACCAAAAGCTAGGTTAAGCGTATTCGCTCCCTCGTAATCTAACCCAAGCAATACCACCTCAACTAGAGTAGGCTTTTACCTTCTTAGCAAGGGGCCGAACCAATATAACTCCCGTGCCCTTTGTCCCATTTAACCCCTTCAAGCTAACCTAGTTGCGATGGCTCCACGACTAAGTCCTTCCGCTAGGACATCTGCCGTGACAAATCCACGACAGTTGGCAGCCACCATTGGGCCAGCGCACGGTGGTTTCGAGTTCTTTAAGGGCAGCTTCGAGGGATCAAGGAATACGCTGTGGGCCGGATGACTAAGAGTTGTTGTGGCAAGCTCTACATCGACGATGCAGGCTGGGGCCCCGAGGCCGGCACAATCGAGTACAGGTACCCGGTCCCCTTCGGTGGAATCCACGTCTTCATCGGCAAGATCGGCGAACCGGGCCCTGAGCCGAACATCTGCACCGACATCATCGAGATGGCTCAGCGTGCACGGCCCACCCTGGTTCAGCCCGCCACGAAGCGTGCCTTTGTTGGTTTTATCCATGGGGTAGAAATTGAAGATGGATCTGTTTCTGGCGGTGAGACGACCATCTATTCTGGTGGTGGGTCGTCCACATGCGAGACCAACTAATTGTATCAACTTCAAGATGGCTGGCTTGGGGACAGTTTTGATGGTGATAGTATTCCAGACCCCTGCGAGCCGCCAAATATAGTGCGGTTTTCATGGCTGGTACACAACCGGTGCTCGGTTCATTAACCGATGCGGCCATGACCTCTAACTCCATGGCCGCGGCCGCGGCTATTGCTGGTGGCCCTGCGCGCCCGCCGGCTCAAGGTCTCACCAAATTGCTGGAGGCAGTAGCAACTTTGATGGGGGTGGAGGTAACCTCGGACAACCAAGATCAGCATAAGGCGGATGTGGATAAGTTGCGGGATGAGATAGCTCCAGCCAAGGAGGACTTGGTGGCTGAGAACACCAGGATGGCTGCAGAATGGGCCGTTTTGGATGCATAGGCGGAGTGAATCCAAGCCGACTCCTTCCGGCTCACGTTCGATCAGAATTCTTCAAATGAGGTCATGAGAAGGAGACACCAGGGTCATCTACCCCCGGTTTATGAGCCAATAAATCTCTTTAACACGCCTGTAGCAGGGATCAGCGACCTGTCGGTGGTAAACCGGACGGTCGAAGCGCCTGGAGCTGGAGGTCCGGTTTAGCCACGAGTGATGGGCTCTCCGCGTGTGAAAAATTCCTCGTCTCAACATGTTCTGAAGCCGCCGGGTCATTATTCCAACCCTTTGGACAATATGATTGATGCATCAACATGATTGGTGGCTCTGCCAGTTGAAGGCAAGTCTCTGACGGTGGTTGAAATGTGGAGGGCCAGAGAACTTCTTCAGACAGCATTGGAGCAGTAAGCTGCTTATTCTTATAGTCGTGAGCGGATTCACTCAACCCCTCGTCCAAGACGGAGTTATAGCAGGCACATTGACTCACCAGCGATTTCAAGTGCTGAACAGTTCTGTAACCAACCCCATGGGCATGACCCGGTGCATGATGATGCCAATGCCCAGGCTCTAGTGGATCAGGGCAGGGCACGTCGAGAGGCCGAGCTGGCGGCTCAGCTAGCGGTTCATCAACAGTATTCGGTTTACCCAACAACTTTAGTGGAAACAGGTGTGGCATCTAAGACCTTGGGCGTGCCCTGTTTAGTGTCGGCTCCGCATAATGAGCATTTACCGAAGGACTTCAAGGGTCCTCGCAAGGTGCCAAATTACACAGCAGATCAACCTCCTGAAGCTTGGGTTGAAAGTTATGAGATGGCCATGGAGATGTTGGATGTTAGTGAGGCTGCGTGTGCCCACTATTTCACCATGATGTTAGAAGGACCGGGACGTACTTGGTTGAAGGGACTCCCCGCCAATTCTATCACATCGTGGGCGGAGGTGAAGGCCCGGTTTATTCAAAACTTTAAGGATACGTGCAAACAGCCTATGTGGATCGTGGATTTGGTGTCTTGTGTCCAAGGTGAAGGCGAATCAACAACCAACTAGGTGCGTCGGGTCTCAACTACCATACACTCATCAGATAATATCAACGTTGGCTCGGCAGTTTCAATGTTGGAGAAAAAATGTCGTTTCCTCCCTCTTAAACAAAAGCTTGGGTGACTTAAGCACCATTGCGGTGACATGAGGGAGCTCATGGCAGGCCTGGTCAAGTATGCCAACTCTGATAGTACCAAGGACCCCGAGTCTGATGACGAAAAGACGGGCAAGGGAAAGAAGAGTAGCGGCATGAAGGAACATCAGTATAACCCGGCCAATCAGAATGGTAACGTAAGCGCAGAGCTGATGGAAATTTAGACTTCATGGCCCATACTAGCGCGCGGAATAATAACCAGCATTGCAAGGGGAGGCCAGCTCAGTTTGGAGGGGGAGAAATCAACCTCGAGGCAATAATGAACTAGCCGTGTCCGAGGCACGGAACACAGGAGAGGCCATCTAAGCATTTGTGAAAGGATTGTCTCATCAGGAAAGAGTTCAAGAATTCCCATCTTTTTCAGAATAACCATGGCCCGAATGGCGACTCAGGATCCGGTTCTCACGGTCCGGGTCATGGAGGTGGTGGTTCAAATTCCGGTTTTGAAGGCCAAGGTAATCAGGGCGGTTACAATCAATAGAACAATCAGGGGAATCAGCAGTAGTCCGGTTATCAGAGTAAGCCGAAGCAATTGAATAGTACGTAGTGCCACATCTTCACTACGAGTTTATGTAAGTGGATTCAGAAGCTCCATAGAAGGCCAGTAAACACCGTTGAGCCAGCGGCGCCCCGTTACTTACGATGGTCTGAACACCCTATTCTCTGGAGCCGTGAGGATCACCCGCCCCGGGTTGATAATCCAGGTCAATTGGTGCTGGTGGTGGCACCTCAGGTTGGAGGATATAAATTCACTAAAGCACTCATGGATGGAGGTAGCATTAGTAATATCCTTTATTATGAAACTTTTCATCGCATGGAGTTGACAGACAAAAATCTTAAGCCGTCGAACACTGTTTTCCACGGTGTGGTGCCTCGTAAGTCGGCATATCCAGTGGGTAAAATATCTTTGGAGGCTGCCTTTGGATATGAGTATGATTCCAGATCTGAGACGTTGACCTTTGAAGTGGTTAAGATCAAAAGCCCTTATCATGCTCTATTTGGGCGGCGGGGTTATGCTAAATTCATGGCAAGACCTTATTATATTTATCTGCAGCTGAAGATTCCGGGTTACAAGGGCACATCATAGTGCATGGGAGTCGCAAGATAGCCTTGGAGTGTGAAGAGGGCGCCACGGCTTATGCTGAGTCTGTTTGCGCCACGGAGGAGCTGAAATTTTATAAAGATAATGTTGATCCGACAGATATGACGTCCTTGAAGAAGCCAACCACATAGCATGAGCCTTTATTGAAGTTTAAATCGGCAGACGACACTAAGCTAGTTGATTTTGTTCCTGGCGACTCATCTAAGCAGTTCAGCATCAGTGCTAATCTGGATCCAAAATAGGAAAGTGCGCTCATCCAGTTCATCCGTGAGAACCAGGACATCTTCGCATGGAAGCCTTCAGATATGCCAGGTGTCCAGAGGGAACTTGCTGAGCACACTCTTAATATTGATCCAAAGTTTAAACTGGTCAAGCAATTCCTTCGTCGTTTCAATGAAGAGAGGCGTAAGGCTATTGGTGAGGAGGTAGCCCAGCTCTTGGCGGCTAGGTTCATTGTCGAAGTTTTTCATCCTGAGCAGTTCTTAAGAAAAATGGCACCTGGCACATGTGCGTGGATTATACAGACTTAAACAAGGCTTGTCTGGCTGATCCCTTTGCTCTCCCCCGTATTGATCAGATTATTGATGCTACGGTGGGTTGTGAGCGTCTGAGTTTTTGCATGCTTATTCTGGTCATCATCAGATCAAGATGGCAGCTAAGGACCAGGAGAAGACAACCCTTATTACTCCCTTTGGAGCCTTCTGTTATGTATCAATGCCTTTTGGGCTCAAGAGTGCCCAGGCGACTTACCAACGGTGTGTTCAAAATTGCCTCCATTATCAAATTGGGCGCAATGTTCAAGCTTATGTGGATGATATTGTGGCGAAGTCCAGGAAGAAGGAGGCCTTGATAGATGATTTAAAGGAGACCTTTGACAATCTCCGGGTCTACAAGATGATGCTTAACCTGGCCAAGTGTGTTTTTAGTGTGCCAGCAGGCAAGCTTTTGGGTTTTTTGTTTCGGAATGAGGTATTGAAGGTAACGCGAAGAAGATAAAATCTATCATCTCCCTGGCTAAGGCGGCGTGTTTCAATGATGTTCAGCGTTTGGTGGGTCATAATGCAACTTTAAGCGGGTTCATAAGCTGATTAGGTGAGAAGGCCATCCCTCTTTATCAGATGATGAACAAGACAAATCATTTCGTTTGGAATGATGCTGCTGATCAGGCGTTTGAGGCCTTGAAGAAAGAGTTGGCTGAGCCGCCGATTCTTGCTGCTCTGATTGATAAGGAACCTTTATTGTTATATGTGGCTGCCAATAGCCAAGCCGTCAGTGTAGCCATTGTGGTGGAAAGGCAGGAATCAGGCAAGGAGCATCCGGTTCAGTGGCCGGTTATTACATCAGTGAGGTGCTCATTGAGTCCAAGCAGAGTTATCCACATTGGCAGAAGCTTGTATATGGGGTGTTCATGGCTAGACGGAAGCTCAAGCAGTATTTTCTGGGTCATCCCATCACTATGGTTAGTTCTGCTCCCCTAGTGGATATTATTCAAAGCATAGAAGCCACAGGTCGGGTAGCCAAATGGGCCATTGAGCTTGTACCCCATGGTTTGAAGTATATGCCTCGCACAACCATCAAGTCCCAAGCACTTGTGGATTTTATCAATGGTTGGACATAGTTACAGATGCCTGAGGAGAAGCAGGATAACACATATTGGACTATTCACTTTGATGGATCTAGGCAATTGGAGGGCTTGGGGCTGGAGTTGTCTTGACTTCCCCACGAGGTGATAAGTTTTCTTACGTTCTCCAGTTGATGTTCCCTTGTACTAACAATGCAGCTGAGTATGAGGCCTTGATCGATGGTCTTCGGATGGCTAAATAGATGAGCTTAAGCTGGGTGAGGTGTTTTGCTGACTCAGGCCTGGTAGCCCAGCAAGTTTCTGGTACATGGGATTCTGAGGATCCACTCATGGCAGCTTATTGCCGAGAGGTTGATGCTATCACTGGCCATTTCAAAGGTTATCAAGTGGAACATGTTGATCGCAGAAAAAATGAGGCGGCTAATGCTTTGAGGCGGTTAGGGTCCCAGCATAAGTCGATGCCACCTGACACTTTCCTAGATATTCTGCATAACCCTTCAATCAAATTACCTACAGAGGAGGATTTAGCTATTCCTGACCCAGAAGCACAACTGGTGGTGGCTCTTCATGCTATTCCTGATTGGACAGTTCCATACTTGGCTTATATGACCCGACGAGAGTTACCTGAGGATGAAACTTTAGCCACGGACATAACCTGACGGTCTAAGTCAATGACTATTGTCGATGGAGAGGTGCATCATCACAGTGTCACATGGGCGTTTCAATGTTGTGTTTCTCTTGAAGAAGGCTGTGAGATTCTGCGATAAATTCACGAAGGAGATTGTGGTCATCATGCCGGTTCTAAGTCTCTCGTAGCCAAGGCTTTCCGTCATGGGTTTTATTGGCTGAAGGCTCATGCTGATGCTGAGGATTTAGTCAGTAAATGTGATGGTTGTGAGAAATTTGCGCGACGAGCTCATGTGCCGGCTCAAGAATTGAGGATGACTCTAATCGCTTGGTCATTTGCAATCTGGGGGCTTGATATGGTTGGACCTTTCAAAAGGTCCAAGGACAAAAAGACCCACCTCCTGGTGGCGCTTGACAAATTTACAAAGTGGGTTGAAGCAGAGCCGGTTAGCAAGTGTGACGCAACAACGACGGTTCAATTCATCAAAAAGGTGATCTTCGATTTGGTTTTCCCCATAGCATGATAACTGATCATGGCATTAATCTGTCCAAGGGTGCTATGAAAGAATTTTTCAGCGAGAACATATTCGACTTGACATATCATCAGTAGCTCACCCCCAGTCTAATGGTCAAGCTGAAAGAGCCAATCAAGAGATTTTGTGAGGCATCAAGCCCCGGCTTATGGTCCCTTTGCAATGGACGACGGGTTGTTGGGTAAAGGAGTTACCCTCAGTGTTATGGAGTATCAGCACTACCCCCAACAAATCTACGGGTTACACACCTTTCTTCATGGTTTACGGAGCAGAGGCGGTTCTCCCTAGTGACATCCCTCATGATTCGCCCCGTGTCGCGGCTTATGTGGAAGATGATAATGAAAAAGCACGTCAGGATGCACTTGACCTGTTGGATGAGGAGCGTGACCTTGCGGCGGCTCGTTCGGCGATTTATCAGCAAGATCTGCGTCGTTATTACAGCCGCCGGTTTAAAACGAGAACCTTTCAAGAAGGCGACTTGGTGCTTAGGCTTCTCCAGGATCAGAGTGATATGCATAAACTATTCCCACCTTGGGAAGGGCCTTTTGTTGTCAGCAAGAATCTGAACAATGGGTCATACTATCTTATTGATGTTTGAGGCCACAAGGACTCACGCACATCGGAGGAGGAGACCCTTCGGCCGTGAAATATCGCTCATCTTCGGCCTTACTATACTTGAGCCACCGGCTCTTGTGATGTGCATATTTTGACGGTGCATATATTATGATGAAAATAATAAAGCCGGCATCCCTGCTAATTCAGGACTTCTGCCGTTTCATTTCTTCGAAATTGAGTCTTTGTTGTCATTTCATATAAAAGGCTTAATGCCCAAAGTTACAGGAACCAAAGAGAGTTTGATGCACAACACAACTCAAACATGGGTACCCGTTGATCACAGCTGAGAAACATATCACTTGGGGGCTTCCTGTTCAAAGAACAGAGTTGTATCTACCCTCTTGATTAGCATGGATGCCAGGTGTATTCACCAAAAATCTGGGTTATCTGGCTTGTATCCAAGATGATCTTCGACCAGGTAATCCTGGATGACCCACCCTGTTCTTAACAAGTCAATCTCTTAAATGTGACCCTGAACTTGTCAAGGTTAAAACATTGATTGGGTCATGAAAGAGCCGGCTTACAGAAATGCAAGGAGAAGCTTAAGCTGATAAGCTGCCTTCCTTGAAACTTGGTTAAACCAGCCTATTTTGCACAATGCTACTCCGACCCCGCCATACTCTCGATAATTCGATCTTTTAAAGACCCTGAACTTATCCAGGTTAAAATGTCGATTGGGTCATGTGAGAGCCAGCTCATAGAAAGCGCGGATACTCTAGCGGCTATCATGCTAGTTTCATTGAAGAAGATATTTTGGCTCGGCGACCTATGAAAGCCTCGTTTTTTTGGTTTATTTATTTATTTTTATTTTTGGGTTTGGATCACCTCTTTTTCTTACCATATGGTTTTTTACAAGTCGGGCCATGCAACCTTGATTATGTCTCATATTTGGGATATTACACCCTACTCTGGTTATGGACTTATATGGTCGGCAGTGGAATTATATTGGGCATCATGACCCGCCCTGCGGTAAACCCCCGGGGCACTTATGATTAATTTGGGTGCAGGATAAAAGGGGTAAACAATTGATCTACCTGATGATATCATAAACATAAGTTGCGTATCCTCAACTGGCGGATCAACAATATCATGCAAAATAAAAACATGCACGATGGCATGGCAGATCAAGAGTTTCACTAGCCTACTACAAGGCATCTGGTGGCCCAATAAGAATAAATGTTTTTGTCAAACACAATAAAGTACTTTTCTTGGTAAGCTGGCTCATGACTGTTGGCGGGTTGAAGCCACCGGGTCATCTTGTGCTTCTTCTTCATCTTTAGCTCCTTGGTTATCCATGATCTAGAAGTCAGGCGTAGCCCATTCGATACCGGTCAACACTCTAAACACAGCCTCATCATCAATAAGGTTTGATGGATCAATGTCTGGAGCGAAGGTATGCTTACGAATTGGCGGCATGAGATCGGTCTCCTGATGAAGCGGCGCCTTTACTTTCTGATTAGTAGCATCGTAAACCGCCTGATACTGTGATAGCGTGGTCTCTTTAGCCAGCCAGGTTGCCAATGGACACAGTGATCTTACTATCTCTGCAAAATCATCTGCACTTAAGGGCGTCCCATCCTCTTTTCCACTTGGCCAACCGTTGGCCAGATCCTTCGGGTCAAGATCTACTTGCCATGATTTAGCCCAGCTTAGGGAAGTTAAAGCGCCAGCTCTGGCAGAGGCTCGTTTCAGCTCTTTAATCCTTTCAGGCACTACTAACAGTCTTTCCAATGTCTCCTTGATAAGAGTAGGTGACCGTTTTTTGTGAAGAGCAGCAACAATGGTACGTTGAGCACCAGTATATAGTTGGTCTACCAAAGTGTAGACAGCCTTCAACCGGACGCACATGTCTGAGCCCAAATTGTTGTTTCGAGAGCCTGTATCAATTCATTTATCAAGCCAACATAGTTTATAGCAGATTCAATGGGATAAATGAAAGAAGGGTTAATACATACCAAAGATAGCTCGTGACACGTTACTAATTTGCTGCCTTAAGCCAAACAGTTCATCAGTCATCGGCTTAAGAGCGGCTTCAGCTTCTTCTGCTCTTTTCAGTAGAGCTGTCTTTTTAGTCTTCCAGCTATCTTTGCCAGCTCTGAAGGTCTGCTTGATTTGCTCAATGTTTTCCAAAGAAATCCTCAATTCTGATTGGGCCTTGGATGTTAAAGATTGTTGAGTCTTTATGTTGGCCTTCAAATCATTGAGTTGTGAATCCTTCTTAGTCAATTCCGCATGTGACATAAGCGCACACAGAAAAGATTACGACCATGATTATCATTTGAAAGTCCCAAGCACAATACAAGTATTACTCTTATCACTTGGGGGCTAATGCATATTGCTCTTTTTGAAGACAAAATTTTCAAAGTCCCAAGCACAATATAAATATTATCCTTGGCACTTGGGGGATAATGCCTATTGCTCTTTTCCAAGACAAATTCATGACCCGGAAAAACGACGTGATCCGTTTTCCAAAGACTACAGCTTGTAGTGTTGATTTCAAACAAGATGATTAATCCCGACTTATTCATCACTGAGTAAACCGGCCCTTGGGGGCTACGGCTGCAATATTGATTCTTATTGCTTAAATTCCCGGGTTAACATATTTGTTAAGCTGGCCCTTAGGGGCTACACACGCAAAGTTGAAATACTGATATTACAAGTCCTGGTTCATATTGAAAGCATAAACCGGCCCTTGGGGGCTACTGGATTTGATCTATGCAACTACTAAAGTTTATAGTACATTCTATTCTATCATATCCAATAAACTTGGCAGCTAAGGGAAGTATATTCATATATAAAGGAGTGGTTGTGTTTACCTCATAGCACTCCTTCATCATGTTTATTAAGCCGACTTCAAAGTCATGGCTGGTATACAGGGGGATCAAGTAACCAGAATGGAGGTCTTGGGTGCTGAAATGGGCATAACTCTCCAAGCCTACTTTCCGTTTGCCCTTATCTTCAGCAGAAATTTCTTCCTTAGTGTTGTGCTTGGATAAGACAGTAGATTGGCCCGGGGCGGTGAATCCAAAACCATTGACAACAACATCTTCAGTCTTTTCCTCAGTAGGCTTGGCTGGGCTTGGGGGCTTAGAGATAGCCGTTTCAACATCCATATCATCTAGGGAGAGTCCATGGTCTTGTGGTGGTGGATCGTCAAGAGCGGCCTCAACAATCGGGTTAGAAGGTTCTAATTGTTGTTTTTCCGGTTCAGACGGGTTGGCGTCGTCGACCGGTTTATTCAGCTTGGCCTTCTTGCTGAGCTTGGCTTGCCCTCTGGAAATAAGAAGTGTAAAGAGGCCAGTGCAATGGTTAGGTATAAGGTCTAAATAGTTGAACATATTCTTACCCAGGTACAATCTTGAAGGCTGGGATTTGAGTTACCATTGACTCGCCAGAGGAGGAATGAGAAGTCCCCTGATAGTTTGAATCACACGGGTTAAGAGGTTGTCAGAAATAACCCGCCTTGGGATAAAGTATATCAGAAATATGTAAGACCTGTGGGTGACGTTTGCGAGCCGGCGTGTTTGGTAAGCCGGAGGAAGTAATTACAACACCACTATGACAGGTGGTGCAGCGAGCTTCGTGTTGTTGTTTCCTCAAAAGAAAGTTGGGATCCAAGTGAGCTAGAGGATGAGAAAGGCTTACTTTCTGGCTTGCTTGTCAGGTTTTCTGTGTTGGCAGAGACTGTGAGCCGGAGGAAAGAATAATTACCTCTGCGTCGTCTTCATGGCTGGCTTCTGCGTCATCCTGATAATAATCGTTGTTAATGAGGTGTATAAAAAAGAGCCAAGTGAATCAAGTTCTACCTCTGATTCATCATCATCAGCGTCATCATCAATATTTAAGCTGGCCGACTCGGCGGCTTTCTTCTTAGCAGGTTTTTTGGTGACCTTGGTTTTTGTATGAGCCGACTTAACCAGCTTATCTTGCGGTTTCTTCTTCCAAAATGGAGAGTCAGCCTGTTAAGGTCAAAAGATCATGAGTGGGTATACTTATTGAAAATGCTGATGGAGCGGAAGATGTGTAAACTTACGGCTGGCGGCTTGTTGAAGGTGCTAAAAGGACTAAGTCATGTCTTGGTGCATTCTTTTAAAGGTTCGTTCAACAATTTCTTTGTGGCTTCAATGATTTCTTCATCGGATAGTTGGATGTCACATTGGTGACGGCTTAATGGCAAGATGCTCCAGGACACCTAGCACCGGACAAGGTCGACGTTGGTTAAACCATTGGCCATAAGGGCTCTGAGCTTTGAAAATGATGGTGCATATTTGGCCCGCTCCTTCGCACTGAGCAGTGAGGGGAGTGGATGCGTGTTGCTAAGCAGATGATCGCGGTAACCCGGTAAGGCATTCTCGTCGGCTGGAGATGTGTCTTGACAATAGAACCAAGTCTGGTTCCAGTCTTTGGGGTGACTTGGCGGCTTAGCATAAGGAAAGCTGACGTCTTTCCTCTTTTGAATTGAAACCCCGCCGAGTTCAGAGTTGGGCCCATCAACAAATTCAGTCTGGTTATTTAAATAGGAGAACTCTCTAAATAAATCAACTGTGGGCTCCTCTTGAAGATAAGCTTCGCAAAACAATTGAAAATTGCAAATGTTGGACATGGAATTGGGTCCGATATTTTGAGGGTGAAGTTGGAGAAAATGAAGCACATCACGGAAGAACTCTGAGCCGGGTGGGCTGAACCCCCGACTCAGGTGATCAGCAAAAACAATCACTTCCCCGTTCTTGGGTTTAGGAGGAAATTCTTCAGCAGGGAGCCTCCAATGAATGACTTCTTTTTTGTCTACAGCGCCAGTGGCAACATAGTTCTTCAAATCTTCCTAAGTAACCTGGGATTGGACCCAGTTACAAGCAGAATATTTCTTAGCCATTATTGATGAGATGAATGAAATATTGTGCCAGTTCAAGATTAGATGGTTAAGCCGGCTGACGAGTTAAATAATGAATAACAATAATGAAGCATGCATAGGTACTAAGCCAGAGATTGATATTTAAAGAGGAGCTATTAGCGACTTAGGAGGGGACTAATGGTACCTGGTGGATTACTATTTCTATGTTAAGCCTCCCTCATAATTTTTTATTTACAGATCCAAGAAAGGGAAAATTACTAAGTTTTGGAAAAATAGGTTTCACAGATTGATATCATAATTTTGGATCTACAGCGCATCAGATAATGGAAAACAGATCTAGACCGAAGTTGTAGTGTCGGAGCAGTTCATATGTCCAGATTTGTTTTTTTTTGCAAAAGGAGATGAACTAATAGTGAAAATAAGCGTTACGACTACCACCGCGCAGGAGAGGCACCAAGTTCGAATAAAAAATAAGTGCTACATCAAAGAACAAAGATGAACTTCGATGAACTCATGGAAACCCTAATGGGATATATGGGAAAAGAAAGATGGAGGACTCATCGGAGCTGCTGAACAACGGCGGCGTGCAGACGAATTCTGGTCAGATCAGGTCGATGCTGCGGCCGCGGTTGAGGCAGAGGTGAAGGTCGACGGCGGCGGCGGAGCTCGGGTGCTGAGACGACGCGAGGTGGAAGATAGACGGAGAGGCAAGGGGGAAAGTGAAAGGGACCCCTGGCTCTATTTATAAGACGAAAGGATAAGTGACGCGTGCGGGAATCGAGGAGGTTAAAAAATGGATATGTGATGGCGCGGATGCCTCGATTTTCGGAGGTTTATTAAAAGAGAGGATATATTAAGATTTGAGATTTATGTAATATTAACTATTGGTGACGTGACGGCGGGTTACTACGATCTTAGAAGATGATGTCACGGCGAGTTATAGGATCTCGCAAGAATAAAGGAAGAAGGATTTCTCTAATTGTTCAAGATTGACATGAACAAATTCAAATCAATCTGGGGCCTAATGTTGGGGATATAACTATTGGGTATTACCCTCCCAGGAGGGGCTGGGTGAGGGAGTGCTGGACTAAGGGGTCCTCGGGCGTCCGGCCTGTTATCTATTGGGCTAGACTGATAGGCTGTAAAGACATGAAGGCCGAAGAATGTACCTGTGTCCGGATTGGGCTCTCCATGGCGTGGAAGGCAAGCTTGGCGACCGACTGTGAAGATTCCTTCTTATGTAACCGACTCTATGTAAACCCTAGATCCCCCCCGGTGTCTATATAAACCGAAGGGGTTAGTACGGAAAGGATATACTCATTACCATAGTCATACTGGTTAGACTTCTAGGGTTTAGCCATTACGTTCTCGTGGTAGATCAACTCTTGTAACACTCATACTCATCAAGATCAATCGAGAAGGACGTAGGGTATTTCCTCCATAGAGAGGGCCCGAACCTGGGTAAACATTGTGTCCCCCGTCTTCTATTACCATGGATCCAAGACGCACAGTTCGGGACCCCCTACCTGTGATCCGCCGGTTTTGACACCGACGTTGGTGCTTTCATTGAGAGTTCCACTGTGTCGTCGACGAAAGGCTCGATGGCTCGCCTTGTCCTTAAAGACAACATCACCTCCGGAGGAGCTCTGGCCCCGGGCCAAACCCTCCAGTTGGGCGGCTTTACTATGATCGCCCATTCGGCCGTTGAGCCTCTCGGGCCATAGAAAACCCCCTTCGCATCAACTCCGAGCACTCCAAGCAGATGGATCTGACAGAGTTTTTGTCTTTGAACGAACTCCTAGATCACATCGCCGCTTTGGGAATAGCCACAGACTATGATCGGATCGGGCCTAAAACTGACCAAGGAGAAATCGAGACCCTACCGATCACCCACCAGATTGCGGTGGTCGTGGAGCAGGACAGCAAGTCTTCTTCTATATCAAAGACGGATTATGTTCGGACCACCGATCAGGAAGAGACGGATACCCACCCGTAAAAGAATGCGACCAACCCTCTGAACATAGCATCGGACGGCGGTCCTAAACAATCAGAAGATATTCCGGAACCCGGACTGTTAAGCCCGGAAGGTCGTCAGACTCCGGATAATCGGTCAGGTCGGCGTTTGGATTTAATTCCACCCAGCCACCCGAATATAGACGCTCTCATGAGCATAAAACAGCAGTCTCAGGAAACGGACCATCACTTCTGGGCCAGATTCCTCCTTGTTAAGGACAAGGTAAAAGATTGCCGTGACGAGGACACAATATCAGCGTTCCGCAACAATTGCGCGGACGAAGGAATCCTCAACGCCGTTAATCTCCGCCGCATACTGAAATTCGCTGACTTAGCAATCATCGTACAAAAGTACAGCGCGAGGGAGAGCACCTGGAAAACTCAGGAAGCTCATTGGTAACCGTCATTCCCAACTCAACTCCCCCTACAGGCGAAAAGGGTGCACCCTCGTGGCACGCCCAGTCCAACAGTCATGAAACACAAAACCACTGTGCGGCACGACACCGTTCTGGTCGGGTGGCTCGATGGCCCATGAAAAATACATACAACAACAGATACCATGGCAATCCACAGCCTTAGAGCATGTTGGATACTATGACAGGTAGCCAAGAGCGGCGAGGACATCCTTATCAAGGATGACCCAGAACGGCATCCCCCAGGGGACGATAACTCAAGAGTATTGACAGTCTTTGAGACATTCGCTTCAAACAACAAGCGCAAAAGGGCGCTTCGCGAGCTCGCCGAAGTCTGCCAAATTGCCGCGATAAACCCCTGGAATGACATGGCTATAACATTCAATGTGGGTGATGAACCAAAGTACAGAACACTATGAGCGCCAGCCGCGTTAGTCCTCAGACCCATCATGGACGGGTTTCGACTTAACAAGGTCCTCATGCACGGCGGCAGCGGACTAAACCTCATTTATTAGGACACACTCCATAAAATGGAAATAGACAGGAGCCGCATCATGCAAAGTAACACAACCTTCTGAGGAATTATTCTTAGTTGGGAGGCGCGGTGCGCGGAGCAAAATCACACTTGACGTAGTATTTGACACGCCGGAAAACTATCGGTCCGAAGAAATAACTTCCCAAGTGGCCCCTTTCAGGAGCGGATATCACACCCTGTTGGGGCGGGATGCTTTTACATGCTTTCAGGACATACCCCATTACGGGTACATGAAGCTCAAAATGCCCGGACCAAACGGTATAATCACTCTCGTTAGAGGTTCAGACATAGTACTCCGCGCTGAAAACAAAACCACATCCCTGGCCCTGGAGGAGCTATCCGAAGATCTCGCGGCCGACGAATTAACCGCACTACGCTCCACAGTGGACAGGGAAGATGTGATCCTCGACAAACGCCCTAAATCCACATCCTTCAAACCAGAAGAAGAAATAGTCAAATTCCAGGTCCACCCAACGGACCCCAAGAAGAAAGCATCCATCGGAGCTCAACTGAACCCACCAGTTGACACCGCACTACGAAAATTCCTGCGCGAAAACTGGGACATATTCTCCTAGCGCCCTTCAGATATGCCAGGGATCCCATGCGAGCTGGCCGAACATAGACTCAATATATTAAAGGGGTATAAACCAGTCAAGCAATCAATACGGTGCTTTTCCGAACCCAAGCTACAAGCCATGGGGGAGGAGCTGGCCAAACTCATCGAGGCCGGATTCATTAGAGAAATCAAACACCCGGACTGGCTGGCAAACCTGGTGATGGTACCAAAGAAAGACAAATCCTGGCGCCTGTGCGTCGATTTCAAAGACCTCAACAAGGCTTGCCCTAAGGATCCCTTCCCCCTCCCCCACATTGATCAAATCATTGATGCCACCGCAGGACATGGCTCACTGTGTTTCCTCGATGCATATTCCGGATACCATCAAATCAAAATGAAGGAGTCCGATCAAGCACCAACATCATTTATCACCCCATATGGGCCATTTTGCTTCAACACCATGCCCTTTGGGCTCAAGAACGTTGGCGCCACATACCAACGCATGATTCAAACATGCCTGCAGAAACGGATCAGAAAACAGTAGAAGCTTACGTCGATGACGTCATCATCAAAACCAGGCATGTTGAAACACTAATAGACGTCTTGCGTCTTAAATTCGACAACCTCCGGGCATATGGCATTAAGCTCAACCCGGAAAAGTGTGTCTTCGGCGTCCCCACTGGAAAACTCTTGGGCTTCATCGTTTCTAATAGAGGAATCGAAGCAAACCCAGCCAAAATCCGAGCTTTGTCACAATAGGCTAAGCTAACAGACCTTAAACAAGTTCAAAAGCTTGCGGGTTTCGTAGTAGATCTAAGCCGCTTTATCTCTAGATTGGGAG
Organism: Triticum urartu; assembly: GCF_003073215.2. Lineage (NCBI taxonomy): Eukaryota > Viridiplantae > Streptophyta > Magnoliopsida > Poales > Poaceae > Triticum > Triticum urartu. The sequence goes on from NC_053025.1 coordinate 348,936,045, forward strand.
AAAAGGCACTGCCACTCTATCACCTTCTATGGTGAACCGACCACTTCGAGTGGACGGACGCAGCAACAGCCGGACTGGAGGAAATAAAAACCCTTCTTGCAAGAAATCCAATCCTGGACGCACCAAACGCTGGCGAACCAATGTTATTATACATATCGGCAACACACCAGGTGGTGAGCGCGGTACTCGTCGTTGAACGAGACCAGGACGGGCATAAATTCCCGCTTCAGAAGCCAGTATACTATGTATCTACTGTCCTTACACCATGCAAATCCCGGTTCCCTCATTATCAAAAAATAGCATATGCGGTCTTTATGGCTTCTCGAAAGCTCCGTCACTACTTCCAGGAGTGTTCGATTGCGGTGGCCTCCGAAATACCACTCAATGACATCATAAACAACCGCGATGCTACGGGCCGGATTGCCAAATGGGCCATTGAACTCCTCCCATTTGACATTACATATAAACCACGTCGGGCTATCAAATCCCAAATACTAGCCGACTTCGTCGCCGAATGGACAGAGGCCGAAGTCCCTAAAGAGTACGACACATACTCCAATTGGGTCATGTACTTCGACGGCTCCAAAATGCTGGCAGGGTTAGGAGCGGGCGTCATTTTAACGTCCCCTATTGGAGACATCGTCCAGTACGTACTCCAAATACTATACAAAGACTCTAATAAGGCAGCAGAATACGAGGCCCTATTACATGGTCTCCGGATGGCTATCTCCATGGGCATACAAGGCCTAGAAGTACGCGGGGACTCCAACCTTGCAACATCTCAAATAAACAGAGATTTTGATGCTAAATATCCGAAGATGGCAGCGTATCGTAACGCAGTCATAAAAATGTCGGCCCGGTTCGGGGGACTCGAGTTCCATCATGTGGCTCGAGAAAGTAATCAAGTGGCGGATGTTCTTGCTCGTATCAGCGCTAAGCGCGACCCCGTCCCACCTAATATTTTCCTGGAAAGTCTCTTTAAGCTATCCGTGGTGTGGCAGGGGGAAAACGGCAATACTAATCCGGATCCAAACATAATCCAAGATCCAGGAAACACCGACGTTGTCGGGGGCTCAGCCATCAAAATAACACCGTCGGTGCATCTCATCATGGCAGTCATTGCCCCATGGACTGAACCCTTCCTGGCCTACCTCAACAGGAAAGAGCTTCCTGAGGACCAGAATGAGGCCCGTTGCATTGTCCGGCATTCAAAGGCCTACAAGGTTCTTGATGGAGAGCTCTACAAGAAAAGCGCCACCGGAGTCCTTCAACAATGTATATCCGTGCAAGTGGGGCGACAACTCTTGGCTGAAATTCATGTCGGACTCGGCGGGCACCACGCCATAGCTCGGGCCCTTATTAGCAAGGCCTTCCGTACAGGGTTTTATTGGCCGATGGCCCAAGCAGATGCGCATGACCTTGTCCAACGTTGCGTCGGATGCCAACTCTTTGCCAACCAAAGCCATATGCCCCCCACCGCCTTACAAACAATCCCCATCACTTGGCCTTTTGTGGTCTGGGGACACGATATGGTTGGACCCCTTAAAGGGGGAAGCCATAAGAAAAAATATCTACTAGTTATGGTAGAAAAATTCACTAAGTGGATAGAGGCTAAGCCGGTCAAAACGGCTGAGTCCGGCCCGGTGATAGACTTCATATCCGTTGTTGTGCACCGTTATAGTGTCCCACACAGCATCATCACTGACAATGGCCCCAATTTCACAGCCGACGAAGTAAAAACTTGGTGTACTAATCTGGGTATTAAACTCGATTACGCCTCCGTCTACCACCAACAAACCAACGGTCAAGTCGAACGAGCCAACGGTCTTATTATGAGCGGCATCAAGCCCAGACTAGTGCGGTCTTTGAAAGAATCAGACAAGCACTGGGTTGAGGAGCCCGGCTCCGTACTCTGGGGGCTGCGGACCACGCCCAACCGCACTACCGGATACACACCTTTCTTCATGGTGTATGACACAGAGGCCGTATTGCCCTGCGATATTAGTCATGACTCACCTCAAGAGCATATGTACGAAGAGAGAGAAGCCGAGCTTGATCGGCAGTATGGCCTAGATTCCCTGGAGGAGGAACGCGATGTCGCAAAAGCCCGTTCAGCATTTTACCAACAACAGGCTCGAAGATATCAAAGCAGAGAAGTACGGGCCAAGACTTACAACGTTGGCGAACTCGTTCTACGCCTGCTGGAGAAGAAAAAGGACAAGCTCAAGACCAAATGGGAGGGTCCCTTCATAATTGACGAAGTTCTCACTGGAGGAGCGTACTGTCTTCGCTATGCATCAGATAATCGCCTCGAACCGAAGCCAGACTCCGGAGATTCTATGCCTAGCACCAAACCCCTTGTTCGTCTCCTCCTCCCCTATAGTTTTCATTATTTTTTCTCTCTTTTCAGATTATTTTCTTCTCTCTTGCTTTAATGCTTTGGTATGGCTAGACCACACATCATCGATACATACATCTCTAAATACGTATGTCACTTGTATATGAGTTTTCGGACAGAAGTTCTTGTCATTCTTTGCGCATTAAGCACCTCACATATGAGTTTTTCCATATGTATCTTTTCTTTGCGACTATATGCATCGATATGACTTAAGTTTTGGCCAAGCTGGGTTGCCTTGTTCCTGTACTTATGCCCTATATTCCCGTTAGTTCGGCTAGGGAATAAAGGGAGCACCTCTGCGATTGTTAATGCTGGGTCATCCGGATGTGTACCTCAGACTGGGTGAAGCCGAAATCTAGCATTCTTAAGGGAATATTTAGTCAGCAAATTAAAGATGTTTTCTAAACTCACTCCATTATGCACCCCTAGAAGTTATACAAACTGTGGTGATCGCATGACAATTCGGACATGTACATTAAATACATGGACACCCAGGGAAAGGAACCCTTAACGGAACTATTATCTCTAGAAGATGTTTCTTACGATATCAATGTAATATAACATAGCTAGCCAGATACAACTTGTCTGTTCAAGCAACTACGACCCCTACGCCTAGTTTTCCAGGCATACCCCAGCCTATTCGGCCGTGACGGTATTTGGAAACACACCGCACCTTCGGGTCCGGAGGTCGAAGCGAAAATGTCTGCCATGACAAATAATATACAATTCCGCTAGATGAGGAATGTACACAGTCAGCTGGACTTGAACACCTCTTCCTCTACACCTTCCAACAGTCAGTCTAACTTACAATCCTATTGGGAATATTTGGCGGCCAACTCTACTTGGTAATATACTATACTAACAGGAATTTCTTCCCCATTCGGCCCTACCAGTCTGACACGAGCCATGTGATTAGGATCCAGCTTGGTATATCACGTCTTCACCATGGCCCAGGCCTCTCGCGCACCCTCTTGGCAGGCAGATATCTTCACCATAGCCGGATACGCTGCCGCACTCCCTTGAACAGCTCTACCAGCTTCTCGATGCTTCCTGGAGAGGAAGTCAGATGGCCATAAAGCCTTGGCTACACTCCGCATAGCCTGCCGAGCTTGCTCGTGGAATTGCGACAGCCCTTGCAGAAGATCATTTGATGATCCGGACACTTCCTCTTCGGGGCGGTTCGTCAATACACCTGCAATTACAGTTATATTAGCTACCGCTACCTCCAAACTGCTATAAGATACAAGCGGCCACATACTGGATATGCTGCCTTGCAGCTTCTTGTTCTCCTTCACAGAGTCAGCTAGATGCGCTCACACATCTTTTAGCTCTTCGCCCAGTTTGGTGTTCGAATCCTGGATTTTCTTTTTCTCTTCAACGACTTTGTTAATACACGCTCGCCCGATGCTAATAGCTTTTTTGGCTCCGTTTTCATCGCTTCGAGCAGCGTCCAGCTACTCTTGTACTTGGTCTAACAACCCACCACGAATATTAGAACCCAGATTCACACTATCGGTGTATCATTATGAATTTTCGATAGAGGAAAATATTGCCGGGAGATGCCTTGTATTTCTCCAGTTCGACATTGGCAGCAAGTAGTTGGCGCTGACACTTCTCTAGTTCCTGAGCTAGCTGGGTATTCCTCTCCGTAAGCACCTGGTTGTACATTGATTCATAAATCAGTTGTTTCAACTCCTTTAAGTCTCGGGGGCTACTGGCATATGGTTATCATAGTCATACAACGCGAATTTACCTACAAATCTTTCAAATGTTGCTTTGTGGCCCTGTTAATCCCATCTCGAGCAGCCCGGATGTATACATCAGTGGAGTTGAAGGCGTTACACAACTCTTCTGAAAAGCCAGGGTCTTGTAAAATGGCCCGGCGGCACCGATGATTCATGGCACTCTCCACTTCCAAGTTGGTGACGGATACATCATCCGAGTCCTCGGCTGGAGGATAGTCCGGCGTCGCCCCTGCATTAGCCCCCGTCTGCATGGCAGGATTTGAATCCTGGCTACGGGAAGTACGGCCGCTCGAACCTCCGGATATAGTCCGGCGCACCTTCCTCCTGACACATGAAAAATGGGAAGGTCATGGTTGGACATGACTGCTCAGGTGCGGGTTGGTGAATTCGTACCTCCTCGACGAAGGCACGGCCGTGTCTTCGTGTGCTTTCCTCTTGGAAGGCTTGCCCAGCGCAATCGCCGAGCGTCTCCCCTGTGAAGCACGATACAGTGCGGTGGGTGAGGAAGAATAAGTGCACTCTTTTAGAGAAGGTGTTTCTTAATTATTTACATGTGAAGCGGGAAGAAGGCCAGGATGGTCGGCGGTGATGGCCACTTCTGTGCTGTCATAGCTTGTCTGGTAGAACACTCCCCCTGCAAGCACCATGAATATATCCGGATCCTCTTCAAACCCAGGATCTAGCTCCCGGTTGTGGATCTTCGGCTGTGGGGCAGGACTATGAAGTCCTTCGGTGACCTTCCACCAGTGTTGTCATAAATAGACTTGAAATTTATCAAAAATAATCTGGAGGGGAATGAGTGGAATAGAGGGGTCGAGGCTTACCCAACTGGGAGGATCATACATAGAATATCCATCTCCGCGCTTAATGCGAAGGAACTCCTCTTCCTTCGATCCCCTTTAAACAGCTCGACCAATATTTTGGCCAGAGCGGCAGGGGTATCCGGACCCTTCCGGCCATAGCGGGAGGCGTCATCCTCTCCATTATAGTGCCACATGGGCAGCCCTTTGTATTGTAGCGGCTGAACCCCACGCACTATGGAGATCGCCATTACCTCGATTACTGTGAGTCCGGACTGAGCGAGCGTCCATATCTTGCTCATAAGCTGGCAAACTTCTGCGTTGGCGTCCTCTTCAAGACTCCGGGGATGCCAACTATGGTGTTTCTTCAGCGGAACTCTCGCATATTCAGGAAGACCCTTTCGAACTGGGTCGGGAAGCGCGATGTCCTCAATATAGAACCATTCGGAAGGCCATTCTTCGGATGCCATCCCTGGTGTGCCGGACAGATATCCGGTATCAGCGATATGCCATACTTCGGCTCCGCCCACTTCAAATATTGACCCCTCGTGATTACGCGGGACAAGACAGAACAACTTCCTCCACAACTCGAAATGAGGCTCGATACCCAGGAATAGTTCACATAGAGCGACGTAACCCGCAATGTGCAGAATGGAGTCAGGGGTGAAGTTGTACAGCTAGAGGCCATAGTATTCCAGAATCCCTCGGAGGAATGGATGAATGGAAATCCAATGCCCCTTAGCAGGTACAGGAACTAGATCTGCGAGGGGAAGGAATCCCTGTGTCTACAGCTTCGTCAATTGACTGTGGGATACTGAACACCTCTCCCACTAGCCTTTCTGTGGGCGCTAGCCATGCTGGAATGGTTTTCTCCTGATTAGTTTCCGGGGATTTCCTCTGCGTGATGCCGAATGGATCTAGGATCCAATCTCTTTAATAGGTGCTCTTCCATGCATGGACGGGGTGTTATGTGCAAAAATACCCTGACCTTCCACCTTCACTTGACATGTGGGAGGCGAAGTTATTTAATGCGCAGAAGCCGAGGGGAGCGACATTGAGCCGATGGCCGAATACATCACCTGAAGATCATTAAAGGAGGAACCCGCCTTGCAATGCCGAAGACAATTTGTGTGTCGAACACCTCGCTATTGAAGACTGTTTCGGCGGCTACTGAGGGAGTCCTGGACTAAGGGATCATCGGGCGTCCGGCCTGTTATCTATTTGGCCGGACTGATAGGCTGTGAAGACATGAAGGCCGAACACTGTACCTGTGTCCGGATTGGGCTCTCCATGGCATGGAAGGCTAACTTGGCGACCGACTATGAAGATTCCTTCTTATGTAACCGAATCTATGTAAACCCTGGATCCCCCCTGGTGTCTATATAAACCGAAGGGGTTAGTCCGGAAAAGATATACTCATTACCATAGTCATATAGGTTAGACTTCTAGGGTTTAGCTATTACGATCTCGTGGTAGATCAACTCTTGTAACACTCATATTCATCAAGATCAATCAAGCAGGACGTAGGGTATTACCTCCATAGAGAGGGCCTAAACCTGGGTAAACATTGTGTCCCCCATCTCCTGTTACCATCGATCCAAGATGCACAGCTCGGGACCCCCTACCCGAGATCCGCCATTTTTGACACCGACACCGGGTCATACCAACGGCGGTTCATCAAGACAAAGCGCATGAAGATGTTGAAGATGGCTGTTCATGAAGTAGACTTGCTAAGGGCCCGAAGCCCAATGGCGACTTAAGGCCCACATATATAAACCGCCATATATGTGTGACTTGTATCGTAAGGCATGAGTTGTTGGTCAACGAGCCAGATACGTTGTATAAGTCGGCTGGGACTCCATGAGCCACTAGGCGTCAACTTGTGTATATAAAGGGAAGACCCGGCGGTGGTTTAGGGACAAGAAACAAGAGAGACCGAAAGCTAGGTTAAGTGTATTCGGTCCCTGGTAATCGAAACCCAAGCAATACCACCTCAACTAGAGTAGGCTTTTACCTTCTTAGCAAGGGGCCGAACCAGCATAACTCTTGTGCCCTTTTTCCTGTTTAACCCCTTCAAGCTAACCTAGTTGCGATGGCTCCACGACTAAGTCCTTCCACCAGGACATCTGCCATGACAAATCCACGACAGTACTACTATGATGCTTCTATAAAAAAGGGAATTAGTTTTCATGATTTTCGAATACTACATTTCTTTGCTAAGAAATTTGGCACTTCCCTGACGTGATTCCCTCCCCCCCTTGCCTCCAAACTCACGTGGGGGTCTCCCCCGGTGGTGGGAGAGGATTTCCCATGGCCATGGAAAGTCCCCCTCGTGGGATTACTACCCTGTGATATTTTCACTTTGCAACGAAATGAGGCCAAAAGGCGCGGTCGCGGGGATTTCTTCCCGGGTCGCCTGGGTAACAAAGGGGAAAGCTATCTAGTTGGGCTGCCGCGTGTGTCGTATGCATAAGGCGGTGGATTTCTTGATAGCCAAACAAAAGAAGTGGCAAGCTTCAGCCATGGCTACACCAAGAAATCTCACGGCAACTGCGAGCAAACTCGTCGGCGATCTCTGCTGCTAGCGTCAGCGGCCGTGCGGGAGAATGTAGGTGCGCAAGTGGATCGAACGGCTGCTGCTGCGGGCATGCGTGTGCAAGGATGCGGGTGCGGGTGCTCGAGGACAAGCTCGTGCTTGTCTCGGGTATGGTGAGGTCGGGCGGCTGTGGGGCTAGCGAGGGCGTGGGTTTGTGTCGATTATGCGTGTGTGGGATCAAACATGTATAGGATCGAGCGAGGCGAGCTCCACGAGCTCGTCCATGGCGGACATGGCATCATCTTGCTCGGTAAGGAGACTACGGCGATGGAACCAATCAAAGAGGTGCTGGGAGGGGCGGCTGCTCGCTAAGGGGATGCTGATGGAGTTGAACAAGGTCGGCGGTGTCTGGCGACAGCGAGAAGACGCGCTGGTCGAGGCGGTGGTGCTCGGGTTCGTGAAGCAGAGGAAGCAGGGGAGGAAGACATAGAGGAGGAGGCCTTGGACTCCTTGTGGTCGCATGCGATGGTGAGGAAGACGGCGATAGGGATCGCGACGCTCCCGAGGAAGAATATGGACGGAGATGGTCGATTTAACCCGAGCTCAAGCTTAGCCTGGCCATGGCGATGACGTTGCATGGGCAAACTCACCTGGGCGGCCGCGAGGTGGGGAGAGGGAGGGAGCTGGGCAAGGATGGCTAGGCCAAACCCTAGGGTTCCAGCGCCACCTGCGGAGCACTCTGGCGGCTCAGGAGGCCAGGCATCACGCAGTCCTGGCAGAAATGGTGACGGTTCTTCATGAGCCTACTGCCCCATCACTCTGGACTCAGGCGGCTCATGAGGGGTAACTTCTTCAACATGCATCTTCAGCTTCTTCAACATCCCTCCAGCAACAGTGCCAGGTTACACTTTCCGATTCATTGAGTTGGGGGCGCCCCTCGGGTAGCATTATCCCCAAGTCGCACGGGGTCGTCCCTACTGTGTATCCTTTTGCATCTTTAACTTATTCTGTTGGGGGCGCCCCTCGGGCTGCATCATCCCCAGGCCACATGGGTCCGTCCCTACGGCATGTATCGTTCTTGCATTTATCCAACTAGCTTGCCTCCTTCCATGAGTTACCTTAAGATTATTCATGTCCTATACTTCGATACCATGAATGTCGTACGCCCTTGCGAACCCACCCACGACTGCCTCATGATTAAGGGCTGGCACGGCGTCTGTGCTCGGGTCTGTCCCTGCAGTGTCGCTAAACCCAACAGGCTGAGCTATGGCTCGCGGGCCAGCTCCCATGTATGTCACCTCCCATGGCCCTTGGTGCCTTGTTCTCGCATGAGCTAATCGCGGGCGGATGAGCCACGGCACGCGACCTGGTGCCCCGCCACCACGGGAGTCACGCGCCGGTTGTCTTTCTTCAGGATCTTCACATGAGAAAACTGGGCAAGGCATCTGTGCTCGGGTCCATCCCTGCAGCGTTGATAAACCCAACGACTAAGCTCTGTCTGGTGAGCCGGCCCCATTCACGTCACCTCCCGAGGTCGTTGGTGCCTGGCCTTCTCATGCGATCACCTTAGGAGATTCATTCGGTGCAGGTTGCCTAACCATCTCGTAGGACCATCACAACTACTCCCTCCTTCCATCTACATACGGCCTAATGCACTTTTCGAGGCTAACTTTGACCAAATATCAGAGCAATAATATATGACATGCAACTTAGACAAAGCACATCATTAAATTCGTGTGTGAAAGGAGCTTTCAATGATATAATTTTCACATTGTGCATGTCATGTACTATTAATCTTGTCAATAGTCAAAGGCGGTCTCAAAAAACACATTAGGCCCTATATAGATGGAAGGAGGGAGTATCAAGAATCAAATTCAGGCGCAACCTGCCTTGAGGTAGGGCCTCGTGAGTCCTGCGCTGGCTCATTAGTGCCCAGACACACCTCGTCTAGCCCTGCCATGCAAGCCACGTGACAGGGCGGGGCTGTACATGCCCCAGGGGCTCCACTCAGAGGGAGCCCTCACCCACGCACAAGTGGAAGCACCATGATCCGCGCTGGCAGTCGACACGGTCGACGCGCGGCTATGCTCGTCCAAGTGCGGAAGTGCCGTGCTCGGCACTGGTGATAAAAATTGAGGGCGGCCCCATGGCCGCATCAAGCTCGGGGAGCGACCAAGCTTTGTGACCAGCGTCATCGCAACACTTTCCCCTTGGGAGAATCGTGCAATGGGGCTGGGCACAAGGGCTGCGCTCAGGTCACGCCTAGTGCACGCCACCCTGCCAGGTCCCTCGAACCTGGTCATCGCGCGTCCCTCCCGAGCGGGAACTTGGCGAGGAAAGGTATGGAGGTTTGTTTGCGCGTCAAGGGGGACTACTAAGCATCGTGACTCAGGACCCTAACTGGTTATGTATCCCATCACCCCTAGGTCTCATCCTGGTGATCCGGATGACCCAACAGCGGTTGAGGTACGTGCGGGGTCGGGCCATGCCGATGCAGAACACTAAGGCCTACTTTCGCGTCTCCTTCCCGCAGGTCGTTCATGCGTCAAGAGGGACTCCTGAGCATCGCGACTCAGGAGCCTAACTAGTCACGTAGCCCCTCACCCCTTGGTCACGTCCGGGTGATCCGGACGACCCAACGGCGGCTGAGGTATGCGTGGGGCCGGGCCCTACCGACGTAGAACATCTAGCAAGCGGGAAGGAAAACACGGAATCCTAAAAAATTATTACAAGATATGTTGTTCCTCAAATACCAAACGGAAGTTTTAACGCCTCCACGAGGCACGATGCATGTTGTAGGAAAGTAAAAGTAGAAAGGAGCACCGCCACCAAGCCTCCTCTTCAACCTTGGGCGCTGCCGTCAGGGAGCGCCCCATCGTCGGCAGCGTCGCCATCGCCCGTGTCATCGGCCGTGGTCTTGCGATCGGCGACACCATCAGCCAGAGGCGCAGGGTCGATGGCGAGGAACTTCTCCAACATGCCCTCCACCAAGTCCTTCACGGCGTCAGCAGCAACTGCATAGTGCTTCTCGTCCTCAGGTTCAAGCAGAGCTCCAAGGTCGGTGCTCAGGTCATGAAGGTGGAGGTGGCTGAAGACGCACGTCATAACCGAGGAGGAGAGCACGCAAGCTTCCCCTTCCACCATGGTGCCAACCCCATTGGTGATGCCCTCGAGCGCCTCGACAAGCTGAGGGAGCAGCTCGGCAGAGCCCTCCTCGACAGTCACCAACAACTTCTTCCACCCCCTCCCGTAGAGTTCCCACAATGCCTCGGGGGATCTCTTCTCAAGAGAGTCAAAGGAGGAACGGTCGTTGGCAAGGATGCTGGCCTTGGCCTCCAACAGGGGCTTCTCCCCTTCCACCTCCTCCTTCAGCTTCTCCAGGCGCTCGCGCTCCGTGGCCTGCACCCACGCCAACTGCTCTAGCTCGGTGTCACGGCCGACAACAGCGCCCTCTCGAGCCTTCAGCCTCTCCTCCCATGCCTCGTGTTGGCAAGCCTCGGTAGCACGTTCATTGCGCAGGTTCTTTAGCTCAGTCTCCGCCACCCGGCAACTCTCCTTGGCGGCCTCGGCATTCTTCAACACCACCTCGCTGGTGGCTGCGGCTAGGTCGGCGGCCCACTTACCCTCCTCATAAGCTGCCACGGCCTGACCCCATGCCACCCTCACAGACACATCGACTTGTAGCCACCCCACGATCAACTCCAGTTGCCCCGACGCCCCCGGATGTCAGCACCCTGAAGGTCATTGCGGAGCTGGGTCAGTGCGAGAAGGGCGTCCTCCAGGGCGTTAGCCTAATCAGAGAGATCATGACCCAATGATGCGACGGAAGGGGGAAGAGACGGCATCGGCGCTAGGGTCTGCAGATTTGCGGCACCAGAAGGAGCCGGGGACTCCTGAGCCTTCACGACATCAGCGGGTGAGCTGGGGGCGGAGGCCTCAGGAGTCCGCTTGGCTGCGGAGATCGCCTTCTCCTGAGGACGGGCTTCTAGATCTCGCGACGATGACCCGGAAGCTGAGGCTCGGGAGCCATCACCATCCCTCCGCACCGGAGGAGGCGCGGCAATAGATGGCTGCCGGGCGTCAGGGGTTGTGGTCGCCCCCTTCTTCTTCTTCACCACTGACATTGGCCTAGCAGTGCAACAGGATACATCAAGAAACTACGGCAAGGACGGGAACGAAGGATCAGGATGGAGCGCTTACTGGTCTACGGCGGCGTACTCCCTCGCCCTCTTTTGGAGCACCAAGCCCGAAGGCTTCGCGGCCTGGGGCACTGGCACGTGAGCCCCGAGGCAGGCAAGGGCACTGCGGCTGGACTCGCAGTAGCACCAGCTGGCGGCGGAGCAGAAGCATCGCCTCAGGAGATCAGCGCCGATCTTCTCTTCTTCAGGACCTCGTCTGGCTGCTTCTTCGGAGGGGTGCCCGCGGACCTCGTCATGACCCCGGCGGGGTTGGGCGACTCCCTCACTGGATGCTTGTCGGCCACGTCGTCGTCAGCGAAGGTGCAGAGGAGATCCGCCACACGAGGAGGAGAAGTCTCCCCCGCCCCCTCCCGGGTCGCCTCCGAGTCAGGCCACTCCTCCTTGCCGGACTCGCCGGAGAACACCATCACCGGGGCCGCCACCACCGGGTCCCTGGTAGGAGCCGGTGGCTCGAGCCCACGCTCGTTAAAGACGGGCATGGCGGTAGTGATCTTTGCCCCATCCGGGCGGCGGTACAGCAGAAGACGGGTATCAGGCGGGTACCCATGATCCTCCACAACCAAGAGGTGGAGAACCTTGTACAGCTCCTCGTCGAACAAAGCATCCGGGCGCAGGCGGAGGTCGCGTCCCTCGTCCGAGAGCTTGCACAAGGGGCGCGAGCGTGCCTGGAGCAGAGCCAGGTGCTGCGACAGGAACTCCTTGATGATCATGGCCCCCGTCAGCCTCTCCGCCTTCGGATCGTCAGGCTTCAGGTTGGCCTCCATCCTCCCCAACATCTGCTCCGCCCATGGGTCGGTGAGCTTCATGCTACTCCACCTGTCGTGAGGCACGGGCATCCCCGTTGGCAGCACCAGCCAAGGGTAGGGGCTCATGGCATCCATGAGGATCCACTTGTTCCGTAAGCCGTCCGCCTTCTTCCCGGCTCTCGAGATTGCATTGCTTCCTTTGGCCGCAACGAAGTTGGGCACCCCGAGCATGGGCCATACTCACTAGAAGCAACAATATTGGATTTAACATGGTTATTGTTACTACTAGAGGAAGAATCTTTCTTTCCCTTGTTGCTAGATTTTACTTGTGGCATATAAGTAGACAAGAGGAGACGTTTGGCAAGATAAGAAGAACTCTTCTTTCGAATATCATCATTGATAGCTTTTAGGAACGCATGCTCTTGCTCTAAATTAAGCTTCTCGAAGCGTAGCTTCTCATGAGTCCTTAGGACCTCTCTATGATCCTCTAGAGTTGTTTCATGAGCCAACATAAGAGTGTTTAGTTCTTTTGTTAGACGCTCAATCTCATTCCTATCATTGTCATTTGTTTCACTTGATTAGAAGGATTACTAGCAAGTTCATCATAGTTCTCATCACTAGTGTTGTCAACAAGTAAACCATCATCACCTAGAAAATCATCTTCATCACTATTGAAATTAACATACTCGGGTGTTATACCTTACGGCCTTTAGCCATGAAGCATCTTCCAACTCCTTCATTTGGTGAGTCAAATATGTCGTAGGAGTTGGATGACACGAGTGCAAGACCGGGAACACCTTCATCTTTAGTATATTCGGAGTCGGAGTGATAGCTTCTATCGGAGTAGTTGTCGGAGTCGGAACTGGATAGCCATTCACCAACGTGAGCTTGATGTCTTCGTCTTGTGTAGCTCTTTGATGACTTGTCCTTCCTTTCCGAATCCTTGCTTCCATGAGAGGGTCTTCGTTCATAATGATCATCTCTACTCCTTCTCTCACTTGGAGGTGATTCATCTCTTGTACTCCTCCTTTTTGGTGAATCTTCCTTTTTCTTGTAGGGAGTTGTCGTGGTTTTGTCATGGAAGATGTCCTCGTGAAAGGACTTAGTCGTGGAGCCATCGCTATGGGTTAACTTAAAGGTGTTCAACCGGACAAGGGACACAAGAGTTTATACTAGTTCGGCCCCTTCGATGAAGGTAAAAGCCTACGTCTAGTTGTGTTGGTATTGCTAGGGTTTCGATGACCAGGGAGCGAATCCGCTTTGCCTAGCTCTCGAATTGTTGTGTGTCGTCTCTAAACCGCCGCCGGGTCGTCCCTTTATATACACAGGTTGACGCCCGCTGGTTTACAGAGTCCCGAGGTCGGATCATACACATGTCCGGCTCGGTCTCTATCCTTCCAATCTTACAACACAAGTTACATGAGAAAGTCGGTTTACATCTACAGGCCTTAACCCGCCTTTGGGCCTTTGGCCTTTGTAAAGAGCCACCATCCTTACGTCTTCATGGGCTTCTAATCTTCATAGAGTTAACCCGGCTACTCTTGTCCGGTTTACATGCAGTAGTAATATCCCCAACATTAGGCCCCAGATTGATTTGAACTTGTTCATGTCAATCTTCAACACTTAGAAAAATTCCTCCTTTGCATCTTCACTTTGATCTTGTAAACCGCCGTGACGTCATACTCCAGGATCATGATAAATCGCCATGACGTCACTTTGTTATTTAAAAATGATACAGCTCACCTTTAGTTAATGAGCCTCCGACAATCGAGGCGACCGCTCTGTTTGGTATCCAATATACAGGCTCCTCGATTCTCGCGCCTGTCACCTCTCCATTTACATTATAAACAGGACCAAGGGTCATTTTCTTTTCCCCCTTCATCTCTTCACTTCGTCTTCCTCCTCACAATGCCCCTGCACCCGAGCGCCGCCTCGATCGTCGAACTCCGCCTCTCCATCTCCGTTGGCTGCTGCATCAACCTGGTTGCATCAGAAAAATGTGGCGCATCTCCGCTACCTTAACCGCTGCTGTAAGCCTCTCCTCTTTCCTCTGTAGATCCGTTAGGGTTCATGCGGGTTCATTTCTATCTCCTCGTGTTCTTCGTCAACCCATAGATAACAGAGCTTGATCTTGATGTGTTCCGCATAGTAGCTATGAAACTCCTTATCTCAGCCATTTGCTCCAAACCTTAAATACATCGTAACTTGATCTGGACCTTTTGTGAACTGCTTCAGGACCAAACTTTTAAGTCTCAATATTTTTCCTTTTCCTGACTTACGGTAGATCCAAAATTTCAATGCAATCTTGTGAAACCTGTTTTATCTTACTTAGTCGTTCTTGCCTTAGATCTGTACCTTCTTTATCACATAGGCGGTTTACCCTTGTAGAGAGTAATCTATTATATACCATTAGTCCCCTTTGTAAACGAGCAATCCCTTTTATCTCCGTTATCATACTCCGGTTTAATAATGTGTGTATATCTCTGTTTCCGCTTATCGCTTTATCATTCATAATTGTATCAGCCTCCGATTCACCAATTTCACATATTTGGATTCCTTTCTCCTGTTGTACCTTATGCATCACCATGAATGAATTGTAAACCGGCATTTCTTTTCAGCTTTTCACTTGCAATGGCCAAGTAGTTTTATTCCTGCAATTGGGCTCCCTCCCGGGTTATAGAGGAGCAACTGAATGGAATGGTCAAGATCGGTACCTTACCAAAGAAAAATGAAATCCGGTGGCGAGTTCCTGGACTGCAGAATCCTCCTACTCCCAAGCAGGGTGAAGTAGTGGTGTTTGTTGATCACATAGGCCATGGCTTTAAACCACCCGGATCGAAGTTTTTCCGGGATGTGCTTGCCAGCTTTCAACTCCACCCTCAAGATATTGGACCCAACTCGGTATCCAATATATGCAACTTTCAAGTTTTTTGTGAAGTGTATCTACAAGAAGAACCAACTGTTGAGTTGTTCTGAGATTTATTCCATCTGAACCGTCACACTGAGTTTGTAGATGGATCCAATACTGAACTCGTCGTCGTCTCTATTCAGAAAAGAAAAGAGGTTTAATTCCCTCATGCCAAGCTGCACAGTCACCCCAAAGAATGGAATCAAACTTGGTTCTACTGTAGAGACACCTCCCCTGAAGATGAGAACCCTGTGCCGGGCTACCGTGCCCACTGGCTTGCCAATACTCATCCACTTCCACAGCGACTAAGTGCCCAGGAACGGGCCCCGTACGCACCTCAACTCGCCGAGCTGAGAGCCTTCTTGGCCAATGGTTTAACAAGTGTAGACTTCGTCCGTTGCTGGATATCCTGGAGTATCATGCCATTAAGTCGCCGCTCCAGCTTAATGTGCGAGTATACTGGTGAAGTAGAAGACTCCCAATGTCATATCAATATTCATCTAACAGATGAAGAAGTCACTGAGTCTGTCAAGAAAATATTGAACAAATCGGAAGCTGTCTGTGACCAAACTGGATTAAACCCCTTTTACACGCAAAACAAACCGCCTGCTATAAGTATTGTTCTTCTGCTTTACACTTGATATCTTTAGACTGTACAATCTTTGAATACCCTCTGCTTATTTTTAAACAGGGTGATGATCCGTTCTAGAAAAAGATACCTCAAGAAAAAGCGGCAAAGCCTTCCCGTCCTAAAACGAAAGACGCCAAGAAAACCACAAAGAGGAAGGCATATGAACGCATCAGTTTAGAACTGGATGATGACCCGGATGAACCGGAAGTTGAGGTAGAACTGGATTCACTTGGTTCACTTTTCATGCATCTCATTGACAATGATACTTATCAGGAGGACGTTGAGGGCAGCCAAGCTGACGATGCAGAGGTGATTATCCTTTCCTCCGGTTCAGACTCTCTGCCAACACAAAAAATCCGTCAAGCGGTCCGGAAAGTAAGCTTTTCTCATCCCCTTGCTCACTTGGATCCAACATTTATTTTGAAGAAACAGCGGCACGAGGCTCGCCGCACAACCTGGCACAACGGTCAAAAGGTCACTTCGACCGGTTTACCGGACATCCTGGTTCGAAAACGCCGATCTGAGGTCTCACCCACTTCTGACACTTCTTATCCTAAGGCAGGCTATTTCCGACAACCTCTTAATCCGTCTGATTCGAATTATCAGGTGACACCTCCTTCATCCTCTGGCGAGTCAACAACGACCCAACTCCCTCCTCTCAAAACTGTAGCTGGGTAAGTACTTCAACCCCTTCTTTTGATGTTTCATACATTATATGCTATGCTAACCTTTGCTTCTTCTTCTGTTTAGAGCCAAAGCCAGACCCAGTAAAAAGGCTCGGGTGAATAATCTTCCCGAAGACCAGGTGATTATTAAACCGGAGCAAACTGCTGTACCGGAGGGTCCAAATACTGAAGTCATATTTGATGAACCACCTCCTCAAGATCATAACACTGATGAACAAGCAGAAGCTGATACTGTTGTGCCTGATGATGAACCGGCAAATCCAATCCGGACTGATGACAGATCTTCTAGTCCAGTGAGAACTACCGACATTCCATCAACTCTAGAAAAGGTTGCTGGAGACAAAGAAGGTGAGGTTATCATTACTGGTATTGGTCACACCTCTCCTGGCCATCCTGTTATTTTGGCAAAACATAGTGCCAAGGAAGAGCGTGCTGCTATGGAGAAAGGCAAATGGAGCACCGATTTATCCATCTATGCCCATCGTAGTGCTCAAGAGCTCCACTCTGGTTTCCTAAACCGTCTGCACTCAAACCATGATTATGAGGCTGGTTTGGTAAATCTAACGGAGGAGCGCTATGAGGCATTTTCATAACTTTTCCTTTCGTAAATCCAATTTGTAAATACCAACCCAAGTAGCCCCCAAGGGCCGGTTTATGATAGCAATCATAAATCGGGACTTTGTAATACCTCATTCCTTGCATGCTTATCCTCCATATGTCAGGTGATCCTTGGAAATAAACCGGTACTTTATCATTGTATTCCTGTAGTTTTCATCTCTGTAGCCCCCAAGGGTCGGTTTATCTTTCCAAGGTAAACCGGGTCTTGAATCAATTCTTCAACTTTGAATAGATGTACATTAGCCCCCAAGTGTCAAAGATAATGCTTGCATTGTACTTGAGACTTGCAAAACATATTTTGATGAGAGAGCAAATAGGCATTATCCCCCAAGTACAAAGTGCATAACTTGTTATACGCTTGGTACTTCATAGCCCATTGATGATATATCTTGCCTTTGTAGGCCGAGCAGAGTAAGAAGGATGCTCAAACCACTGACCTTCAGGAGAATGTTAAATCTCAGCAAGCAGAGGCTTCCAAGGCCAAGGAAGAGCTGACAAATGCCTCAGCAGCCATGGAGAAGCTGAAAGAAAACTTTAACAAAGAGCGTGCAGACTGGGAGACGGAAAAGGCCGGTTTAACAAAGAAGGCCGAAGACGCAGAAGCAGCCCTGAAGCCGGTGGTTGAAGAACTGACCGGCTTAAAGCGGTAGATTAATGCTATGACTTCTACTGTGTATGGTGAGTACCCTCTCATGAAGTTTTTCTAATTCATAATATCTTATCAATGACCGGTTTACTGATGTTTTACCATGACAGGGACCCGCATTACTCATCTGGGCTCCGACATGCGGATGAAGCTTAAAGCGTCCTATACTTTGATAGAACAATTGTATTCTGGATCCCAGTGAGTGATTTGCACGGCAGCTTATAACAAGCCTCCTCCAACGCTGATAAAAGAAACCATCAGAAAGTTGGCTAGGCTGCCTGCCCGGTTGGATGAACTGAAGAGATTAGCCGCAAGGTCCGGTGCACTGACCGCCCTAATCCGGGCTAAGGCGTGGATTCTAGATCTTGAACCAGCAGATATCGTCAAAGGCTATCCTGGTGTGAAGGAAGACGGTTCATATTTCAATAATGACAATCTCCGGAGGCTGACAAAGGAGATGCGGCCTATAGCAAGCAAATTGGCGG
Organism: Triticum urartu; assembly: GCF_003073215.2. Taxonomy (NCBI): domain Eukaryota; kingdom Viridiplantae; phylum Streptophyta; class Magnoliopsida; order Poales; family Poaceae; genus Triticum; species Triticum urartu. Next base: position 348,954,443 of record NC_053025.1, read on the forward strand.
ATGATACATATCTATCTCATTTCCAACCGGTTTATGATTTTGAGGGGAAAAACAGCCCGTGCTGATTCATAATGTAGAAGATCTTATTCCGCCAATCCGTAAGCATACTTACGCTCCTGACATTGACCCTTCCAACCTTATTCATGAAGAAGCCGTTTTTCAAGCCTTAACTGGAATCGATTGGTCAACGATTGATTTCCAGCGACTGGGTAGGGATGAGGAGAATGTGACCGTTCAAGATGACCCTTAATCTTCAAGCCGTACAGATGAGGAATCATAAACCGGGGCCGGTTTATCAATTGCAGTCTGCCACTCTTATTAAAACAATTGTTCAATTTGGGCTGTTTAAAGCGCCTTTTAATAGGATAGCGTGAACACTTTATCTATCATGCCATCGAGCATGTTTCCCTCGCTTGATACTAAGAACTTGCCATGCCTTTGTGATTTATATGCATAGTCCATTATGGCTTTTATTTAACTTGCTCCTGCAGATAAGAACTTGAAAGTGTCCTAGTGGTTTACCACTGGACAGGTCATGATGCCCAAAATATATACATAACTTGGATGGATAACCAAGATTGTAATAACCAGATATATAATAGATGATACCTATGATATATCTTGTTGGCTGTCCAACCGTTGGTATAGTAAGGGTGAAAACACCAATGTGGAGTATTGATGACTCCTTTGCCTCTTGCTGGTTCTGATAACCACCGGTTTGTTCGTATAATGTTGGTGACATCTAGTCAAAACCAGACCGGAGCAACTTACTACCAGTTTAAAACTGATCATATACTGACAACTGAGCGTTGAAAGCCACGTCGGGTTGTAATAAACACCGGTTTATCAGAAAATATTCATAAATCCCTTATCAAAAGATGTTTTAAAAACACCAAATCCAAGATAAATATTTAAGGCCTTTCATGGGCTACCAGGCCCTAAATCGAGGCTTTTCATGGGCTGCCAGGCCGCTGAGCTAAACCATTTTGCAAAGCCTTTTAAGATGGACCTCAATCTTTAACCAATCACCGTTTTAACTTTGACAAGTTCAAGGTCTATGAGATTGACTTGTCAAACGTTCGATGGGTCATACCAGGTTTACCTGGACGTAGTGGGTTACATAAAGAGGCAGGATAACCCGGGGTTTTAGGTGAATACACCTGGCTTCCAAGCCTGGCTTGATAGCCTATTACTAGGGTGCAAGCTCGTTGTTCTTTGAGAAGCAAGGAGCCCCCAAGTAATATTTGAGATATGCTCAGTGGTTACCTATGTTTGAGTTGTGCTTTATGCAACAGACTCTCTTTGGTTCCACATAATTTCCTTTTGGCTTTAAGACTATCAAAAGGTGTAGCTATGGTATAAATACAACCAAGCCCCCTAGTGATTTACCTTTTTGGTCTTAAGCCCATCAAGAGGTGTGGCCATGGTTCGGATACGACCATGCCCCCTAGTGATTTCCTTCATATCTGTGTGGCTTTATAGGCCGGGTTAATAAAACTCCACTTTGTAAGTAGAAGCCCCCATGGAACCACACATGATGTAAAAAAGAATAGAGACCCCGCTTTAGCTAAGGCTCCGGTTTATTATATAATATATACATTGTCATAAGTATGTACATAAGAAGAGCCTGTGGCTCAAGTATAGTAAGGCCAAAGAAGAGCTATGTTCCATGGCCGCTGGGTCTCCTCCTCCGATTCGCGTGAGTATTTATGCTCTCGAACATCGATAAGGTAGTATGATCCATTGTGAAAATTTTTGCTGACCACAAAAGGCCCTTCCCAAGGTGGGGATAACTTGTGCATATCAGTCTGATCTTGGATGAGCGGGAGCACCAGATCGCCCTCTTGAAAAGTTGTGGTCTTAACCCGGCGGCTGTGATAACGTCGGAGATCTTGTTGATAAATCGCCAAACGTGTTGCTGCTAAATCATGCTCCTCATCTAACAGGTCTAGTGAGTCCTGACGTGCTTTCTCATTCTCAGCTTCAACGTAAGCCGCCACCCGGGGCGAGTCATGACAGATGTCACTAGGAAGAACCGCCTCTGCTCCATAAACCATGAAGAAAGGTGTGTGACCCGTCGATCTGTTTGGTGTGGTGTTGATACTCCATAACACAGAAGGTAACTCCTCCACCCAACAACCCGGCGTCCGCTTTAAAGGAACCATAGGCCGGGATGTAATGCCTCTCAAAATTTCTTGATTTGCCCTCTCTGCTTGACCAATAGACTGTGGGTGAGCCACTGACGCTACATCAAGCCGGATGTGCTGACGTTGACAAAATTCCTCCATAGCACCCTTGGACAGATTAGTATCGTTATCAGTTATAATGCTGTGTGGAAAACCAAACCGGAATATCACCTTTTTGATGAATTGAACCGCCGTGGCTGCATCACACTTACTGACTGGCTCTGCCTCTACCCACTTGGTAAACTTATCAACCGCCACCAACAAGTGAGTCTTTTTGTCCTTGGACCTCTTAAAGGGTCGAACCATATCTAGCCCCCAAGTTGCAAACGGCCAAGTGATTGGAATCATTCTCAACTCCTGAGCCGGAACATGAGCGCGGCATGCAAATTTCTGACAACCGTCACACCTTTTTACTAAATCCTCAGCATCAGCATGAGCCGTCAACCAGTAGAAGCCGTGACGAAAACCTTAGCCACCAAGGATTTTGAACCAGTGTGGTGACCACAATCTCCTTCGTGGATTTCTCGCAAAATCTCACAACCCTCTTGAGGAGATACACAACGCTGAATTGCTCCTATGACGCTGTAATGACGCAGCTCCCCGTTGATAATGGTCATTGACTTGGATCGCCGGATTATCTGCCAGGCCAAGGTTTCATCATCTGGTAACTCGCCCCGGTTCATGTAAGCCAGGTACGGGACCGTCCAATCTAGTATGACATGCAAAGCCGCAACCAACTAGGCCTCCGGGTTGTGACGCCCCAAGACCGGAGATTCAGATGCCATCCATGGATTCTAGGTTTCGTCAGGTGTTTTGTTTGCTTGTTGCTTTCCCCTTTGCATCATGTGCCTTGCATCGTGTCATCATGTCAATATGCAACCCGTCTTAAAACCCACTAAATAATTTGTGTGTATCTTCGATCCATTTAAATTGAGGGAAGGGTGACTTCTCTTTATAACATTATCCTCCTAATATTTATGGAGCTATTATAAATATTTCCATTCTTTTGGAATCACCCATAACACACTTGCAAATAATCACATGCCTTTTCTCGCTTCAAGTTTGGTCCCCAAACTTTGTCCATAATTTCTTTCATCGCTTTCCCGGGGCTCCTCCAAAAATCCGAACATTTTTGGACCTTCCTAACCCTCACTTCCTATTCAAACCATTTGATTTTAAATCAAATGAGTTTGAATTTAAAACTTTCAAAAATGCCCACTCCATTTTTCTTGGAACATGCGCATTTTTGCGAGTCTTGGAATATTATTCGCATGCCCAAATTCTTCCTCTAACCTTCTTTTATCTCTTTTCCTTTCTCTTTATTTCTCTATTTTTTTAAAAGAAAAGGAAATAGGAGAGAGAGGAGAGAGACCAGCAGGCTGGCCTCTAGGGCCATCCCTAGGCCCAACCAGCCGTCGGCCGGCCCATTCTTCCAGCGCAGCCTCTAAGGCCCAGCCTCTCCCCTCGCTAACCCTAGCCCTACGCCATCTTGCTCCCTTCCCCCGGTCCCTCTCGCGCCGCTAGGGACAGAGCGCCCGCTCTCAATCCCTCCTCTTTCCCTCGTCTCCTTCCTTAGGATGTCACCATGCACAGAAGACGGAGCCCGATCCCCATGGCCACGCACCCCCACGCCCAGTCCCTCTGTCGGCTACCTCCGCCGCCTTGAAGCCTCTACTTCTCCTCGCTGGCAAGACTCCTGCACCTCCTCCATGGCCCTCCTCCTCCGGCCTCCTCGTCGTCCTGCCATGGACGCCGAGCTCGAAGCTCCGGCCGACCCTGCCTCCATGACCTTTGCCGAGCAGTCCCTCTCCTGGAGCCGCTCGCTGCTGTTGCTTTCCATCAAGGCGCCAAGTTCCGTCGATCTGCAGTCATCTCCCTCGCGCCTTTCCTCCTCGCCGGCATTCTGCTCGAGGACCAGCCCCGCGCACCCCTGTGCTCGCGGGCAGGGGACCCCAAGAGCGCCGCGCCATCTCCCTGCCTCGTCTACGGTGCCGGCGTCAACAACAGAAGTAGACCGGAGCCCCTACCTTGCTCCACCACGTCGCCGACCTCTTGCCGTGGCCTCCTCCTCGCTTCAAGTCCTTGCTGTCAAGCATCATGTCGCCGCCCTGCTACGTTCATCACCGGAGATCGCCAGATTCGGTCGCGTTGGGTCAGATCCTCCCGTCCCTGCCTTGCTGCTGCCCACTAGAGGCCTTCCGTCTCGCGTGTGTTTTGGATCAGCAAGGATGAGACACCAAGAACCCAAGAATCCTACCCGGACCGGCAAGCACCTTCTCCGAGGATTTTGCCAAGTACCGTGACATGAACGACCCTCGAACGCGTCAAGTACCACTACTGTCAAGTAGCTCTTCGCAAGACCAAGTTCCTCTATGATGCATGTACGACAACACGGCGAACCGCCAAGACCCAAGTACCACGACGACCTTCGACTTGTACCCCTACATTGCACCGAAACACCGAGTTACTCGCCGAGACCCCGAACATTTACGGAACCTTGTGCGAATATGGATGTGAACGACCACCGTCGAACCCAAGTTACTCGAATTCATCAAGTCCCTCTACGAAAATGTTGTACGACTACTTCCGTGGCTGAAGGCCCGTGTACAACTACCGTCGCCGTGGACGACTACTTCCTCTACTTCCTCTACGAACCCGAACCGCTCCGAGAATGCACCTGGAAGGTATAACCGCCAAGACGATGACCCGTGGACGAAAGCATGTGTGTATGAGATGCATGTTTAGTTGTTGTTTGCGCCCGTGTACGTTAGTCGTTCCTCCTCGGTTGCCATGCCGTCGACCCATGGGAAAACCGGTATCGGGGATCACCCCACCATCCTCGCATGATCCATTCATCCACATTTTCTCTTGCACCGACATCTCAATGAGTTGTCGGATCACCCGGAATGTTGCCGTGGCACCATTTCCATTGTAGTTGCCGTGACACCCCTTTTGTTCCGCCATGGCGACCAAATGCTTCTTAATATGCTCTTGTCAACTTTTCTTAAAATTGCATAAAACTTGAGCATGTCATCCGCATCATGTTAACAACATTAAGATGGCTTAAATTGTTATTGCATCAAATTACTAATGCATATGGGGATTTACCGGATTTGTTGTTTGCTATATCCGGCCCCATTTAAATTTTTTAGATAGATAATCCCTTTATGTTTCACCTCTTGACATGCTTAACAACATTTAATATTGTTGGGTACATAACCGAGAGAGAACTAAATAAGTCATGTGGTGTTTTCTTCAATATACAACTCCGTTGCATATTGTGCTCCACTTAACTTGTAGTGTTGTTTGTTGCACTTTGCCATCCCATGCATATTTAAACCGGACATGCATCATACCTGTTTGCGCATCATGCCATGTTATGTGTTGGTTATTTACTATGTTGTGTGCTTCTTTCCGGTGTTGCTTCTTCGGGTTGGTTCCGGTAACGTCATGATTGTGAGGACCCATTCGACTACGTCCGTTTGTCTTCTTCATGGACTCGTTCTTCTTCCTTGCGGGATCTCAGGCAAGATGACCATACCCTCGAAATCACTTCTATCTTTGCTTGCTAGTTTCTCGCTCTTTTGCTATGCCTATGCTGCGATACCTACCACTTGCTTATCATGCCTCCCAAATTGTTGAACCAAGCCTCTAACCCACCTTGTCCTAGCAAACCGTTGATTGGCTATGTTACCGCTTCGCTCAGCCCCTCTTATAGTGTTGTTAGTTGCAGGTGAAGATTGAAGTTTGTTCCTTGTTGGAACATGAAGATGTTGTTCCTTATTGGAACATGTTTACTTGTTGGGATATCACTATATATCTTATTTAATTATTGCATCTATATACTTGGTAAAGGGTGGAAGGCTCGGCCTTATGCCTGGTGTTTTGTTCCACTCTTGCCGCCCTAGTTTCCGTCATATCGGTGTTATGTTCCCGGATTTTGCGTTCCTTTCGCGGTTGGGTAATAATGGGAACCCCTTGACAGTTCGCCTTGAGTAAAACTCTTCCAGCAATGCCCAACATTGGTTTTACCATTCGCCACCTAGCCTTTTCTTTTCCCTTGGGGGTCGCGCGCCCAAGGGTCAACATTATTTTAAACCCCCGGGCCAGTGCTCCTCTGAGTGTTGGTCCAACTTGTCAGCCGCCGGTGGCCACCAGGGGAAACTCTGGGCTGGCCTACCGGAAGTTTAGACAATCCGGTGTGCCTTGAGAAAGAGATATGTGCAGCTCCTATCGGGATTTGTCAGCACATTTGGGCGGTGTTGCTGGTTTAGTTTTACCCTGTCGAAATGTCTCTTAGAACCGGGATACCGAGTCTGATCGGAATGTCTCGGGAGGAGGTCTATTCCTTCGTTGACCGTGAGAGCTTGTGATGGGCTAAGTTGGGACACCCCTGCAGGGATTTGAACTTTCGAAAGCCGTGCCCGCGGTTACGGGCAGATGGGAATTTGTTAATGTCCGGTTGTAGAAAACCTGAACTTGACCTTAATTAAAATGAATCAACAGCGTGTGTAACCGTGATGGTCTCTTTTCGGCGGAGTCCGGGAAGAGAACACGATCTCGTGTTATGCTTGAACGTTAGTAGTTTTAGGATCACTTCTTGATCTTTGTAGCTTCTTGACCGTGCTTTGCCTTCTTTTCTCGCTCTCATTTGTGTATGTTAGCCACCATATATGCTAGTCGCTTGCTACAGCTCCACCTCATACCTTTACCTTACCCATAAGCTAGAATAGTCTTGATCTCGAGGGTGCAAGATTGCTGAGTCCCCGTGACTCACAGATACTTCCAAAACCAGCTTGCAGGTGCCGATGAGTCCGTGCAGATGACGCAACCAAGCTCAGGAGGAGCTCGATGAAGATCTTGTCCTTTGTGTTGTTTCGTTCTAGTTGATTAGCAGTGGAGCCCAGTTGGGGTCGATCGGGGACCTTGTTGCATTTGGGGTTCTTCTTTTATTTTGGTTCCGTAGTCGGACCTTGATTGTATTTGGTTGTTGTAATGCTTTATTCAGGTAATTGTGTGAAGTGGCGATTGTAAGCCAACTATGTATCTCTTTCCCTTATGTATTACATGGGTTGTGTAAAGATTACCTCACTTGCGACATTGCTTTCAATGCGGTTATGCCTCTAAGTCGTGCTTCGACACGTGGGAGATATAGCCGCATCGAGGGCGCTACACGGGTCAGGAATAGCCAACTCCTCCTCTGTAGGTATTTTGACCGACGGATTATGAAGTACGTCGAGGAAGACATTAGGTGGCACTGGTTTACGCTGAGAGCCTAGACGACTTAAATTGTCTGCCGCTTCATTCTTTCGCCAGTCTATATGGTGAACTTGATAACCTTTGAAATGACCAGCCACTATGTCCACCTCCCGTCGATATGCAGCCATAAGTGGATCCTTAGAATCCCAAGTGCCAGATACCTGCTGAGCCACCAGATCCGAGTCACCGAAGCACTTAACCTATCTTAAGTTCATCTCCTTAGCCATCCGCGGACCGTGTAGTAAGGCCTCATACTCAGCTGCATTGTTAGTGCAAGGGAACATTAAACGGAGAACATAACAAAACTTGTCACCTCGTGGGGAAGTTAATATTACTCCAGCCCCCGAGCCCTCCAATTGCCTGGACCCATCAAAGTGAATAGTCCAATAAGTGTTGTCTGGTTTTTCTTCTGGTGCCTACAACTCTATCCAGTCATTGATGAAGTCCACAAGTGCTTGATATTTGATCGTTGTGCGAGGTGTGTATTTGAGCCCGTGAGGTCCAAGCTCAATAGCCCACTTGATAATCCAGCCAGTTGCCTCTCTGTTTTGGATGATATCTCCCAGAGGGGCTGAACTAACCACTGTGATAGGATGACCTTGAAAATAATGTTTGAGCTTCTGGCTTGCCATAAACACCCCATACACCAGCTTTTGCCAATGCGGATACCTCTGCTTCGATTCGATAAACACCTCACTGATATAATAAAACCGGCGTTGAACCGGATACTCCTTTCCGGCCTCCTTGCACTCCACAACAATAGCCACACTAACAGCCTGGGCATTAGCAGCCATATATAGCAATAAGGGCTCTTTATCGACCGGAGCCGCAAGGACTGGCTGTTCAGCTAACTGTGTCTTCAAATCCTCAAACGCTTTATCAGCCGCATCTCTCCAGACAAAGTCATCCGTTTTTCTGTAGCATCTGATATAAAGGGATAGCCTTTTCCCCAAGACGACTGATAAACCAGCTCAAAGCCGCAATCTAGCCCGCCAGATGCTGAACGTCATTGATACATGCCGGTTTAGCCAGAGAGGTGATAGATGTGATCTTCTCCGGATTAGCCTCAATGCCCCTATTAGACACCAAAAAACCCAAGAGCTTGCCTGCCGGAACACCAAAGAGACATTTGTCTGGATTAAGCATCATCTTATAAACCCGGAGGTTGTCAAAGTTTCTCTCAAGTCATCTATCAATGTTTCCTCCTGCCTGGACTTTACCACAATATCATCCACATATGCATGAACATTGCGCCCAATCTGCTTATGAAGACAATTCTGAACACAGCGCTGATAAGTCGCCTGGGCACTATTGAGCCCAAAGGGCATAGAGACATAGCAGAAGGCTCCAAAGGGAGTTATAAAAGTTGTCTTTTCCTGGTCCTTAACTGCCATTTTGATCTGATGATAACCAGAATAAGCATCCAGAAAACACAAACGGTCACAACCTGCCGTAGCATCAATAATCTGATCAATACGAGGGAGGGCAAAGGGATAAGTTGGACAAGCTTTGTTCAAGTCTGTGTAGTCCACACACATACGCCAAGTGATGTTTTTCTTAAGAACCAACACCGAATTAGCCAGCCACTCTGGGTGAAAGACCTCCACAATAAACCCTGCGGCCAACAGCCGAGCTACCTCCTCACCAATAGCCTTATGCCTTTCTTCATTGAAGTGGTGGAGAAACTGCCTGACCGGTTTAAACTTAGGATCTATATTAAGTGCGTGCTCAGCGAGTTCCCTCGATACACGTGGCATGTCAGAAGGCTTCCATGCAAAGATGTCCCGGTTCTCACGGATGAACTCGATGAGCGCGCTTTCCTATTTGGGATCTAGGTTTGCGCTGACGCTGAACTGCTTGGATGAATCGCCGGGAACAAAATCAACCATCTTTGTGTCTGTAGCCGATTTAAACTTCAACGCTGGATCATCCTCCGTAGTTGGTTTTTTCAAAGAAGTCATGTCTGTCGGATCAACCTTGTCTTTATAAAACTTGAGCTCCTCTTTGGCACAAACCGACTCAGCATAAGCCGCATCACCCTCTTCACATTCCAAAGCAATCTTCCTGCTCCCATGTACTGTGATGGTCCCCTTATGACCCGGCATCTTAAGTTGTAGATACACATAACACGGCCTTGCCATGAACTTGGCATAAGCCGGTCGTCCGAACAGGGCATGATACGGCCTTTTGATTTTCACCACCTCAAAAGTCAACGTTTCTGACCTTGAATAATGATCATCTCCAAAAGCCACCTCTAGGGCTATCTTGCCTACTGGATACGCCAATTTACCAGGCACCACACCATGAAAAACGGTGCTCGACTGTTTAAGATTCTTATCTGTCAATCCCATACGGCGGAAGGTATCATAGTAAAGGATATTGATACTACTTCCCCCATCCATAAGCACCTTGGTGAACTTATACCCCCCAACTTGAGGTGCCACCACTAAGGCCAGATGACCCGGATTATCAACCCGGGGTGGGTGATCCTCTCAACTCCATAAAATTGGTTGTTCAGACCAGCGCAAATACTGAGGCACTGCCGGTTCACAAGAGTTCACGGACCTTTTGTGAAGCTTCTGATCACGCTTCACAAGCTAGTAGTGAAGACATGATACTACCCACTATTCAACTATTTTGGATTGCTCTGATAACCCGACTGCTGCTGCTGCTGATTCCTTGATGGTTATAACCTCCCTATGCCCGGATTACCTTGATTACCATGTCCGGTCTGATGGCTTTGGAATCTTGAACTGGAGCTGCCGCCTCCATAACCTGGCCCATGAAAACCACCTCCTGAACCGCCGGGTGGGCCATTGTCGTATTGGAACATATTGCCTTTTTTAAACTCTCGCATGATGAAGCAATCCTTGCAAAGATGTGAAGCTGGTTTCTCCTTTGATCCATGCTTTGGACAAGGTTGATTTAACAGGCGCTCCAGATTGGGGCCTGGCCCTCCGCCCCTTTGGGGCGGTTTTCCCTTACGATGTTGACCATTATCCTGAGCATTGGTGTTAGCCACAAAGTCCAAACTATTGTCTACCTTGCGCTTACCATTATTCCCATGACCTGCCAGATTGTGCTGCTGCCCCTTGTTATTGCCGTTCTTTTTCCCCTTCCCCGGTTTGTCATCCTCAGACTCAGGGTCTTTGGTACTATCTGAATCGGTGTATTTCACCAAAGCAGCCATAAGGGTTGACATGTCATTGCAGTGACGCTTGAGCCTCCCTAACTTCAGTTTTAATGGCATGAACCGGCAATTTCCTTCCAGCGTCAAAACTGCCATATTCGCGTTGATGCGATCCGACGAATGCAGAATAGCTGAGACTTGCTTCACCCAATGGGTTGTAGACTCCCCATCCTCTTGAACACAAGCGGCCAGGTCCACAATCGACATAGGCTACTGACAAGTATCTTTAAAATTCTGGATAAACCAGTGTTTTAACTCAGCCCATGACCCGACGGAGTTAGCCGGTAAGCTCTTTAACCAAGTACGAGCTGTCCCCTCCAACATCATGGTGAAGTACTTAGCACACACCGCTTCATCCACATCCAGCATCTCCATCGCCATCTCATAACTCTCAACCCATGACTCAGGGGGTAAATCGGCAGTGTAATTGGGCACCTTACGAGGGCATTTAAAATCCTTGGGCAGTCGTACATTACGCAAAGCGGGGGTGAGACACGACACCCCTAAAGAACTGAAGACCACGCCTAGCTGCACTGAAGCGGTAGGACGAAGGAGTAAGCTGTCGAGCCGCATGCTGTGTTGCTAACTCGACTTCTCGACATGCACGACCATGATCCACCACATCCTGCGCATTAGCACCGCCACCTGCCGGGTTATGCCCTCGCGGCGAGTTACGGTGACGTGCACTGCTTGACATGGCCGGTTCATCCTCAACGTGCCTGCTGTAGCTCCGACTCAGACGGGGGTGGAATGAGTCCTCTCGCGACTATGCCAATAAGTCTGCTGCTGGTTTAAAGCTGTTTGAAGGAGCTCTCTAGCCTGTCGTGTCTCAATCGCCACTGGTGACTTGCCGTCAATTGGGAGGGCTGCCAATCATGAGGCGGCGGCCACTATGTTATCCAACGGGTTGGAGTAATGCCCCGGGGGCGTCGGAACGTACTGTGGCACAATGTTGTTCTGACGAGGCGGGTTCATCATGCGCGGCTGAACCGGCGCTCCTGTTACTGGTGCCTCAGTCCGGTTTACCACCGGCTGGTTACTGGTTCCTGCTCCTAGCGTGTTGAAGAGATTTCTTGGCTCATAGCCCGGTGGGAGGTGCGACCGGTATCTCCTCCTGATGACATCATATGAGGCACTCTGATCCAACCTAAGCCGGTAGGCCTGAGCTTCCAACTCGGCCCATACTGTAGCCATCCTAGCGTTCTCTGCTGCTAGGTCCGCTTTAGCCTAAGTTATTTGATCTTTCACCTTTGCAATCTCTGCATTGTGCTGATCTCGGGTTGCCACATCCACTTCTGCTGCCAGCAATGTTGCTAAGGCGTCGAACAAATCAGACAGAACCTGAGCCGGAGGCGGCGCAGAGCCCCCTGCTCCTGCTAGCGTTGTTGTTGCTGAACCGGAGAGCATTGCCGTGGCGGTAGAAGAGTGTTGCACTGGTTGTGTACCGGCCATGAATACTGCGACCCGGCTTGGCAGATCGAGGGGGTCCGGAATACTGTTGCCATCGGAACCTCCACTAATCCGGCCGTCCTGCAGCTGATACAGCGACTCGGTCTCTCTAGTTGAATACTCATCATTAGAACAGACAACGGTTTCTCCATCAGATGCCGGTCCATCCTCATATTCCGCTCCATGGATGACACCTACGAAAACATACCTTGCTGCGGGCTGAACATGGGCAGCGCTTGCACACTGAGCTGTCTTGATGATGTCGGTGCAGGTGTCCGGCTAAGGGCCTGGTTCGCCGATCTTGCCGATGAAGACATGAATGCAGCCAAAGGGGACCCGGTACCCATATTCAATTGAACCGGCCTCGGGACCCCATCCTGCGTCGTCAATGTAGAGCTTGCCGCGATGACTCTTAGTCATCCGGCCCACAGCGTATCCCTTGAGTCCTTTGAAGCTGCCCTTCAAGACCTCGAAACCATCATGCAATATCCCCACGGTGGGCAGCAACTGTCGTGGTTTTGTCACGACAGATGTCCTCGTGAAAGGACTTAGTCTTGGGTTCATTTCTACGGGTTAGCTTAAAGGGGTTAAACCGGACAAGGGACACGAGAGTTTTATACTAGTTCGGCCCCTTCGATGAAGTTAAAAGCCTACGTCTAGTTGTGTTGGTACTGCTGGGGTTTCAATGACCAGGGAGCGAATCCGCTTTGCCTAGCTCTCGAGTTGTTGTGTGCCATCTCTAAACTGCTGTCGGGTCGTCCCTTTATATACACAGGTTGACGCCCGCCGGTTTACAGAGTCCCGAGGCCGGATCATAAACATGTCCGGCTCGGTCTCTATCCTTCCTATCTTACAATACAAGTTACATGAGAAAGTCGATTTACATCTACAGGCCTTAACCCGCCTTTGGGCCTTGGGCCTTTGTAAAGGGCCACCATACTTACATCTTCATGGGCTTCTAATCTTCATAGAGTTAACCCGGCTACTCCTGGCCGGTTTACATCCAGTAGTAATATCCCCAACAGGAGCCGTACACTCATTGGAGTAGTGTCTGAGACTTCCACAATTGTAGCAATTACGATCATGACTAGAACATCTTTTGTCATTGTAGGATCTTGACTTGGAGCTTCTCTCTTTGTTTGTATTCTTGTAGATCTTGTTGAAGTTCTTTACCATTAAGCTCAATTCTTCATTGAAGACTTGCTTCTCACTTGATGTTGTAGGAGCATCACTAGAAGCTTTGTAAGCACCACTTAACTTGTTGTGGAGCTCTTCCTTATCCTTGAGTGACATCTCATGAACAACAATTCTACCGGTGACTTCCGTGGGCCTGAGATCTTTGTAATTGGGCATCATTTGGATCAAGGTCCATACGGTATCATATTTTCCATCCAAGGCTCTTAGGATCTTCTTGATGATGAATTTGTCGGTCATCTTTTCGCTTCTTAAGTTGGCAATCTCATTTGTGATGAGAGCAAGCCTAGAGTAGTTCTCGGCGACTCCTTCACCATCCTTCATCTTGAACTTGTCAAGTTGACTTTGAAGCATATCCAATTTGGATTCCGTAACACACTCGGTACCTTCGTGCATGTCAACCAAAGAATCCCAAATTTCCTTTGCATTCTCAAGGCGGTTGATTTTGTTGAAGTCTTCGGGGCACAATCCATTGAAGAGAATATCACAATCTTAAGCATTGTATTGCAACATCTTCATTTCTTCCGTGAATGCTTCACGATCCAATTCTTTTCCATCCTCGAATAAATCACCTTGCAAGCCAATATGCACAATAGCCCAAACGGCAGGGTTTTGACCAAGAATATGCATTTTTATCTTATGCTTCCAACTAGCAAAATTAGTACCATCAAAGTAAGGACCTCTGCGGTGGTAATTTCCCTCACTAGACGTCATACTCTCCTAGGTTGTGAAACCAAGGCTATGATCACCAAAGCTATGGAAATCAAGGAAAATGGAGACCAAAGCTCGGATACCACTTGTGGGATCGAAAGTAGGTCTAGAGGGGGGTGATTAGACTACTTGACCAAATAAAAATCTAACCTTTCCCCAATTTTAGTTGTGGGAAGATTTTAGCAACTAGCACAAGTCAAGCAATCAACCTACACATTCAATTCTAAGAGTGTAGCAATGGAAAGTAAAACATTGCATAAGTTAAAGGGAAGGGTTTGGAGAATGCAAACACAATGAAGACACAGAGAGTTTTGGCGTGGTTCCGATAGGTAGTGCTATCGTACGTCCACGTTGATGGAGACTTCAACCCATGAAGGGTAATGATTGTGCGAGTCCACAGAGGGGTCCACTCATGAAGGTTCCACGAAGAAGCAATCTTGTCTATCCCACCATGGCCATCGCCCGCGAAGGACTTGCCTCACTCGGGTAGATCTTCACGAAGTAGGCGATCTCCTTGCCCTTACAAACTTTTTGGTTCAACTCCACAATCTTGACGGAGGCTCCAAAGCAACACCTAACCAATCTAGGATACACCACTCTCCAAAAGGTAATAGATGCTGTGTTGATGGTGAACTCCTTTCTCTTGTGCCTCAAATGATAGTCTCCCCAACACTCAACACTCTCTCACAGATTTGTATATGGTGGAAAGATGATTTGAGTGGAAAGCAACTTGGGGAAGGCTAGAAATCAAGATTCTTGTGGTAGGATTGGCATATCTTGATCTCGACACATGAGTAGGTGTTTCTCTCTCAGAAAATGTATGCTGGAAGTGTAGGCACATTCTGATGGCTCTCTCACAAATGCAGAAGGGTGGAGGGGTATATATAGCCACTACACAAAATCCAATCGTTGCACACATTTGACCCAACTCGGTCAAACCGAATAGATGAACTTGGTGAGACCGACTTAGTTCAAAATGTGAACGTTAGGAATCTCGGTGGGACTGACTGGAACAACTCGGTTGAACCAATGTGCTAGGGCTTAGGGAAAACATCAACTCGGTGGCACCGATTGCATCAAGTCGGGGTGACCGAAGTGAAGCAATAGGGTAACAGAGAAAATTTCAAGCCAACACGGTGAGACCAGTCGTTATTTTTGTGAGACCAAAATAATTGCAATACGTAACAGAGAATTGGCAAGGCCATCTTGGTGAGACCGAGATCCTTATCGATGTGATCGAACTGTTAGGATTTCTGGTTGTGGCTATGTCATATGAATTCGATGGCTCCGGATAGAATGAATCGGTGGGGTCAAGTTAGAGTGTAGGGTTTTGCATCTTTCGAATGAGAAAGTGGTTGAGGGATTTGGAGAAATATCACTAATCATTTGAGCAAGCTAGCCATTAAGAGACACCTCATCCCCTTTTAATAGTATTGACTTTCCTATGGACTCAATGTGATATTGGATCACCAAAATATAAATGAAGAGTCTTGAGCATTTTGAGGGCTCCACATCTCTAGTACATGCCATGCCATTCATTGAACATTCTGAAATATAGACTTAAATGGATATTAGTTCAATGAGCTATATGTTGTTATAAATTACCAAAACTACCTAGGGATTAGTTGCACTTTCACCATGGCGGATAGTGGCTACTACAATGGCGCGCGATAGCACTGGCAGCGAAACGAGGCTGCAAACAAAGGGAAAATGAGGTGGAGCTCACCTAGGGGGCACGAGGAGGCTCGGCGACAACTTTTAAGCGTAGTAGATCATGAATCATGGTGATGACAGCCGGCGACTGGAGGGGAAGAAGCGGATGATTACATCGGCTCAGGGTGCTCCATCTTGTTCCAATAGGCATAGCCAACGAGGATGATGGAGAGGAAGCTCCCGACTAACGAGTCACAACCCGGGGAGCTCATTTGCCACGATGGCGACGGAATTCGTGGTGGTAGCTTTGCAAGGGAGCAGAGGAATGATGGAAGCGGCGCGAGGGAGAGGGAATGGAGGAAGTTAGGGATTCTGGCGGAGAGAAAGGGACCTTGTAGGGCGCCGGGGAAGCACCGAATGAGTGCTGCATGGCTCATCCGTGGAATGGGCCCGCTGTGGTTGCTCAGGGCGCCCTGGTGAACAGAGGTAGGAGAAAAAGAGTGCTGGTGGGCTTTGCCTGGTACAGTGTGCGCTGGACCAAGTTCTCAGGGGGGGTTTGTCCTTTTTCTTTTTTTCTTTTTTTCCATTTCTCTTTTTCTCTCATTGTTTTGCATTTAGTTTTGTCATCAAGTGATTTTAGTTAAATGTGAAAATTGGCACATAAATATTAGGCAATATATTGAAGACGCCCACCATGTTTGAGGTGAATTGGAATTATATTAATATTTTTTTATTTTGAAAAGGACATTTTATTTGTTGCTGGAGCATTTATTAATTTCCTAGGAATTATTTGGTGAGTCAAATGATGTTGGTTACAACATGACAATGATCAGGGGGGCTATAGAATCATTTGAACATTATAGTTCTAGTATTTGAATAATTATTATTTTTGACTTTATTTTAAATTTCAATTTGACTTTGATTTTTCTCAAGTGGAAATTTGGCTTAGTCAAACTTGATGACATGGCGTCATTAGCATGAGATCACTGTAGCATGACACTGGGGTGTTACAAATCTCCTCCACTACAACAAATCTCGTTCTGAGGTTTGAGAGGTACACTTAAGGGAAAAGAATTGGTTACGAAATTCTAACGGATCTTCTTGTTCTTGTTGCTCTCACCGAAGAGGTTGATCCATGACGTTGATGTTTTATATTTCTCTGCTCCAGGTCATCATGATGAAATTGTCATCCTTTCTTTGGGAACTCCATCGTACGCACAGATAGGGTAGAAGGGGGAAACTATAAGGACGGATGTCTGGAAGGATTGGCATTCGGTAGTTACCTCAGGGAAGGAGATTTTAGAAGCACAGGAAACATATCGACAGTGATATAACACTACTGGAGGTTGCTGCTAACAGGACACTACAATCAGAGACCCTTCGACGAAACTATGTGCGATGCAATAATCGCAAACGGTGGTGTAAAAAACCGTCAAAAAAGGTGCAAAATGTTTGCGATGGAGGATGCATTAAACACGGTTCAAATTTTAGTTGTGTGTGCAATGCAGGGCATATGGTTCAGTTCAATTAATTGTTTGCGATGAGGAGGAACAAAAGAAATGGGCAGCCAAATGAAGGTGTGTGCAATATACAGCATACTGTTCACTCGGATGAACTGTTTGTGATTAGGCAACAAAAAAGAAACGGCCAGCTAGATCAAGGTGTGTGTGCGATATACGGCATGCGGTTCACTCGGATGAACTATTTGTGTTGAGACAAGAGAACAGAAATGGTTCAACTTTACAAGATGTCTATGATACGCGGCAAACATGTCTGTAATCAGAAACGTGTGCGAAGACTGATAACGACACATGAGATTAGTGCTAACAAGTCGTGTGTGTTGTGAGAAAACGATTGCTGGTATACAATTGTGAGTGATTGATGAAAACATCACCAATGGGTTCCATTGTTTAGTCCGTGTGTGATGTGATTTTCTTTGTCCGCACAACATCTATGCTCTGTCTACAGAGCATCAACATATATACTTAAAAAGACAGCAATGCATAATCAAATTAAGCATACAATTACACAAGTGACTACACACATAACATTTCCACACACCAAAGTAAGCAATTACATGCATTCTAAAGTAGCAGAAATGATGATCTAATCATCTACTTATTGTTGCGACGATGCTTGCCATTGCTCTGCTTCTAGCTAGATCCCTGGCCATTTTGGGGAAGGAGGCACTTCCTCATGTCAACAATCCGCTTGTACATGTCGTAGCTCCTGTACTCCTCCTTGGCCACGTACACGACATGAGCTTTGTCGAATTTCTCCATCCAGGCCGAGTGCTAGGCATGCTTGTCCTTGTTGCACGAATGCTTCATGTCTATGTAGTAGGGGTCGATGATGGCCTTGGCGAGGTGAACCAGTGAGTCCTTCTCATGCTCCTTGCTGCCCCAGATCTTGTATTAGCCCTGGATGTCAACAAGATTCTGGCAGGTGATGCCCGAATTCTCAAGCGCCTTTACATCGTTGGTGATGTCAATCGTAGCGAGCATGTAGTGGGGGCTGTTGACAAACCTCACGAAATGCTCGCAAGGCCTTGTGGCCAGTCAGTGGTGGTAGATGAGAACGTGGTGGTGCACGCACATCTGGGAACCGGCGACCTTGGGACGAGACCCGGCACGAGCGCGGGTGTACTCGAGGTCGAACCCGACCACCTTGTACTTCTCCTCAACAAGCAATAGCTCCATGAGGGGGATGGAGTGCTCCACCCAGACTGGGTCGTTGGTGTACACCACCGAGAGTTCCATGAACCTTCTGTGGGTGTCCACCACAGATGCATGGTGACCTGCTGCTCATCGTCGGAGCTGCTCGGGGCACCATTTGAGCCGTTCAGGATACCCTTTAAGAATTTCTCATGGTGGGTGTGCTTCTTGTATTGGTGGGCGCGATGGAATGGTTGCAGAGACACAAGGGTTCATAGTGAAGGATTCCACTGCATGCTTGACAACACCGCACAGCATGCGTGGGCTCAAAGAGGTGCCAAATGTATCTCCGGTGAGCCTATTCCCATGCTACCGTGCAATTTACCGCGCAAGCTTCCCGCCCGGCTAGTTTGTCCATGCGTCAGCTAGAAGAGGGACAAATCGTGGGCGTTTATTGGCAAAAAGCTTTGTAAAAATGAAGTGTGTGGAATTACTTCGGTCATAAGTTTACCCGTGGCTGATGAGGTCAAAGTCACACAGAAGGGTGATGATGGACACTTGAGTGTGATAATTAATTCTGAACTCTACAGGGCACACGATGGAAGAAACCAACTGTGTGCAATAATGACGAAGTTCGCAGTCGAGTTAGCTATACAAATCATGTGCTGTGAGAGCGACAAGGTAAATAGATTCAAGAATGGTTAATAAAATCTAAGACCATTGCATATTAAGGTCAAAATAGTGCTACCAATATACGAGTCTCGTACGATGCCATTTCAACGATTGTACCATAAAAGCTCGAAATATTACAAGATTCAAATTCCAGAGTTATATGGCTCAAATTCAAAGATTACAAGGTTCAAACTGATATTGGAAATGAAATTCAGCTCATCAGCTACAAACACTCGCGTTAATCCGCTAAACATGGATATCAGAGAGGTTCAAACTAACATTACCACTTCCAAGTCTGGTTTCGAAACCTCACAATTTTTGCAAAGGGGTCAGCCACTAAGAAGTCATGTGTGGGGTTGACACGATGACTCCTGATTACTCTTTCATCAGAAGTTCCAAAATGAAATTCAGCATTTTTGGAGCCTATTCCATTCTGCCGCAGGCGCCGGCGCTGATCAACAAACCATCTATTTTTGCAAAATAAATGCAGGGCAAACCTCATTTCCTTCAGCGCCCTTGCTCTAAGAACAAAGAACCTGGCGAATATAATCTTCACAATAGGTTGGAGTGGATGAAAAGTTCCCTAAGATACCTAGTACAAAAGAATCCAAATGAGAAATTCTTATTGATTGTAACCATATGGATCACGCAACCAATATGGGGGGGGACATGTATGTAATGAAATCCTCCAAACGAATCCTTCAGAAATCATAGTACATTATCATTGTAAACTTGGAAAAAGGTGTCACAAATTGAACTCCCTTATGGTTAACATTTAACAGGAAATGAGCATCACCTCGATATATACCTTCTCCAGGCACGGAAAGCATCTCAGGAAACTAACAACTTGCTCCAGGTTGGGGTCGATAGATTCTAGTGCCAAGACCTTCAATGTGCGCAGTTTCAGGGTCAAGCTTGTCGGAATCATTTTCTGAATGACAGACAAACAAACATCTTCAAAATTAGAAATAATGTTAAACTATAGAGGGAGAGGTAGAAGGAGGCTATTGTACCTGAATGAGTCTGGATCCAATAACAAGTTCGGAGTATTTGTCAGACGAGTAGCCCACCACTGTCAATTTCAGCGCAGATTTCACAGCCCTAGATTTTTGCTTGCCATTAGTTGCTTCAAAGCATCCATGCATCATGTTTATTTTTCAATTAAAGTTGAAATGGGGATGACAAAACCTAGCACCAAAATTAAGTCCAACAGTTTCAACTTAAAAACATTTTGAAGAACCCAGAATGCTCTTTAGGAAAGTCCATCATTTTTGAATTGGTCTAGAACCTCTGACAAAAATGGTGCACACCTTTCTAGGTCATTTATGGATTTTTCAATTAGATCATAAGTATTTGCATTTGGACATTTAAATCCTACAAATAATTTTAAATGTACAGATAATCTTGAAAGTATTTTAAGGTTGTTGGAAATAATCCAAACATATGCCACAATCATTTTCAAGATTTTTTCAAAATGAATTGGTATTTTTACTAATTCAAAACAGAAGAAAAGTAATAGAAAAACTGAAAGAAAAATGGAAAGGAGAGAGAGAACTCACCGCGACCCAGCTTGCCTGTGTGGCCCAGCATTGTAGAAGGCCCAGCCCGCCACCGCCGTCGTCCTCCTGGCGCCAGTCGGTAGGCGTGTGGCCGATGCGCGCGCACGGGCAGAGCGCCACGCCACCAGCTCGCCTTCCTGCCTCCCCTACCAGCGCGATGCCACGTTGCCTCTCCTCGACGCCGCCCCGACCTCCCTGGCCTATCCACTTCTCCTCTCCTCTCCTCTGCTCTCTCCCTCACGGCCGCTCGAACGAGTCGGAGTGCGCCAACGAGCACCACCGCGACCATAGCCTCCCCCGTGCCTCTCCACGTGACCTCGAGCTCCACCGTTGACCCATAAGACTTCTCCACCGAGCCACATGACAGGAAGAGCCCCGGAGCGCCGCCCCGATGTCTTCTTCCTCCTCGGGTCACCAAGATCGCCGGCGACCGTGCTTCCGCTCCGACGCATCCCCGAGCCCTCTGAGTCCTCCATTGGAATCCCAGTGAGCTCCTCCGTATTTCCCCTCACCCCCCTGTGCCATAATTTGCGCGCTAGCCACCGCCTCGCGTGCCCCGAGCGCCGCCGTCCGCCATGACCGATGAGGTCCTCGCTCCCGAGCATCTCCGCTCAGTCCAATGGCACCAGCATGCTCCTGGAGCTCCCAGGAGTCCGCCTCGCTGCTTAGCTCGCTCGTCAGCCAAGCGTAGCACCTCACCCGCACAAAGCCGAGCTCCGACCACCACCGTTGAGGTCGCCGCCGTTGTTTCCGGCAACCCCAGCCGCTGACTTCAGCCCCGTTGGATGTGCAAGAACGCCAGCTACGCGTAGAGTCTCTCCGCCGCTTGTTTGGTCACCAGACGACAAAACCTGAAGCCCTCCGCCGCGTCTGTCGTCCCCGGCATCGAGCCGTGGACCAAGTCCGGTGGGTTGGAACCCGCTGACCAGGGGTTTGACCTCCCCTGGCTGACTGACATGTGGGCCAGGCCCCTTTTTAGTTAGTGTTAGAGTTAGTTAGTACTAATTAACTTAGTTAAGTAGATTAGACACTGACATGCGGGCCCAGGCTCTAATTAACTTAGGTTAGTTAGTTAGTCACTGACCAGTGGGCCCCACTGGTCAGGTTTGACCTGGATGGCTCCTGTTGACCTGCTGACGTCAGCATGACCCAATGCTGACGCAGTAATACATTTCCTAGATTTATTAATAATCAGTAAATTCCAGAAAATATCCAAAACTTTGAAAAATCATAGAAATTAATCTATAGCTCCAAATGAAATAAATTATATATGAAAAATGATCAGAAAAATCCAATCTATCCATCTGTACTGTTTTCATGCATGTTTTAGCAAGTTAACATCACTGTTTAGGATGAAACATGATTAGGACAAATTTGATAATAGATTTGGAGTTGGAATTTGATCTAGCTTTGAATTCCACTTCAACCAAAATGACTTCCTGTTGCATTAGCCCAAATCATAGCATATTGTCATGTCATGATCATCCATCATATTGTGCATTGCATTGATTGCGTTTCCTCTCTATTGCCGGTGGTTGTCCCCTCTCGGTAGGCGTATCCCGACGATGAGTTCGATGACACCGATGAAGAGCTATACTATCTTCAGAAGTGCCAGGCAAGCAAAACCCCCCTTGCTCATTCCGATACAATCCTACTCTCTCGCTCCTGCTCTCTTTTACTGCATTAGGACAACAACGATTCAATTGTTACATGCTGCGGTAGCTGAACCCCTTTCCTCTACATGACCTGTCATTGCCACAGTAAATAGATGAAACCCACTAGCATGAGTAGGAGTTGTTTGAGCCCTGATGTGCCTACTCATTCATGCTTTTTTGTCAGGCCTGCTACTGCTTAGAGTTGAGTCAGGTCTGATTCATCGGGGATGAATTGGAATGTGGCGAACATGTCCTACTGTTGAGAGCTAAGTGTGTGAACACGATTTGGTAAAGGTAGTGGTGAGAGGCCATGTAGGAGTACATGGTGGGTTGTCTCATTGCAGCCGTCATCGGGAACTGAGTTCTATGTTTGTGATCCATGAACAGTTACTAACACACATTGGGCTCAAGGCGCTCCAAGCTCTCTCAACTTATTAATCAACCTGATCTCTGTCCAGGAGTTGCAACTAGTTTCTGGTGTTTGTAGGTAGTGTTAGTAGTCTACCAAGTGGCACCCGGTACAGGTGGGCTTGGGACAGACTAGGCACAGTGGCACGGTGTAACAAGTGGCACCCGGATGGTGGGCTTGGGAACCCTGCTCGCATCGTTTGGGGCCGTGAGCGACACCCCGGTCGGATCTCCTTGCGGATAGAACCCGAATAGGACTAGAGACTTGTTGGTTAGTCAGGTCGTGGCCGACTCCCTCGCCAGGCTTCCACTTGAAGGTTGCCGAGATACACGACGTGTACATGGTGGTAAGTGGCGAGAGCGTGTGTGAAGAAATACACCCCTGTAGGGTTATCATTATCTATTCGAATAGCCGGATTCCTCGGATATGGAAACTTGGACCCCTTACATAGTTCATAGACAAGTGAAAGTGGATATTCTAAAATGCGCAAGATAAGTGTGAGTGCTCTGGATGGCGTTCTCGTAGGGAGATGGGAGCGGATCCATAGTGGTGTATTGGTATGGTGAATTTGTGGACTCGTGTGCGCCACCTCAAAAGAGTTACTTGCAGTCATAGTTCAGGTTAGCCACTGAGTCAAAGCTGGATTGCTGAAGTCAAACTCCACCACCCCTTTGTCGATACCGATGCATATGTAGCTAGTTCTGATGTAAGTCTTGCTGGGTACATTTGTACTCACGTTTGCTTAATTTATGTTTTTGCAGAGAGACTTCAGTCTCGCTAGTAGTTCCGCTTGGACTTCGACGTTTAGCTTGTTACATCAGCTACGATCTTGTGCCCTCGGCAGGCTCTGGTAGATAGTCAGGCTTCTCAGCCTTTTTCATTTGTAGATGTCTGTACTCAGACATGGTAAGCTTCTGCATGTGCTTGTTGTTTGTATGCTCTGTATGTTGGGGTCATGAGACCCATGTTTGTAATATCTCGCTCCTCGGAGCCTAATGAATAATACTCTGAGTCGTAGAGTCTTGTTGTGATGCCATGTTGTATTGCACATATTGAGCATATTGTGTGTATGATTGAAATGCTTGGTATGTGTGGGATCCGACAACCTAGTTGTTTATCCTTAGTAGCCTCTCTTATGGGGAAATGTAGTCTTGTGCTTCCATGAGCCATAGTAGTCCGCTACAGCCCGGTTCACCAGAGTCCTGCTAGCCCAGCACTACTGCTCCGGAACACTTGACTGGCCGGCATGTGATTCACTTCGTTCCTGTGTCTGTCCCTTCGGGGAAATGTCACGCGATGACATCCGGAGTCCTGCCTAGCCTGCTACAGCCCGGTTCACCGGAGTCCTGTTAGCCCAGTGCTACAGCCCGGATTCGCACACTGCTGACCGACATGCTCGATGTTGATTCATGTATGCCTGTCCCCGTAAGTTAGTGCCACTTTGGGTTCATGACTAGTCATGTCGTCCCGGGTTCTCTGTCATATGGATGCTAGCGACACTATCATATACGTGAGCCAAAAGGCGCAAATGGTCCCGGGCCATGGTAAGGCGTCACCCATGGGAATACCATGCGTGAGGCCGCAAAGTGATATGAGGTGTTACCGGCTAGATCAATGTGACTTGGAATCGGGGTCCTCACAGCAGAAATGACATTGATTCTTGTTGTACCTTCTTGATCAACTACAAGTAATATCTCAAGTGCAGGTGTGCCCTCAATGACCATACCGTGGTACACATCTTGTGATGTCTTCCTGCCGCACCAGCAACACACATAAATAGTCCAGAGAGTCATGGAGGTGATGGGGAAGGTACTCAACCCATTGATTGCCTGAAGATGAAGGTACTCGAGTGCTGTAAAGCCACGGAGCAGGCACTCCATGTCACCATTTGAGAGGAAGATGACGACGAGCTCGAGGTGATTCAGTCGTGGTAGAATAAGGGCGGACGCGTCATTAAGGGGGGATGGCAGTTCCTGAACTTGGCGATGCGCAGCGTGGGTGCAAGGTGGAGTGTGGACATTGATAGCGACCGCATATGCCCATCATCAAAAGTGAGCTCCTTGAGCTGATCTAGGGTGGGGGATCAGAACCAGTCATCAAGCTTGGCTCGGTCCTTGCGTTGGAACGGAACTTTCCCATTCTAAGGCCTCTAGTTGGACCAAGGTGACTGCCAAGGATCTTGGAGAACGCATCCAAGCTTTTGCGATATCCATGGCAGAGCTTGTGGGTGTCGATGAGGTCGAGAGGGCTGGAGATCCATAGGGAGCACTATCGTAGGGAAAGGACGGTTGTCTGCGCCTAATATTTGATTGGAAGAGGGAGATGATGACTTTCAACATATCATTCGGGAGGCTGCTGATGAAGTCTAGGCCTGCTGGAGTCGCTTGCAGTTCTAGCTCTCCCTACCTCTACTTGTTGGCAGCCCTGTTCTCCACCTCCGGAGTCTCCTTGTCAGCGGCGCTTTCTGATATAAATGGGAGTACAGGGAATATTAGTTAAAACAGGGAAATGGAAAAGTGTATTGGTAACTAGGAGTTATTAGGTAGGAATATAAGAAGAGAAGGGAATAACTGTTGGTTGCTTAAATACTACACAATTCATTTGATATTGCTAGGTAAGTAAACATGCAGATAGTTGAAAAGAAATCTTACTTCAAACAAAGTCCGAACTGATGATATCGTTGGGGAAGTTACCATATCTCTCAAGACCAGGCCCTTTTATGTGAAGTGCAATTCCAGTGCCATCTTTCAGTTCATAAAACTTAGCAATTTCTTTCCAAAAGTCAGTGCCAAAATAGGAGTCACCATGTTCATCAAATCTTACAGAAGCAACGATTGTAAATCCATGGTTTCTGTGTGCACTATGACATCCCTGCAGTCTTTATTTATGTAAAGGGAAAGATTGTGCACTACAGATTCTGTTGGATAGCAAGGGACGCGCTGCAGAAAATGGTAGAATTGTTAAATAAAATATGGTAACATTCAAATATGGGCCCAAATTGAAAGAAGTGTACAGCAGTCGAAATTGAAGGACAAAAATTTATAATTAAACAGATAGGGTAAACATGATGTCATGGAAATATGAGAGTAATCAAAAGAACAATACATCATTATTTTTCCTAATATAGAAAGAAGAGGGGAAAATCCCCTTTGACATATATGGTGCATGTGGCACGTTTTATCCAAATGTAGTAATATTTAGAATATATTCAGGAAAGTAGGCCATCCCAGCCGATTTAGGGTGAGATTGAACATATCGCACGCATCCTCAATTCATCTGGTATGGTGAGATGGAATGTCTTGCGGAGGCCACAAGGTCCTGACGTGTCCGCGCACTGTACACTCAATGAACGGAAGAAAACCCTCAAATCAGCTCAAATAAAAATGAATTCATGGCGATTTCGGTCGGGTGATTAAACGAGGCAGATGAACTGGGATATGAGATGAGATAATATCTCATTAAATTAGTTACCTTGTTGTCCATGAGAAAGAACCCTCAGTATGGCAGATTCCCCAACCAAGCGGAGATGGGTCGACCGCGAGCAGCGTCGAGAAAGTCGATGGTGATAGGCGGCGGTAAGCAGAATTGGCGAAACGTGGTGAACTTTGTCGGCAGCCTGGCGGCGGCGGGAAGCATTGAGCTTAAGTGTTTACAACCGCGATAGGCAGTGCCATGCATAGATGGGGAGGAGCTTGTGTAGGTGTGAATGGGGACCGAAGGGGGTGGTGGGCGGGGTTAGGGTTTTTGTGACGTGGGGATGGTGAGGGTTTTCTTTTTCCTTTTTTGGATTGGGTGGTGAGGGTTTTCTGTCCCATAAAGAATTTTGGAGGCGATGGCTTGCTAGAGCCAACCATGTGTGATTGACGCAACAAGCAAAATGAAAGTCATTGCACATGGTTCCAATTTTCTGAACCGTGTGTGATTGCTAGCTTCATCCTGGTTTATTGGTCCCCTTTTTAATTTTTACCAAATTTTGACCAAATATTTAACTAACAAATGTTTATGCATGTCACCAAAAATTATATCATTAAACACTATGCTCAAATACCCATCCAACGATATAATTTTTGCTCACCTACACTAACATTTTGTCATTTAAACTTTGGTCAAAATTTAACACGAATTACAAAGGGGACCAATAAACCAATACAGAGGTAGATTCCATCAACCGAACTGATTGCATCCATATCCCACGGTTAGACATAAGTAAACATAGATTACACATACTTAGATACAGATAATAAGCGTACACGTACACAAGCATAGTTCAACCATAAGTACATAGTTCAACCATCATTAAGCATACTCAAGCGTACATAGTTCGATCCCACATCTCATCTCACATGTCGGCACGATCCTGAACCTTCTCCAGGTACTCGGCATACGCGTCATGCTCCACCCTGCGAGAATACTTCTGCTTGAAGGAGCCAACGGCCCGTCCTCTTGCATGCACCAGAACACTTAGATACGTGTCATGAAGCTTGTGGTTGCAAAATGGGCATCGATTCCCGCATGAAGCTCCCTCGGGATTTGCCTTTTGTACCTCCTTTGGCCATCTTCATCCTCGCTGTCCACATTGTTAGACAGCTCCTATACAAATAGTAAAATAAATTTGGAATCAAATCAATGATTACATGTTGTGAAGTGGGATTAGGAATTTATGGCTATTTATTTATACATATCCAGAGATTATGCTTCGATTTTTAAGCACAGCCGTCTATGTACATACCAATCTTGAAGAAAATAATGGCACAAACATATGTAGGTCATTCAAAATCAATTGTCAAGTCTTGGCTAGGAATTATTAGCACGAATACTAACCCTAGTCGGATTACTAGAAAAAAATCATTTGCATAGATGAAACAACTAATCACTTATCAGTTGTACCATTCAAACAATTAATACACTACACAGATCTAACGAAACTTACTCAGATTTCATGGATTGGGAGAACATAAACATAGGATTTCTATTCCAAAAAAGGGGAGGCAGGAGTAACCAGAGAAACCCTATGATCTATTTGACACATAAATGGGTATATGTGACTAACCAGCTGTCCGTCATCTTCGGAATCGTCGCCGGAGTGGTCGTCGGAGTCGTCGCCAGGGTCATCACCAGATCGGTGTGGAACTCCGACTCCGGCTCTGGAAGCTTGACGCCGTCGATGATGTCAGGGTGCAATGATAACTCGCCGGTGGTGATGACAACCTCTGTCTCCATCTCCACGCCGTGATCCGGTGCTTTAGCAGCCCCGACTTCACCACTACCTCTGATGGGGCGCTTCGGCGGCATCCTCGTACACTGACAGCTTTAAGAACTGAGAGCGGCGTCCAGGATGCAAGCGGAGAGGATTGTGTGTGTGGCGAGGATGGGGGTGCGGCCGCTCGGGCGCAACATTAATATGGAGTTGTGGGAGTTGTGGGAGAGAGGCGGGCGATGGTCAATCCGATGGCTCGCCTCCCGGTGAGCCTGCGCACCGGACTGCTGGCATGCCCACCAAAGTTTCACACAGCTGCTCGCACACCTCCCTATGACACTGCACAGCGAGCACGCCTCCATCAATTCCCACACCTGCACACAAGCCACCCGGTCTTCCTGCACGGAGGACTGCTCGCATGCGTCCCGTCAACTCACGCCTGCTCGCACGGCACACGGGTCGTGCGGCGGCACGTATATTGGTTTTCTATTTGGATCATTAATGTTGCCGCTTTATTGCTTAACCGAAGCATGGAACGTATCCATCGTTGGTCTAACACTCATGGTTCGAATAAATAATCCGTTTGGGATATTGGTTCCCAATTATTAATAATCTCCCGTTTGTAATTAGATAAAGATTACATCAAAACTGGTCTCAAATTTGACAAAAAAGGTACAATGCCACTTTGTATTGGTGTCCATATGACAACACGATAAGTTTCATGAACTTCAAAAAAGTTTTGGATGTACTAGAATTTAAAAATCAAGATTCTCAATGTTTGAAGTTTGTTTCATGGGGAGTAAACATGCACCCAGTAAGACACATGTGTTTTTGCAATCCATTTAGGTTCACTGTCGCGTGTGCATGTAGCTAAAATTTGATTTTTGCACATTATACCCATAGAAAATCAATCAATTAATGTACTAAAAGCCTTAATGATCTCTGTGATTTTTTGAAATTAAAACGTCCCTCCTTTGGTAACATATGTTCACCATGGGATAATTAATTTAATATGCATCGTAGTTGCGGTGGAGTCGCGGTGTGTGTGTGGGTGTGTGCGTCTGGGGGTAGCGGGTGGCTCACAGTACACTACGAGTTGTGAGCCACCGTGTGGGTTGGCCGTTTTGTTAGGTAGGCCGGTGCCACATCAGAGTCGTGAATTCGTTATTTAAAACATTACACAACCCTTTGGTACATACATGTTTTGGCCAACATGCAGTCGATGGTTGTCCTACACGAAACTCGATACTTGCGTGTGACGCTTTCTGTGGGCATGCAAGGTCGTCGTCCATCACTTTGATGAACAACTAGCAATGAGGTTAATTTGACCAGCAAGATAGAATCTTTTTTGTTTGTGTTATGGTGGTATATAGTACACATCGAAGAGGTGGGAGGGGACTAGCATATATACTATACGTACGCGTCCGTGAGCAAGTACACCTCACTCAATGTCAGGACTTTTCGGTTTCTGAGGCACGTGCCACATCAAAATTGTGAAATTGGCTATTCAAACATCACACAACACCTCTTTGGGCCACATGCATGAATGTGGTGGTTATCCTAGCTAGGACACTCATGTGTGACGCTTCCATCTATGGGCCCACGAGGCCATCGTCGATGCATGCATGCATCACTTTGACCTACATTAGGAGAGGCTAATTAATTTCACCATCGATGAGGATTCTTTTGGGTTGTACATATTACGGCAGGAGTATATAGTATGAGGTGAAGAGGGGGGAAGGGGACCATCATATGTAGTATGATTCTTGAACCTCGCTCTCTCTGGTTGCATGGTTTACAGTTTTTGAGGCATGTGGCACATCAAAGTTTTGCATTTTGGGTATTCAACATATATATGTTTGGCCCACATGCAAAGCGGTGGTGGTTGTCCTCTCGTACCCTCTTAAGCTGTTATCAGCGATATCGATGCATTCCATTTGTGGGCCCTCTTGGTCCATCACTACTTTTTGCCTGACAACACAAGGGAGGTTAATTTGACTTAGGAGGGGATTATTTTTTTGCTTGTAATACGATATATATATAGGTCATGCTCTGGGATGACGTGCATGATACAGTTTGAGTACACACACATGCATGTGTACGCATAAATCCCTCCCATCGAGTCGATGTGGCAAGTACAACAACACGCCATGAACTGATCTCGCTCTGTGTGGGGAGCTAGTGTGCAATTTTTGACGCATGCGCCACATCAATGTTGTGAAATGGTATTCAAACATGCATGCACGCATCACCTCCATACATATGCATGTAGTGGTTGCCTTCGAATGGTACACTCCCTCGCATGGTTATCGGCAACAAGCCTATATATTTGTGGGCCCGCGTGGACATCCATGATCACCTTGACCGACAACAAGAGAGGTTACCATGGTGGATTCTTCATCTGGTTCATGTTATCATAGTATAGGTCATGGTGAGATTCAGACCTAATTAAGTTTGAGTGTATATACTATGCACACATGCATGCATGAATCCCCGTCGTTGGCTTGAAGTGTGGTGTAACATACATATGCGTCATCAACCTAACCCTCACTCAGTGTGAGGATTTCAAGTTTGAAATCACGGTGCCACATCAAAGTTGTTCTATTTTTACTCAAAACACACCTCTCCATACATAAGTTTGGGCCACACGCATGCAGTGGTTGTCTTCGGGGACTAGCTACTTTTGTGATTATTAGCGAGCTAGCCCATCTCCAGGGGTCGCATGGACGTCCATAACTTTGACCAACAACAAGAGAGAGGTTGTACGACCAAGGTGGATTATTCTTGGTCTGTTTTACAATCCATCTTGGTGAGATATGCCTCTCTGGCCCGCCCACTGAAAGTGTGTGTGGGGGGGGTGCTGCTACTTCGCACTTTGCTAGGTGAACCTCGGTTGGGGGGCATGCATTCATAGCTTAGGATTCCCTTCGTGGTGACATGAGGGGGGCTGCTACTTCACACTTTGCTAGGTGAACCTCGGTTGGGGGGCATGCATTCATAGCTTAGGATTCCCTTCGTGCGGACAAGAGGGAGGGGGGCTGCTAGCTACTTCACACTTTGCTAGGTGAACCTCGGTTGGGGGGCCATGCATTCATAGCTTAGGATTCCCTTCGTGCCGACATGAGGGAGGGGGCTGCTAGCTACTTCGCACTTTGCTAGGCGAACCTTGGTTGGGTGGGAGTGGGCATGCATTCGTAGCTTAGGATTCCCTTCGTGCCGACACGAGGGGGGTGGGGGCAAGCAATATCGTGTTCTTTGAGAGATAGGTGCCACATCGAAGTTGCATTTGTTATTTGAAAATCAAACCACCCTTTTCATACATAATTTTGGTCCACATGCAAGTGTGTTCATGTCCTGACCCTCCCCCGCGTCTTTTTTCACCAAATTTATGAACATTAGACAAGTCGGATGACGCAACAGACACGGTTCACTCAAACTTACCGTGTGCATTGGGCTCCACGAGGCTTGCCCTCTCAAAAATATCTACCCACCTACAGCTCTTTTCTGTTTGATAACACAAGGTTATTATGTTTCGACCGTGTGTGCTGTTTCTTGTTCCCAATCCCACCTACATCCCTCGAAAATATCTGCCCGGCTCGAGGTTTTTTTTGTTTCATAACACACAGTTGTTATCTCCGGACCGTGTGCGATGCACCATCATCAAAATTTTAAATAGCCCCGGCATTTCACTCCCGCGGTTGACTCCTGCGTAGTAAAATTTTCAGTACCCGCATCATTTCCTCAAACACCCCCTGCCCCCCCTTCCACACACACACACACACCAAAACCTCCTCGAGCATGCGCGCGCGTGCACACACACACACCCTCCCTCACTCGAAACCCTAGCAAGGTCCCTGCCACCGCCGCAAGGCCTCCCTTGTCAACATCTGCCAGTTTGCCGGAGCAGCTTACCCACCGATCTCCACAACCAGGATGCCCTGAGTTTCTTAGATGACGACTGCCAAACGCCCCCTTTCCCACAGATCCCCATCCCCCACTCCAGAGCGTCGCAACCTAAGCCCGGCTATGCTTCCTGTGGAGCTCCACGAGCGACTAGCGCAAAAGAGGTGTATCGCGGCCTCTTCGCCCGATGTCGCCGAGGAAGCTAACGACCATTACTGGCGCAGGCACTCAAGCAGCTTCCTACTCCATTGTGTAGATCTCTTGTCATAGGATATGTTTGAATGGTTGCGTGCTTCCTTGTCTTCATCAACCATTGTGTAGTGACTTGGTGATATAGAAATTGCTCAGGATGTGAGTGAGTTGCAATCTCATAGATTTCGATTCATCCAAGTACCTACACGGGTTAGATAGCATGCAAGGTGCAAATATATCCAAGACATAAGATAGTCAACATAAGAGAAATATCAAGGATTAGTCATAGGATCATGCCTTGCATGTATTAAATGGAGTTCCTACTCCAAGTTTGAAGCATTAATGATGTTCAATTCACCTCTTAACCAACAAAACACTTTCTCATCAAGTGGTTTGTTAAATATATCCGCCAATTGCTTATCAGTGCGAACATGCTTAAGATTAATGTCCCCTTTGGCAACATGATCTCGAATGAAATGATGACGAACTTCAATATGCTTAGTTCGAGAATGTTGCACGGGATTGTGAGCAATCTTAATAGCACTTTCATAGTCACAAAGCAATGGAACATGTTTCACATTGATCCCATAATATTTAAGAGTTTGGGTCATCCAAAGTAATTGAGCACAACACGATCCAGCGGTAATGTATTCCGCTTCGGCGGTGGATAAGGATACCAAGTTTTGTTTCTTGGAGGACCAAGAGACAAGAGATCTACCAATAAATTGACAAGTACCCGAAGTTGACTTTCTATCAACCTTGTCACTGGCATAGTCCGAATCGGAGTAGCCAACAAGATCAAAGGAAGCCCTCTTTGGATACCAAATGCCAAAATTTGGTGTATGGATTAAGTATCTCACTATCCTTTTCACGGCCGTAAGATGACATTCTTTAGGAGCAGCTTGATATCGTGCACACATGCACACACTTAGCATAATATCAGGACATGAAGCACAAAGATAGAACAATGAACCAATCATAGAGCGATAAACCTTTTGATCAACCGGTTCACCATCTTTGGTTAAATCCAGATGTCCACTAGTAGGCATGGGTGTAGTCATACCTTTGCATTCTTGCATATTGAACTTCTTGAATAAGTCCTTGTTGTACTTTGTTTGAGATACAAATGTGTCTTCCTTAGTTTGCTTGATTTGCAAACCGAGAAAGAATTTGAGTTCACTCATCATCGACATCTCAAACTTCTCCGACATTAGCTTTCCAAACTTTTCACTAAAATGAGGGTTAGTTGATCCAAATATAATATCATCGACATAAATTTGGCATACAAATAGTTCTCCATTAACCCTTTTAGTAAAAAGAGTAGAATCTATTTTTCCAATTTCAAAGCCTTTTTCAATAAGGAACTTGGTCAAGCATTTATACCATGCTCTAGGAGCTTGCATAAGACCATAAAGAGCTATGTGAAGTTTGTAAACATGATTAGGTTTCTTAGGATTAACAAATCCGGGAGGTTGCTTAACATAAACTTCCTCCTCAATTTCACCATTTAGATTAGCACTTTTAATGTCCATTTGGTATAAGGTGATATCATGATGATTAGCATAGGCAAGTAAGATGCGAATGGAGTCAAGTCTAGCAATGGGGGCATATGTCTCACCATAGTCCATACCTTCGACTTGAGTGTAGCCTTGGGCGACTAGGCGTTCTTTGTTGCGGACAACTTGACCACCTTCATCTTGCTTGTTGCGAAACACCCATTTGGTACCAATGATGTTGTGGTTGTTGTCGGGCTTTTGAACCAATGTACACACTTGATTTCTCTCAAAGTTGTGTAGCTCTTCATGCATGGCGTTTATCCAATCCGGATCTTCCAATGCTTCTTCAACCTTCATAGGTTCAATGCGGGAGATGAATGAATAGTGTTCACAAAAGTTAGCTAAACGAGTTTTTGAGCGAGTGATTCTCCCGGTTTGGATATCATTGTAGATTTGTTCGACGGGTTGATCTTTACCAATTCTTGCTCGAACTCATGAAAGCTTTTGCTTGGATCTTGGTTGAACATCTTCTTCATCTTGTTCTTCTTATTGGCCTTCTTTGTTGTTGACATTGTCGTTCTCTTGTCGTGGTGGAGAAGGAGGTTGTTGGCATTCATCTTGATGTACTTCCTCATTTTCATCATCTTGATGTGTCCCGCTTGTGGATGCTTCCGTAGCAACTCTTGGTTCACCTTGTCGTGAGGTAGAAGCTTCCACTTGGACGGACGAGGTACTGTCCTTCACCTCTGTTGGACGAATCTTGCCAATAGACAAGTCTTGGACTGCTTCCGAAGGGTCTTTGTCTCCTACATCAACTGACAATTGCTCTACTTGTGAGCCATTAGATTCATCAAACTTCACATCTACCATCTCTTCAACCTTTTGAGAGAAATTGTTGTATACACGGTTATGTGTGAGAGTTTGACCATGACCAAGTAGGAAACCTTCATGAGACGTAGGAGCAAATTTAGAACGACGATGTTTATCAACAATGTAGCACTTTGAGCCGAATACTCGAAAGTATCCAACTTGTGGTTTGTTACCGGTGAGGACCTCGTATGCCGTCTTGCCGAGTAGCTTGTGAAGATACAAACGATTTGTTGCATGGCAAGCTGTCTCAACCACTTCCGCCCAAAAGTGCTTTGGCATCTTGTAATCATCAAGCATCGTTCTCGCCATTTCGATGAGTGTCCGGTTCTTCCTCTCAACAAATCCATTTTGTTGAGGTGTGTACGTAGCCGACAAATCATGTGAAATCCCTTCTTCGTCAAGAAAGGTGTCAACATTTGCGTTCTTCAACTCCGTTCCATTGTCACTTCGAACCTTCTTGATCTTCACGTCAAATTGATTTTGGGCCTTCCTAGTGAACTTTTTGAAGATATTTTGGACCCGCGATTTGTTATCAAGAAAGAACACCCACGTAAATCTTGAAAAAACATCAAATATGACTAGTCCAAATGAGTTACCACCGAGACTCTTGTAGGCATTTGGACCAAAGAGATCCATATGAAGTAGCTTGAGTGGTCTTCTCGTGGTCATGATGTTCTTCACGCGATGATTTCCTCCAACTTGTTATCCTTCCTGACAAGCACTACAAAGTCTATCCTTTTCAAATATAACATCTTTTACTCCAAGGATATGATCACCTTTAATAAGCTTGTCAAGGTTTCGCATACCAACATGACCTAATCGTCTATGCCATAACCAACCTTTAGAAGATTTAGCAATTAAGAAAGTTCTAGGTTGAGCCTTTTTAGTGAA
Organism: Triticum urartu; assembly: GCF_003073215.2. Classification (NCBI taxonomy): domain Eukaryota; kingdom Viridiplantae; phylum Streptophyta; class Magnoliopsida; order Poales; family Poaceae; genus Triticum; species Triticum urartu. The sequence goes on from NC_053025.1 coordinate 348,989,583, forward strand.
ATAAACAATGTAAAGATAACCTCTACGTATTCTGGTAAAGACCATTTTACGATTGTATCTAGGAAACACTTGGCAATCTACTTTAGTGAATAAAACATTGAGAATGAAATCAGTAAGTCTAGATACTGAAAGTAAATTGTACCTAAGAGATTCAACGAGCATGACATTTTGTATGGAGCTATCATGTGAGATGGCCACCTTACCGAGGCCAACCACCTTACCCTTTGAGTTATCACCAAAGGTGACATATTTTCGAGGGCCGTCGTTTTCAGCAAGCTCACGGAACATATCTTTATCTCCGGTCTTATGATCAGTACATCCACTATCAAGAACCCATTCCTTTCCTCCAGCCATGTACCCGCGAATATTTGCCATAAGACCAAAGTGTCTCATTGCATCATTAAGATCATAGTCACTGTCATCATCATCCTCATCAGAGTATCCATGTTCAACATCATCTTGTGATTGATCAATTCCTAGAGAGGGTAATTCATTAGATAAATGATCATTTCTATAGTTATCTTTATGAATTCTAATAGCTGTGGAAATGATATTGCTAATGATTCCAACATCTCCTTTGGCACTCGTAAGATTTGTAAGCTCAAATAAGCAGTCACCAAATTTGGGATCATTGGAACTCATCTTAATCAAGGCAATAGATTTATGGGGGATTTCATCTAGATCTTTCAAGGAATAATTTGGAAAGAGTTCCTCAAGAAACTTCCATATGGTGTAGGCACACTTAAGAGTAGGCAAACATCCAATCAAGTTTCTAGGCAAGCCTCTAGTGATAAGATTAACAGTTCTAAGATTGTGAATCATGTCAATAGATTCATCAAGGGTAGGATGCAAAGGATCAGCAAGAGGTGCACAAGAGCTAGTAATGTACTTGTTCAAATGATATTCATTGAAAATCTCAAGCATTTCATTTTTCCACTCATGAAAATATTCTCCATGAAGAATAGGCACTCTACGTCTAAGACTCCCCAAAGTAGACTCATCCATCTTCCTCCAATGGTCTTGAAACCAAAGCAATGGAGACCAAAGCTCTGATACCAATTGAAAGGATCAAGAAGAGGGTGTCTAGAGGGGGGGTGATTAGAAACTAGGTTCTAAAAGTTGCAGTTTTTAAATTCTTTAGGTTGAAGTGATTTTTGACACAAGTTTAATAAACACAATACATATCAAGCAAGCATGCAAAGAGTATATGAGCAGCGGAAAGTAAAGCTTGCAACTTGCAAGAATGTAAAGGGAAGGGTTTGGAAGATTCAAACGCAATTGGAGACACAGATGTTTTTGTCATGGTTCCGATAGGTGGTGCTATCGTACATCCACGTTGATGGAGACTTCCACCCACGAAGGGTAATGGTTGCGTGAGTCCACGGAGGGCTCCACCCACGAAGGGTCCATGAAGAAGCAACCTTGTCTATCCCACCATGGCCATCGCCCATGAAGGACTTGCCTCACTAGAGGTAGATCTTCATGAAGTAGGCGATCTCCTTGCCCTTACAAACTCCTTGGTTCAACTCCACAATCTTGTCGGTGGCTCCCAAGTGACACCTAGCCAATTAGGAGAAACCACTCTCCAAGAAGTAACAAATGGTGTGTTGATGATGAACTCCTTGCTCTTGTGCTTCTAATGATAGTCTCCCCAAGACTCAACTCTCTCTCACAGGATTTGGATTTGGTGGAACGAAGATTTGAGTGGAAAGCAACTTGGGGAAGGCTAGAGATCAAGATTCATATGGTAGGAATGGAATATCTTGGTCTCAACACAAGTGTAGGTGGTTCTCTCTCAGAATATATAGGTTGGAAGTGTAGGTTTGTTCTGATATCTCTCTCCACGAATGAAGAGGAGGTGGAGGGGTATTTATAGCCTCCACACAAAATCTAACCATTAAACGTAACTTCCCAAACTCGGTGGGACCGAATGGTTAAACTCGGTCTGACCGATTGAGCAAAGCTAGTGACCGTTAAGGTTTTCGGTGGGACCGACATGCAACTCGGTAGGACCGATATGATTAGGGTTAGGGCATAACGTAATCTCGGTGAGACCGATTACACAATCTCGGTGAGACCGATTAGACAAACTCGGTGAGACCGATTTTGGTAATAAGCTAACCAGAGAGTTGGTCAGGTAAACTCGGTGGGACCGATCGCTCATTTCGGTGAGACCGAAACGTTACGAAGGGAAAACAGAGAGTTTACATTGGAATCTCGGTGGGACCGATCGCAAGTTTTCGGTGAGACCGAAAGTATTGCAATAGACAACAGAGAGTTTGCAATCCGATCTCAATGAGATCGAGATCCCTATAGGTGAGACCAATTTGCCTAGGGTTTGTGGCAGTGGCTATGACATTTGAAACTCGGTGGCGCCGGATAGGAAGAATCGGTGGGGGCGAGTTTGACTTTTGGTTTAGGTCATATGTGGATGTGAGAAAGTAGTTGAGGGCTTTGAAGCATATCACTAAGCATTTGAGCAAGAGCCTCATTAAGCAACACCCCATCCCTCCTTCATAGTATTGGCTTTTCCTATAGACTCATTTTGATCTTGGATCACTAAAATAGAAAATGTAGAGTCTTGAGCTTTGAGCTTGAGCCAATCCTTTGTCCTTAGCATCTTGAAGGGGTTTCACATCCTCTAGTCCATGCCACTTCACTGTTGAACTTATTTGAAACATACTAGATAAAAATGTTACTCCAACAAGAGATATGTTGACATTAATTACCAAAACCACCTAGGGAGCACTTGTGCTTTCAATATCCCCCTTTTTGGCAATTCATGACAACATACATCAAAGCTTTAGATCAAGATGTTAAGAGTAGTAAGTAATGCTTTGGAAAGACATGTAACTTGCATAGGCTCCCCTACATGTATGCAATCATGTGAATATGGAATATAGGAGCATGTGAATGCATAAACATGACAGAGTAAGCAATGTGTTGCATGTATCTTGGCCATATGCATAAGATCAAATGATGAAAATATGGGAAATGTACCTTCATGCTCATGAGTCCTTCTTGCAAATAGTGTGTACATCAACAAGAATTTCTCATTCACATGACTGTGATGCATGTACTTACCTTGTGGTCTTGAGTTGGCTTAGGATGGGATGAACCTGCATAAACAAGGTTAGATAACATAGATACACCTACTGGCCAGAGAAAACAAGAGAGACCACAAGAATACCAAGACGGGGATGACATGTAGAGTGAGTACTAAGTACCACAATGGATATAAACATGTCCCCAAAGGTAAAGATGTGAGATAAATTCAAGGATTTCCTTCCCTTAGATGTCTTGCACCCCATGAATCTAACATGGAATATTGGGAGAAGACAGGGAACAGAAAATCAGAGCAAAAACAGAGCTCAAAGGAAATAAACAGGGCTAATGCAATCGAGAAAATATGAACATGTCTTTCCCCTCTTGAGGACATGTGACTTCTCTACTCTTGAAGACGAAGCATATGGGGTTACTTTCTTCCCTAGAGTATTCTCTCCCCCTATAGATATGATTAGGCTTTGATGTGATGATCTCTCTCTCCCCCTTTGACATCAATTTCCAAGAAGGGTTCTTCTGGATTTTTGTCATGATGGGTTTGGTCCTTGAGTCACAGAACAAAGCAGCAATTTGAGTAGGATGCTGGCCGAGGATAAGATTCATTGAGTGAAGTTGGATAAAAAAGAATTCAAAAACAAGTGGCAAGATGTTTTTCCTGCAGTGAAATTGGTAGCACCGAGTTTGGTGCTTCGGTGGCACCGAAAGGGTTCATTTGGACCAAAGTAAAAGTCCTGGTGTGACCGAGTTCATCGCAGAGAAAACACTTGTCACCTCAGCTCACTAGGCAAGTAATATATCACAAGGATTGGCAAGGAATTTGATGCAGAAAATGCAGAACAGAAAATAAAAGAGAAGAAACTAAAAAGAATCTAGATGAAGTTTTTTTTGAAGAGGGAAACAAATATGCATGAGACGAATGCAAGAGCACAAAAAAGAACTCAAGAGAACTTCATCTAGAATTCGGTGGTGACAAAGTCACCTATGTTAGAGTATATTGACTTAGGAGTCAAGTGAGATCACTTGATCTTCCATCATACTCATCGTTTAAGCTCAAAATGGGGTTACCATTTTTCGTTAAAGCATCTTGATGTAATCACATCTTGTTGAGCTGCTTTAACCCATGACTTGGAGTAAAGCTTCTCTAAGATGGAATAACATACCTTGGGTGGTGGTGTTGATCATGATCATGTAGTTGAACTTGTGTGGGTTGCTCAAGGTTGATGTAGCTCATCAAGAGTTGGGAGCATCTCTTGAAGTTTGAGTCCATCTACCTACATGGGTTAGTTTTTGCAAGGAAGAGCACTTGTGCATCCAAAATGAGAATCATGATAGAATTTGTCAAAGGATATGTTTGAATGGTTGTGTGCTTCCTTGTCTTCATCCACCATTGTGTAGTGACTTAGTGATATAGAAATTGCTCAGGATGTGAGTGAGTTACAATCTCATAGATTTCGATTCATCCAAGTACCTACATGGGTTAGATAGCATGCAAGGTGCAAATATATCCAAGACATAAGATAGTCAACATAAGATAAATATCAAGGATTAGTCATAGGCTCATGCATTGCATGTATTAAATGGAGTTCCTACTCCAAGTTTGAAGCATCAATGATGTTCAATTCACCTCTTAACCTGTAAAACACTTTCTCATCAAGTGGTTTGGTAAATATATCCGCCAATTGCTTATTGGTGCGAACATGCTTAAGATTAATGTCCCCTTTGGCAACATGATCTCGAATGAAATGATGACGAACTTCAATATGCTTAGTTCGAGAATGTTGCACGGGATTGTGAGCAATCTTAATAGCACTTTCATTGTCACAAAGCAATGGAACATGTTTCACACATTGATCCCATAATCTTTAAGAGTTTGGGTCATCCAAAGTAATTGAGCACAACGTGATCCAGTGGCAATGTATTCCGCTTCGGCGGTGGATAAGGATACCGAGTTTTGTTTCTTGGAGGACCAAGAGACAAGAGATCTACCAAGAAATTGACAAGTACCCGAAGTTGACTTTCTCTCAACCATGTCACCAGCATAGTCTAAATTGTAGTAACCAACAAGATCAAAGGAAGCCCTCTTTGGATACCAAATGCCAAAATTTGGTGTATGGATTAAGTATCTCACTAGCCTTTTCATGGCCTTAAGATGACATTCTTTAGGAGTAGCTTGATATCATGCACACATGCACACACTTAGAATAATATCGGGACGTCAAGCATAAAGATATAAAAATGAACCAATCACAGAGCGATAAACCTTTTGATCAACTGGTTCACCATCTTTAGTTAAATCAAGATGTCCACTAGTAGGCATGGGTGTAGTTATACCTTTACATTCTTGCATATTGAACTTCTTGAATAAGTCCTTGGTGTACTTTGTTTGAGATACAAATGTGCCTTCCTTATTTTGCTTGATTTGCAAACCGAGAAAGAATTTGAGTTCACTCATCATCGACATCTCAAACTTCTCCGACATTAGCTTTCCAAACTTTTCATGAAAATGAGGGTTAGTTGATCCAAATATAATATCATCGACATAAATTTGGCATACAAATAGTTCTCCATTAACCCTTTTAGTAAAAAGAGTAGAATCTATTTTTCCAATTTCAAAGCCTTCTTCAATAACGAACTTGGTCAAGCATTTATACCATGCTCTAGGAGCTTGTTTAAGACCATAAAGAGCTTTGTGAAGTTTGTAAACATGATTAGGTCTCTTAGGATTGACAAATCTAGGAGGTTGCTTAACATAAACTTCCTCCTCAATTTCACCATTTAGAAAAGCACTTTTAATGTCCATTTGGTATAAGGTGATATCATGATGATTAGCATAGGCAAGTAAGATGTGAATGGAGTCAAGTCTAGCAATGGGGGCATATGTCTCACCATAGTCCATACCTTCGACTTGAGTGTATCCTTGGGCGACTAGGCGTGCTTTGTTGCAGACAACTTGATCATGTTCATCTTGCTTATTGTAAAACACCCATTTGGTACCAATGATGTTGTGCTTGTTGTCGGGATTTTCAACCAATGTCCAGACTTGATTTCTCTCAAAGTTGTGTAGCTCTTCACGAATGGCGTTTATCCAATCCGAATCTTCCAATGCTTCTTAAACCTTCATAGGTTCAATGCGAGAGATGAATGAATAGTGTTCACAAAAGTTAGCTAAATGAGTTTTTGAGCGAGTGATTCTCCCGGTTTGGATATCATTGTAGATTTGTTTGACGGGATGATCTTTAGCAATTCTCGCTCGAACTTGTGAAAGCTTTTGCTCGGATCTTGGTTGAACATCTTCTTCATCTTGTTTTTCTTCTTGGCCTTCTTCGTTGTTGACGTTGTCGTTCTCTTGTCGTGGTGGAGAAGGAGGTTGTTGGCGTTCATCTTGATGTACTTTATTATTTTCTTAATCTTGATGTGTCCCGCTTGTGGATGCTTCCGTATCAACTCTTAGTTCACCTTGTCGTGAGGTAGAAGCTTCCACTTGGACGGACGAGGTACTCTCCTTCACCTTTGTTGGACGAATCTTGCCAATAGACAAGTCTTGGATTGCTTCTGAAGGGTGTTTGTCTCCTACATCAACTGGCAATTTCTCTACTTGCGAGCCATTAGTTTCATCAAACTTCACATCTACCGTCTCTTCAACCTTTCGGGTGAAATTGTTGTAGACACGGTATGTGTGAGAGTTTGAGCCATAACCAGGTAGGAAACCTTCATGAGACTTAGGAGCAAATTTAGAACGATGATGTTTATCAAGAATGTAGCACTTTGAGCCGAATACTTGAAAGTGTCCAACTTGTGGTTTGTTACCGGTGAGGAGGTCGTATGCCCTCTTGCCGAGTAGCTTGTGAAGATACAAGCGATTTGTTGCATGGCAAGCTGTCTCAACCGCTACCGCCCAAAAGTGCTTTGGCGTCTTGTACTCATCAAGCATCATTCTCGCCATTTCGATGAGTGTCCGGTTCTTCCTCTAAACAACTCCATTTTGTTGAGGTGTGTACGTAGCTGAGAACTCATGTGAAATCCCTTCTTCGTCAAGAAAGGTGTCAACATTTGCGTTCTTCAACTCCGTCCCGTTGTCGCTTCGAACCTTCTTGATCTTCATGTAAAATTGATTTTGGGCCTTCCTAGCGAAGTTTTTGAAGATCTTTTGGACCTGCGATTTGTCATCAAGAAAGAACACCCACGTAAATCTTGAAAAATCAGCAACTATGACTAGTCCAAATGAGTTACCACCGAGACTCTTGTATGCATTTGGACCAAAGAGATCCATATGAAGTAGCTCGAGTGGTCTTCTCGTGGTCATGATGTTCTTCGCGTGATTACTTCCTCCAACTTGTTTTCCTACCTGAGAAGCACTACAAAGTCTATCCTTGTCAAATATAACATCTTTAACTCGAAGGATATGATCACCTTTAATAAGCTTGTGAAGGTTTCGCATACCAACATGACCTAATCGTCTATGCCATTACCAACCTTTAGAAGATTTAGCAATTAAGCAAGTTCTAGGTTGAACCTTTTTAGTGAAATCAACAATGTAAAGATCACATCTACATATTCCGGTAAAGACCATTTTACGATTGTCTCTACGAAACACTTGGCAATCTACTTCAGTGCATAAAACATTGAGACTGAAATCAGCAAGTCTAGATACTGAAAGTAAATTGTACCCAAGAGATTCAACGAGTATGACATTTTGTATGGAGCTATCATGTGAGATGGCCACCTTACCGAGGCCAACCACCTTACCCTTTGAGTTATCACCAAAGGTGACATATTTTCGAGGGTCGTCGATTTCAGCAAGCTCACAGAACATATCTTTATCTCCGGTCATATGATCAGTACATCCACTATCAAGAACCCATTACTTCCCTCCATCCATGTACCCGCGAAGATTTGCCATAAGACCAAAGTGTCTCATTGCATCATTAAGATCATAGTCACTGTCATCATCATCCTCATCAGAGTATCCATGTTCAACATCATCTTGTGATTGATCAATTCCTAGAGAGGGTAATTCATTAGATAAATGATCATTTCTATAGTTATCTTTATGAATTCTAATAGCTCTGGAAATGATATTGCTAATGATTCCAACATCTCCTTTGGCACTCGTAAGATTTGTAAGCTCAAATACGCAGTCACCAAATTTTGGATCATTGGAACTCATCTTAATCAAGGCAATAGGTTTATGGAGGATTTCATCTAGATCTTTCAAGGAATAATTTGGAAAGAGTTCCTCAAGAAACTTCCATATGGTGTAGGAACACTTAAGAGGAGGCAAACATCCAATCAAGTTTCTAGGCAAGCCTCTTGTGATAAGTAACAGTTCTAAGATTGCGAATCATGTCAATAGACTCATCAAGGGTAGGATGCAAAGGATCAGCACGAGGTGCACAAGGGCTAGTAATGTACTTGTTCAAATGATATTCATTGAAAATCTCAAGCATTTCATTTTTCCACTCATGAAAATATTCTCCATCAATAATAGGCACTCTACGTCTAAGACTCCCCAAAGTAGACTCATCCATCTTCCTCCAATGGTGTTTAAACCAAAACAATGGAGACCAAAGCTCTGATACCAATTGAATGGATCGAGAAGAGGTGTCTAGAGGGGGGTGATTAGACACTAGGTGCTAAAAGTTGCAGTTTTTAAATTCTTTAGGTTGAAGTGGATTTTTGACACAAGTTTAATAAACACAATACATATCAAGCAAGCATGCAAAGAGTATATGAGCAGCAGAAAGTAAATCGTGCAACTTGCAAGAATGTAAAGGAAGGGTTTGGAAGATTCAAACGCAATTGGAGACATGAATGTTTTTTTCGTGGTTCCGATAGGTGGTGCTATCGTACATCCACGTTGATGGAGACTTCAACCCATGAAGGGTAACGGTTGCGCGAGTCCACGGAGGGCTCCACCCACGAAGGGTCCACGAAGAGGCAACCTTGTCTATCCCACCATGGCCATCGCCCACGAAGGACCTGCCTCACTAGCAGTAGATCTTCATGAAGTAGGCGATCTCCTTGCCCTAACAAACTCCTTGGTTCAACTCCGCAATCTTGTCGGAGGCTCCCAAGTGACACCTAGCCAATCTAGGAGACACCACTCTCCAAGAAGTAACAAATGGTGTGTTGATGATGAACTCCTTGCTCTTGTGCTTCAAATGATAGTCTCCCAAAGACTCAACTCTCTCACAGGATTTGGATTTGGTGGAAAGAATATTTGAGTGGAAAGCAACTTGAGGAAGGCTAGATATCAAGATTCATATGGTAGGAATGGAATATCTTGGTCTCAACACAAGTGTACGTGGTTCTCTCTCAGAAAATATAGGTTGGAAGTGTAGGTTTGTTCTGATGGCTCTCTCCACGAATGAAGAGGAGGTGGAGGGGTATTTATAGCCTCCACACAAAATCTAACCGTTACACATAACATCCCAAACTCGGTGGGACCGAATGGTTAAACGCGGTCTGACCGATTGAGCAAAGCTAGTGACCGTTAGGGTTTTCGGTGGGACCGACATGCAACTCGGAAGGACCGATATGATTAGGGTTAGGGCATAACGTAATCTCGGTGAGACCGATTACACAAACTCGGTGAGACCGATTTTGGTAATAAGCTAACCAGAGAGTTGGCCGTGTAAACTCGGTGGGACCGATCGCTCATTTCAGTGAGACCGAAATGTTATGAAGGGAAAACAGAGAGTTTACATTGCAATCTCGATGGGACCGATCGCAAGTTTTCGGTGAGACCGAAAGTATTGCAATAGACAACAGAGAGTTTGCAATCCCATCTCGGTGAGACCGAGATCCCTATCGGTGAGACCGATTTTCCTAAGGTTTGTGGTAGTGGCTATGACATTTGAAACTCGGTGGCGCCGGATAGGAAGAATCGGTGGGGCCGAGTTTGACTTTTAGTTTAGGTCATATGTGGATGTGAGAAAGTAGTTGAGGGCTTTGAAGCATATCACTAAGCATTTGAGCAAGAGCCTCATTAAGCAACACCTCATCCCTCCTTGATAGTATTGGCTTTTCCTATAGACTCAATGTGATCTTGGATCACTAAAATAGAAAATGTAGAGTCTTGAGCTTTGAGCTTGAGCCAATCCTTTGTCCTTAGCATCTTGAAGGGGTTTCACATCCTCTAGTCCATGCCACTTCACTGTTGAACCTATCTGAAACATACTAGATAAAAATGTTAGTCCAACAAGAGATATGTTGACAATAATTACCAAAACCACCTAGGGAGCACTTTTGCTTTCAATCTCCCCCTTTGTGGTAATTGATGACAACATACATCAAAGCTTTAGATCAAGATGTTAAGAGTAGTAAGTAAAGCTTTTTAAAGACATGTAACTTGCATAGGCTCCCCTACATGTATGCAATCATGTGAATATGGAGTATAGGAGCATGTGAATGCATAATCGTGACAGAGTAAGCAATGTGTTACATGTATCTTGGCTATATGCATAAGATCAAATGATGAAAATATGAGAAATGTACCTTCATGCTCATGAGTCCTTGCAAATAGTATGTACATCAGCAAGAATTTCTCATTCACATGACTGTGATGCATGTACTTACCTTGTGGTCTTGAGTTGGCTTAGGATGGGATGAACCTGCATAAACAAGGTTAGATAACATAGATACACCTACTGGCCAGAGCAAACAAGAGAGACCACAAGAATACCAAGACTGGGATGACATGTAGAGTGAGTACTAAGTACCACAATGGATATAGACATGTCCCCAAAAGTAAAGATGTGAGATAAATGCAAGGATTTCCTTACCTTAGATGTCTTGCTCCCCATGAATCTAACATGGGATATTGGGAGAAGATAGGGAACAGAAAATCAGAGCAAAAATAGAGCTCAAAGGAAATAAACAGGGCTAATGCAATCAAGCAAATATCAACATGTCTTTCCCCTCTTGAGGACAGTGACTTCTCTGCTCTTGAAGACCAAGCATATGGGGTTACTTTCTTCCCTAGAGTATTCTCTCCCCCTATAGATATGATTAGGCTTTGATGTGATGATCTCTCTTTCCCTCTTTGACATCAATTTCCAAGAAGGGTTCTTCTGGATTTTTGTCATGATGGGTTTGGTCCTTGAGTCACAGAACAAAGCAACAATTTGAGTAGGATGCTGGTCGAGGATAAGATTCATTGAGTGAAGTTGGATCAAAAAGAATAGAAAAACAAGTGGCAAGATGTTTGTCCTGCAGTGAAATCGGTAGCACCGAGTTTGGTGCTTCGGTGGCACCGAAAGGGTTCGGTTGGACCGAAGAAAAGTCCCAGTGTGACCGAGTTCATCGCAGAGAAAACACTTGTCACCTCAGCTCACTAGGAAAGTAAGATCTCACAAGGATTTGCAAGGAATTTGATGTAGAAAATGTGTAACATCCCAAAATTCTAAATTTTGGAATGTTATAAACACATAGATAGATTGATTGATTGTTTGATTGATTGCGTGAATTGAGTGAAATTCGAATTCTTTTTGAAAGTTAAATGAGAGGGAATAAAAGGACTTTCCCAAACTTTCATATTTGCTTTCTGATCTTCTTGAATTCAAATTCTTTTCAACACAAAACCCCGGAGAGAAGATGACATGACTTCTTCCATTTATTTAAATGACAAGGGGTGTTGAAAATATTTGAATTTCATTTCAAAATATTCCAATTCTGAAACTTTATGCGACTCAATGATTTTCACGAGAGAAGATAAAATGACTTCTTCAAATTATATGAAATATGAGTTGGGAGTTTCAAAGAATTAAATTCAAAGTTCTTTGAATTTATTTTATTTTCAATTTGGAATATTAGATCATCATGCATATCTTATTTTCTTGCTTTTTGGTCGATCCTAGAAATTTCACACAGCTCAAGGACCTTCGGAGAGAGTTGGAGATTTCGTTATTTTCTTATTTGAGAGTTTTCTCGAATTGGAAAAGTGGGTCATTTGATTTATTTATTTCATCTTCAATTATTTTTCCGATGTCAAAAATATAAGAGAGGGAATAATATGACTTTCCCAAAATTTAGGAAAAATGAAGGTTTGATAAATAGATCAAATTTCGTTTTCCGGAGTTTATTTGCATTTTATTTGGATAGGGAAAAATGCGCGTTTTTGAAAATTTTATTTTAGGCCCGGAGAAAAGTTCATTTTGTTTGGATCATTTTTAGGAGTCGGGGAAAATTTATTTTAGATTTTTCGGAGTTCGTTTAGATCTCTTTTTGTTTTTTTTTCTGCGCGCGAAATATGTTTTAAAAAAAACTGCAGCGCCTTGGGCCAAAGGCCCAAGCCACCAGCCGGCCGAGGCCAAGGCCATCGCTAGCGCCCCAGCCTCCCCGTGCGCAGGCGCCAGGCGCCAGGGAGCCGCCGCCTCTCCCTGATGCCGAATCCTTTTAGGATTCTAGGGTAGCCGCCGCCCCTTTTTGAGTCCTAGTAGAACTTTAGTCCTACTCCGTTTATTTTCTAGATCTTTCCTACTCCTATTCTAATTCCTTGCCCTCTACCCCAAGTAAACCCCTCCCCTCCCCAATATAAATACCCAAGCACCCCCCCCCTCTAAACACATCAAAGCCCCTCTCCTCCACACCGTACCATGCCACCCCACGCCGCGCCGCTGCACCACCTCACCCGCGCCGCCGCACCACCTCACCCGCGCCGCCGCACCTTGACCCCGCGCCCTACGCCGCGCCAACCTAAGCCGCCACCCGCGCCTTGCCTACACCGCCGCCGCGCCACACCTCACCCGCCGCCGCGCCCCTCAACCGCGCCACGCCGCCGCCCGCGCCGCCATACACCGCCGCCGCCGCCATGCGTCACCGCGCCGCCGCCGCCCTGCGTCAACGCCGCCGTCGCCGCCGTTCGCCGGAGGTACCGCGCCGCGTCTCTTCTTTCCCTCGGTTCGGTTTATCTTATAAACGGTTCCGATTCTTTTCTTCTCTACCGATTCGTTTTCTCTCCGATTCTTCGCCAAACCGTTCCGGTGTTCTAGATCGGTTTTTCTTTTCGATCTCTTTTTCCGAAACCCTAGATTAGTTTTCGTTCTTCTTTCGGACCGTTCGTCTTAACGAACATGATCACCGATTATTCCCGGTTAACGACGCCTGTATATTTAACCGTTCTTCGTTTTCTTTCTCGTCGAAATTATTCCGCGATCGCGATCTCAGATCCGATCTTCTTTCTAGTCTTTCTTCTCGCAAGTTTATCAGAATCAGGTGATTCAAGCGCCTGGAGTTTCGTCTCGAAACCGCCGTTCCGTCTAATCAACTTGAATAAGATTTTGCTATGGTAAAATTTGACCTAGTTTCAACTTGCTAGAACTGAGTTGTTTTTTTCCATCGTTTGTTTTCCGTCGTTTGTTCGGTTCGTTCTTTCTTTGCAACCGGAGTTCTTAAGTTGAACTATCTGGTTCATTCTCTTGTTTGAGTTTTTCCCGGCGCATTAGATGAGTACTTATTGTGTGGTTACTATTGCTTGCCTATGATAGATTGACCGGAGTGTGACGAGTAGATCTATCAAGAGTTTTGAGTACGCATCTTCTCCATCAACATTGCAGGCAAGTTCACACTTTGATCATACCTTTTCTACAACCCATGTTTTATTGCATTAGATCAATCCTCACACATTGCATGATTAGGATCGAATAAATTGTGTGATGGGAAGTAGATGAGGTAGTACCTATTACCTGTATTAGTATGAAACCTTTGGGAGTTACTTCTACGTTTGCCTATTATGCCATGCTATGCTAGTAGACGTGGATTGGTTGAGTGATATCCATGACAGATGTGAGTTTGATAATTTTAATGGTTTATCTAAGGTGGCAACTTAAACATACATCTGGGTGGATTGAGGCACCTGATGTCTATCAGGACTTGCCTGTTTTTTTTGGACCGCCACCCAGGCTCAAAGGGATCATAAGATCTTTCATGCTAGAAACTTCCGTGTGCAGCCACAAGCCATTATGGGCTCTGGCATAGTTGACTAAGTTGTGCGAACTCTTACGGGGTGGACTAGCAGATGTAGGGGTTGTAGGTGGTACGGTCTACCCCACATGTAAGGTGCTAGCGCTTCTGAAAGACTGTGTCTCGGTCATCCGTCTTCTCAAACACCATGTAGTGCGAGAAACCAAATGGAGGCGACCGAGTCTTGTGGGGAAAAGTGCGCAAACCTCTGCAGAGTAACAAACTAATCATGATTAGCCGTGTCCCCGGTTATGGACAACTTGAGTATCTAGTACTTGAATATCATTGTGAATCTCATCACGTTACTTCTAATTAATGTTGTTGGGTTTTAATTATTTTTAATTGGGATTGAGAATGCTGTCAACCATTCTCAATGTTTCACAACCACCATGATAGTTAAATAAATTTATTCCTTTGCAGTAGGGAAAAATTGGCTGTACGCAAAAACCATATAACCATAGAGCTTTTCCACCAGCCAAATATGCATATAGTGATAGCCATTGTTCATCATTCTCTATGGTGTGAATTTGCCAGTACATTCAATGTACTGACCCGTTTCGGGCTGCAACGTCTTATGTTGCAGGTTTCTTACGACGATTAAGTGATACGTTAGGGTTACGATTTCTACACTCAACTTTGCCGTTGGTGTTGATGGGAATCCACAACCTTGTTGCTTCCGCTATATTTGGATTGAGGTAATAGTATTTACGTTACTTTATACATGTGATTTACCTCTGTTATAAATCCTTCGAGTACTGTGTGTGTCAGCATACCGATCCAGGGATGACACGTAAGCACAGAGACTTGATCCATTCGGGTCGGGTCTCTACAAGATGGTATCAGAGCACATGTTGACTGTAGGACGTGACCCTAGAAATTGGCAAGCCCATAGCAAATATTTTTCTCTACAACTTTCCCTTTCAAAAAGATCTTTTACCTCTCTTCTCTTCTGAGCTTATTCAAAAATTCCCTTTAGTGAGACCATACCCCTTTCCCTTTTGACCACCCGAAGATTTGACTGATGAGACCATTCCAAGATGTACAAGATATCGGACAACCGAGACCATTTGGAAGGAAGGGGATTTTACCATACATTATGATAATGGAAACTACAACGGTTGAAGACTCCGAAGACTAGGAGAATCTGAAGGCTCTAAAGAATCCCTAGATTTGTATAGCCTAGGAAGGCTACCCTTATGGAACTTGGCAGACTATGGAAGCTGTCAATACCCGAGATCAAGGTGTATGGGAGAAAGACCGAAACAAGGAGCATGAGAACTCAAAGTTCTGTTAAGAAAAACCCTAAGGCAGAAGATATCAACTATGGAATGATAGCTCATGAATGACAAGAGCAGAAACATGGTTATCCGTGATGTCATCGCCCGCTGATGCTACTGTCACCGTGCTGAGTTAAGGATGCATTTCTTCAGAATGGATTTGATGGAAGAAGGCTGGTGGAGCACCTAATAGTAAGATGAAGTTTTAACCTTAGCCGGTGTAACACCAGGGTCTGGAGTAGTACATCAAGAAGTTTAAGGTGGAGCTACAAGAAGCCGTATTTTGACAAGGAGCATTTCATGAAGAACTCAGGAAACAAAAGCTGAAAATAGCCAATCTGGAGGAGCTACAACCTCGAGATACCGGAGATTTATCAGGAACGGAAGGACAGTATGACCATGGCTCATGCCAAGGATGTTGAAACCCAGAAGTTTGAAATGCAACTCCAGAATATTCAAGGATGTCATGAGAGACTTCGCGTCAATAGAATTGATCTGGCGAAAGGACTTGAGAAAGATCAAGCACGACCGAAAGAAGCCATTGGAGGCATGAACAAGGCTTGAAGAGTTTGGAGACGTTGAAGATTTATAGACCTTTAGAAGACCAAACCCCTGTTATATACCTACGTTAGATGCGACGATTGTGAGCTGTCACTTGTTTGATGTTTTTCGACAGCCACAACAAAAATCTGTCTTTTCAAAACTGTTGTTTGCATTTTGTGTATTCCTCTCTATCTCTCTTATCTCACCCTAAACCCACATGGACCCAATAGAGGATGAATGAAGATGAGCTTATATTTTCTGGACCGATGAGTCAATTGGAGACGGACCGATGGATTCAGAACATGGAGGATCATATGGAGAACAACCCTATAGTCAGAAAGGATATGGCCCAGCATGCTCTTCAATGCTTTGAAAGAGGTGCTGCTACTTGGTGGAGGATGTACCAAACCATCAATGGATGGCAAGGAGTAACCACTTGGAAAGAATTTAAGTTGACTTTGCTAAAGTCTCAGTTTGTGTCCCAGAAGTTGAAGCCTTATGGAAAGGATATGAGGAAACCATGTGCATGCAAGATTTGTGGAGAAATCGGACACACCCATAAAGAACACGAGGATGAATGCCCTAATTGTGAAGGAAGTCACCCAGCTGAACAATGCCCAACTAGGCAGATCACTTGTTTCTTGTGTGAAGGGACTACCCACTACCCTGCACAGTGTCACATTTACCCCTTGGTACAAAGAACCATCCAGCAGAAGGAAGAAGCAATGAAAGGAGCCCTAATAGAAAATTTAGAAGAACCTGCGATGAAGGAAGAGGTGGAGGACACACCGAAAGAGGAACCAATTAAACCCTGCACCAAGTCATGCTATTCATGTGGAGAAGAAGGACACCTCTCCCAGAATTGTATGAACGGGGATCTAGTAGAATTCCCGACAGAGGAAGTAGAATATGACCCACAGGAAATAGAAGCCATGATTGGAATGGAAAGGTCCAGGAAAAGAAACCAATTGGAGCCCAGGAGGAACCTGAGTCATATCATCTGTTACAAATGCAAGGAGTCAGGGCACTACCTCAGCAATTGCCCACAAATGGAGCCAAGGACCCAAGTAGGCTATATAATCACAAGGAAACCTCGAAACTTGCCTGAAGTAATATGTTTCCGTTGTAATGGAGCAGGGCACTTTGCCAGAGGTTGTCCGAAGGAGAAGGAGACTTGTGATAAATAGTTGAGTTTGTAACAGAAGTAATATAGTAGTGGTAGTGAGAACATTTTCTTTTATATAGAGGTATTGAGTTGAGGCATGTAATGGAAAAACAGGAGATTGTAATGATTTGAGAATTAATAAAGTTAGCCTCGTTGGTACTGATATGGATTTTATGAGTTGCTACTCTATGAAGGAGGATTTTGACCATTTTTGAGGATAAGAGAAATATGGTCTATGGAAGATTTGTGCATTTTAAGGGTGGTAGTACCCTGTAAGAACCTTTGAACCCCAGAAAGGATAAAGATACTCCACTGCGTGGATTTTGGACAAAATGAATACGAGTTTTGTCTCGATATGTGTGATACCCCAAGAGTATGTGGGATGAAGTTGGAGACCGACAGTTGTTTGGACCAAAGGTGATCAAAGGAGTCAGAAGAGAATGTTAAGTTGATTTGAGATAGACTGAAGGTAGCTCAGTCCAGGCAGAAGAGTTATGTAGACTCACAAACTCAAGGAGGTAGTCTATGAAATTGGAGACAGAGCATGTCTTCATGTGTTCCCTCTGCGAGGAGTTAAACGGATTGGAGTTAAGGGATAGTTAGCCCCAAGATTTGTAGGACCATACCGAGTTTTGGAGTGTATGGGAGAAGTGGCCAACAAGTTGGAGTCATCCGAAGGACTGTCAGGAGTTCAAGATGTGTTTCACGTTTCCCAGTTGAAGAAGTGCCATGCAGAGATGGCCAATATTCCCCTGTAAGGATGCTTGACCCTGGAAAGGATAATGATGTGGAATATGGACTCCATAAGTATAAGTTTTATCTCGGTATGACGGATATCCCACGAGGATGAAGAGATAAATTACTATTGGATATAAAGGAGGTATGATGTTGGAAATATGGAGCAATGGCAACCCCATGATGAGTCAGAGTAATCATGTCCTAATATTGGTGCCAATAGAAGGAAGGAAGATGATACAATTGGATGGATTTAAGAATACTAGGAAGTTGGAAGTTGGAATAATGAACAGTTGCCCGATGATAAGTTCAAGGACTACAAGTGATGAGATGGGCCATAACCCATAGGCCCAGGACCTGCGAAGAAGCAAGCACATTCTTGCTGAAGGAAAAACCCTGGAAGAAGTTACGATTTTATCGACAGACGATTTTATAGGAGTTTACGCAAAACCTGAGAGTTGTGAAGGAACGATAGATGTTTGTCTGGCTTGCAGAATCCATGGATTATCCGAACTTAGTTCGTCGACAAGAGAAATTCTGCAATGCTTGTGACGATGACCGAGTGTTAGAATGCGAGATTCGCTAAACTGTATACATGGTAATGATTTGGGTGCGGGATGGATTGATCACCATACCGACTTACTCTTATTATTCGCCTTGCTATATGGGATGGTAAATCTGAGTGACTTGCCTATAGTAGAGAGACGACGATATTAAACCTTGTTAAACCTTAGAATGGTATAAGAATTTTTCCCTTGTACACGGCAGCTTTTTGCCAACCGTAGGTTATACGGTGAGGATCAACCCAGACTCATTTCCTGCAGGAGAAACCACAAATTGTTGACCACCATGAGATATCGATAGTTGTTTAGTTTTGGCGCCAGACCCGTCAGATAAGAAGACCCAATCTCGGAAGAACCTTACCTAGATGAAGGATAGAAAAATTGTGGTAAAGGTTATGCCACTACGTGAAGAGCTCAGAGAAGAAATTTTCTCGAGGATTTGAGAAGACCGACGCTGTCAAGAATATGGATGGAGTATATGAGTATTGATGGAACAGTAACGATGTTTCTAAGGGTGGTAGCACCCCAGACCCCGGAGACGATTGATGGATTTATGAGGAGACCCCCAAACCCTAACCTTTTCTTTCTAGCCTCTCCGAATCTCGAGGACGAGATTCCTTTTAAGGGTGGTAGGTTTGTAACATCCCAAAATTCTAAATTTTGGAATGTTATAAACACATAGATAGATTGATTGATTGTTTGATTGATTGCGTGAATTGAGTGAAATTCGAATTCTTTTTGAAAGTTAAATGAGAGGGAATAAAAGGACTTTCCCAAACATTCATATTTGCTTTCTGATCTTCTTGAATTCAAATTCTTTTCAACACAAAACCCCGGAGAGAAGATGACATGACTTCTTCCATTTATTTAAATGACAAGGGGTGTTGAAAATATTTGAATTTCATTTCAAAATATTCCAATTCTGAAACTTTATGCGACTCAATGATTTTCACGAGAGAAGATAAAATGACTTCTTGAAATTATATGAAATATGAGTTGGGAGTTTCAAAGAATTAAATTCAAAGTTCTTTGAATTTATTTTATTTTCAATTTGGAATATTAGATCATCATGCATATCTTATTTTCTTGCTTTTTGGTCGATCCTAGAAATTTCACGCAGCTCAAGGACCTTCGGAGAGAGTTGGAGATTTCCTTATTTTCTTATTTGAGAGTTTTCTCGAATTGGAAAAGTGGGTCATTTGATTTATTTATTTCATCTTCAATTATTTTTCCGACGTCAAAAATATAAGAGAGGGAATCATATGACTTTCCCAAAATTTAGGAAAAATGAAGGTTTGATAAATAGATCAAATTTCGTTTTCCGGAGTTTATTTGCATTTTATTTGGATAGGGAAAAATGCGCGTTTTTGAAAATTTCATTTTAGGCCCGGAGAAAAGTTCATTTTGTTCGGCTCATTTTTAGGAGTCGGGGAAAATTTATTTTAGATTTTTCGGAGTTCGTTTAGATCTCAAGCCACCAGCCGGCCGAGGCCAAGGCCATCGCTAGCGCCCCAGCCTCCCCGTGCGCAGGCGCCAGGCGCCAGGGAGCCGCCGCCTCTCCCTGATGCCGAATCCTTTTAGGATTCTAGGGTAGCCGCCGCCCCTTTTTGAGTCCTAGTAGGACTTTAGTCCTACTCCCTTTATTTTCTAGATCTTTCCTACTCCTATTCTAATTCCTTGCCCTCTACCCCAAGTAAACCCCTCCCCTCCCCAATATAAATACCCAAGCACCCCCCCTCTAAACACATCAAAGCCCCTCTCCTCCACACCGTACCTTGCCACCCCACGCCGCGCCGCCGCACCACCTCACCCGTGCCGCCGCACCACCTCACCCGCGCCGCCGCACCTTGACCCTGCGCCCTACGCCGCGCCACCCTAAGCCGCCGCCCGCGCCTTGCCTACACCGCCGCCACGCCACCCCTCACCCGCCGCCGCCCGGGCCGCCATACACCCCCGCCGCCGCCATGCGTCACCGCGCCGCCCTGCGTCAACACCGCCGTCGCCGCCGTTCGCCGGAGGTACCGCGCCGCGTCTCTTCTTTCCCTCGGTTCGGTTTATCTTATAAACCGTTCCGATTCTTTTCTTCTCTACCGATTCGTTTTCTCTCCGATTCTTCGCCAAACCGTTCCGGTGTTCTAGATCGGTTTTTCTTTTCGATCTCTTTTTTCGAAACCCTAGATTAGTTTTCGTTCTTCTTTCGGACCGTTCGTCTCAACGAACGTGATCACCGATTATTCCCGGTTAACGACGCCTGTTCATTTAACCATTCTTCGTTTTCTTTCTCATCAGAATTATTCCGCGATCGCGATCTCAGATCCGATCTTCTTTTTAGTCTTTCATCTCGCCCGTTTATCGGAATCAGGTGATTCAAGCGCCTGGAGTTTCGTCTCGAAACCGCCGTTCCGTATAATCAACTTGAACAAGCTTTTGCTACGGTAAAATTTGACCTAGTTTCAACTTGCTAGAACCGAGTTGTTTTCTTCCGTCGTTTGTTTTCCGTCGTTTGTTCGGTTCGTTCTTTCTTTGCAACCGGAGTTGTTAAGTTGAACTATCTGGTTCGTTCTCTTGTTCGAGTTTTTCCCTGCACATTAGATGAGTACTTATTGTGTGGTTACTATTGCTTGCCTACGATAGATTGATCGGAGTGTGACGAGTAGATCTATCAAGAGTTTTGAGTACGCATCTTCTCCATCAACATTGCAGGCAAGTTCACACTTTGATCATACCTTTTCTACAACCCATGTTTTATTGCATTAGATCAATCCTCACACATTGCATGATTAGGATCGAATAAATTGTGTGATGGGAAGTAGATGAGGTAGTACCTATTACCTGTATTACTATGAAACCTTTGGGAGTTACTTCTACGTTTGCCTATTATGCCATGCTATGCTAGTAGACGTGGATTGGTTGAGTGATATCCATGATAGATGTGAGTTTGATAATTTTAATGGTTTATCTAAGGTGGCAACTTAAACACACATCTGGGTGGATTGAGGCACCTGATGTCTATCAGGACTTGCCTATTTTTTTTGGACCGCCACCCAGGCTCAAAGGGATCATAAGATCTTTCATGCTAGAAACTTCCGTCTGCAGCCACAAGCCATTATGGGCTCTGGCATAGTTGACTAAGTTGTGCGAACTCTTACGGGGTGGACTAGGAGATGTAGGGGTTGTAGGTGGTACGGTCTACCCCACATGTAGGTGCTAGCGCTTCTGAAAGACTGTGTCTCGGTCATCCGTCTTCTCAAACACCATGTAGTGCGAGAAACCAAACGGAGGCGACCGAGTCTTGTGGGGAAAAGTGCGCAAACCTCTGCAGAGTAACAAACTAATCATGATTAGCCGTGTCCCCGGTTATGGACAACTTGAGTATCTAGTACTTGAATATCATTGTGAATCTCATCACGTTACTTCTAATTAATGTTGTTGGGTTTTAATTATTTTTAATTGGGATTGAGAATGCTGTCAACCATTCTCAATGTTTCACAACCACCATGATAGTTAAATAAATTTATTCCTTTGCAGTAGGGAAAAATTGGCTTTACGCAAAAACCTTATAACCATAGAGCTTTTCTACCAGCCAAATATGCATATAGTGATAGCCATTGTTCATCATTCTCTATGGTGTGAATTCGCCAGTACATTCAATGTACTGACTCGTTTCGGGCTGCAACGTCTTATGTTGCAGGTTTCTTACGACGATTAAGTGATACGTTAGGGTTACGATTTCTACACTCAACTTTGTCGTTGGTGTTGATGGGAATCCACAACCTTGTTGCTTCCGCTATATTTGGATTGAGGTAATAGTATTTACGTTACTTTATACATGTGATTTACCTCTGTTATAAATCCTTCGAGTACTGTGTGTGTCAGCATACCGATCCAGGGATGACACGTAAGCACAGAGACTTGATCCATTCGGGTCGGGTCGCTACAAAATGCAAAACAGAAAATAAAAGAGAAGAAACTAAAAAGAATCTAGATGAAGTTTTTTTTGAAGGGGGGAACAAATATGCATGAGACAAATGCAAGAGCACAAAAAAGAACACAAGAGAACTTCATCTAGAATTGGGCGGTGACAAAGTCACCTATGTTAGAGTATATTGACTTAGGAGTCAAGTGCGATCACTTGATCTTTGGTCATACTCATCGCAAGTTTTCGGTGAGACCGAAAGTATTGCAATAGACAACGGAGAGTTTGCAATTCCATCTCGGTGAGACCGAGATCCCTATTGGTGAGACCGATTTGCCTAGGGTTTGTGGTAGTGTCTATGACATTTGAAACTCGGTGGCGCCGGATAGGAAGAATCGGTGGGGCCGAGTTTGACTTTTGGTTTAGGTCATATGTGGATGTGAGAAAGTAGTTGAGGGCTTTGTAGCATATCACTAAGCATTTGAGCAAGAGCCTCATTAAGCAACACCTCATCCCTCCTTGATAGTATTGGCTTTTCCTATAGACTCAATGTGATCTTGGATCACTAAAATAGAAAATGTAGAGTCTTGAGCTTTGAGCTTGAGCCAATCCTTTGTCCTTAGCATCTTGAAGGGGTTTCACATCCTCTAGTCCATGCCACTTCACTGTTGAACTTATCTGAAACATACTAGATAAAAATGTTAGTCCAACAAGAGATATGTTGACATTAATTACCAAAACCACCTAGTGAGCACTTGTGCTTTCAGGAGGGCTATGTCATAGGTTAAGTGGCCCACCCCCAACCCGTTGGGTTCAACTGCCATCGATCTCATCCATGGTCCCGACGCTGATTTCCTCCGGCTCGCTGTCAACAATTTTCGATCCTACATCACCATCGAGCCCCTTTTGTCATTTTTGAAGGACATGTTCTACAACGGCGACCACTAGGATGGCACCCTCTCTGGCTCTTCCAAGGGGAAAGAGCCCATCTGCTCTTACAAGGGGAAAGCACCCGTCTGCGACATCAGGGAGGGCACCCAACAACTGTGCTCTTCCAATGGGAAGGAGCCCATCTGCGATAACATGGAGCGCATCCAGGGTCCGTGCTCTTCCCACGGGAAGGAACCCATCTGTGAAAAGTGAGGAAACCCATGATTTGTTTTGTCATGCCTCTTCATAGGGGGAAACCCATGATTTGTTTTGTCGAGTCTCTTTTTTAGTGTAGTGAGAATATGTCCGGTTTTAATTGTTATATCTGGTTGTTTGCAGTATGCATTGTTTATTTCAGTTGTTCACAATGTGATGCTCTATATGTGCTATTATTTACTATGCAGTACATTTCATCAATCCAGTTTTAAACATACCGATAGGGATGCATATATTTGCTTGATGTTAAGCCTGTTATAGCTAGCATATGCCTCTTTTAAAGTTTTTTGATTGTTCGGTTGTTTGTAGTTAGCATATGTCCAGTTTCAAATGCTATATTTGGTTGTTTGTAGTATGCCTTGTTTACTCCAGTTATTCACAACGTAATGTTCTATATGTGCAAGTATGAACTGTGCAGTTCAATTTCACCACTACCAGTTTCAACAATACCACTATGAATGACTATATTTGGTTGCTGCATCTTGTATTTAACACACTTTTCCATTTTTATTTAACAATAACCAGTGTACTTCGACCGGCACAAAACATGTTTGAATGACTATGTTTGCTTGTTGTTAAATGTTAGGCCTGTTGCAGTTAACACACCTTTCCACTTGTATTGCTTTACTAGCATGCTTAAACCTGCACACTGAAGCTATCTTTTAGAGATTATTTTGTCTGCCATGGATAATTTTGGTTGATGTTTAGCCTGTTGTGCTTAACATGCTTCTCGATGTACCTCGCAGGACAATTTTGGGAACGACTGTTGTTTTCCATTGAGGTTAGTTTCATCCCATGGCTTATATATGCTCACTGTTCAGCATATCGGTAGCTGGTACCATATAGGCCGGGGGCTGATAAGGGACTAATCGGTGAATCGTACTTTTAACTAAATATATCTGCAACCCAATTATCGTTAGGTTAACTAGGGCCATATGTAATACATCTGAGACTACATAGCAACATGCACTATACTTAATGTCTAAATATGCAATCCTAGGCTACATAGCAACAAGGAACATTGTTACATTAATGTTCTGATGATGTCTAGATATACGTAGAAGAGCAGCAGCAGCAACAAGTACAACAACAACAACAACAACAACAACAACAACAACACAACCCTGTTTGGATACTCAACTTAGCTAGAGGTTAGAGTTAGTTTCTAGCTCATGACTAACCCTGAACTAACTCCATCCAAAGAGTTGTTTGGATGGCAGGGTTAGATTGACAATAAATGCACTAGGAGAACTAGCTCCAATTAGCACCTCTTGGGTTGGATAGTTTTTTTGGTGGGTTATAGATGCAACTATCTCAAACTAGCCCTCATGTTTAGATATACTTTAGGGCTATTTGAGCCAGAACTAGCTCAAACTAACTGTAACCCATGGATACAACAGCGGTTAATCAACCGATAATTTGTAAGAATGCACTAAACTCCTTCTGGCCCATAATATAAGATGTTAATTCATCTAATATGTGAGTATATTGGATGTAATAATATATTATAAAAGAGTGTTGTACTACATCATTGTGTTGTTTAGCTTCTAATATTAACTTGGTGCTTTTAGGTACAGAGGTCATTGGTAAAGATCCACGCTTCGACCCTTCCTGCATATAGGGCAATGAGATATCAATGAACCAGCATCAAGTGAGGAAGCTGATAAAGATTGTTAGTAAAATGGGTCCAAAGATGGCAATTAAACTATTTGTTTACACTTTATCCAAGACAACAACGAACTACAGGATGGTAAGTAAGAACTCTATAGCCTTTTTTTGACTGCCCACAATGAGTTCCGTTGGATAACAATGTCTGAATATTTTTCCTTTGCAGTGGTTGCCAAAGCAGTTTAGTCAAGATTACCTCTCAAACTACATGATTGGTGGGCATGCAAAGGATAAAGTATTTCTACTAGAACACGATGATTATCTAGATGTTTTCATAAAGACCGTGAAGGATGGGCGGTCAGCCATCACAATGGGTTGGACTAGAGTCATGTGTGCCTTCTGCATGGAGGAGGGCACAATATGGGCATTCCGCTTCACCTTGTTCAGCAACTAGAGTGTATTTCGCCTCTTTCTTTACCGTCTTTAATAGTAAAAGTACACAACTGTGGTTCATCATTCTTTATTTGGTTCTTATGTAATTCTTGAACATATGTACCTATGAATCGAATAATGCATTGGTTGTTTGAACCTGATGGATATGAATAAAGCTGTAGCATACATTCAAATTCAAATTCAAATCCGGTAAAATTTGAAATAGCAGCAATTAAATTACGGTGTAATTACGCTCTCCAGGTCATTACGGCACACACGATTGGTAAAACACAAATGTTTTCAATATACACCATAAACCAAGACGATTCACAAAGAGGAAACGTGTGCAAGCATGCACACAGTTGCCGTTTGCAAAGCGTGTGCGATGTCAGATAATATCACAAACGGTGCGGGCAAACTAAATGTTTGTGTTAGTTGCCTTATCGTACATGATTCACAACCATGAACTGTTTTTGATGAAGTACTGTAACGCCCTCGATGCGGCTATATCTCCCATGTGTCGAAGCACGACTTAGAGGCATAACCGCATTGAAAGCAATGTCGCAAGTGAGGTAATCTTCACACAACCCATGTAATACATAAGGGAAAGAGATACATAGTTGGCTTACACTCGCCGCTTCACACAATTACATGAATAAAGCATTACATCATCCAGATACAACCAAGGTCCGACTACGGAACCAAAATAAAAGAAGACTACCCCAAATACTACACAGATCCCCGATCGACCCCAACTGGGCTCCACTACTAATCAACTAGAACGAAACAACACAAAGGACAAGATCTTCATCGAGCTCCTCCTGAGCTTGGCTGCGTCACCTTTATGATATCATCGGCACCTGCAAGCTGGTTTTGGAAGTATCTGTGAGTCACGGGGACTCAGCAATCTCACACCCGCGCGATCAAGACTATTTAAGCTTATAGGTAGGGTAAAAGGTATGATGTGGAGCTGCAGCAAGCGACTAGCATATATGGTGGCTAACATACGCAAATGAGAGCGAGAAGAGAAGGCAAAATCACGGTCGAACAACTATGATCAAGAAGTGATCCTAGAACAACCTACGTCAAGCATTACTCCAACACCGTGCTCACTCCCCGAACTCCGCCGGGAAGAGACCATCACGGTTACACACGCGGTTGATGTATTTTAATTAAGATCAACTTCAGGTTTTCTACAACCGGACATTAACAAATTCCCATCTTCCCATAACCGTGGGCACGGCTTTCAAAAGTTCAAATCCCTGCAGGGGTGTCCCAACTTAGCCCATCACAAGCTCTTACGGTCAACGAAGGATATTCCTTCTAGCGGGAAGACCCGATCAGGCTCGGAATCCCGGTTACAAGACATTTCGACAATGGTAAAACAAGACCAGCAAGACCACCCAGATGTGCCGACAAATCCCGATAGGAGCTGCACATATCTCGTTCTCAGGGCACACCGGATGAGCAAGACGTCGGGTAAGCCAGCCCAGAGTTTCCCCTCGTAGCCTCGGACATCTCTCAGTTGGACCAACACTTAGAGAAGCACTGGCCCCGGGGGGTTAAAATAGGATGACCCTTGAGCCGGCCGACCCAAGGGAAAGAAAAGGCTAGGTGGCAAATGGTAAAACCAATGTTGGGCCTTGCTGGAGGAGTTTTATTCAAGGCGAACTGTGAAGGGGTTCCCATTATATCCCAACCGCGTAAGGAACGCAAAATCCGGGAACATAACACCGATATGATGGAAACTAGGGCGGCAAGAGTGGAACAAAACACCAGGCATAAGGCCGAGCCTTCCACCCTTTACCAAGTATATAGATGCATTAATTAAATAAGAGATATTGTGATATCCCAACAATAACATCCATGTTCCAACAAGGAACAAACTTCAATCTTCACCTGCAACTAACAACGCTATAAGAGGGGCTGAGCAAAGCGGTAACATAGCCAAACAACGGTTTGCTAGGACAAGGTGGGTTAGAGGCTTGGTTCAACAATATAGGAGGCATGATAAGCAAGTGGTAGGTATCGCAGCATAGGAATTGCAAAAGAGCGAGCAACTAGCAAGCAAAGATAGAAGTGATTTCGAGGGTATGGTCATCTTGCCTGAAATCCCTCAAGGAAGAAGAACGAGTCCATGAGAAAGTCAAACGGACGTACTTGAATGGTTCCTCACAAACGCGACGTTATCGGAACCAACCCGAAGAAGTACACTGGAAAGAAAGCAAACAACATAGTAAAGAATCATCACATAAGCATGGCACGATGCGCAAACAAGTATGATGCATGTCCGGTTTAATGATACATGGCATGGCATGGCAAAGTGCACAAACAATCCTACAAATTAAGTGGAGCTCAATATGCAACGGAGTTGCTTATTGAAGAAAACACCACATGACTTATTTAGTTCTCTCCCATTTATATACTCAACAATATTAAATGTTGGTTAGCATGGCAAGAGGTGAAGCAAAAGAAAACTACCTATCTGGGCAAGTTTAAATGAGGCCAGAACAACAAACAACAAATCTGGAAACACCTCATGTGCATATATTAGATTTGGTACTGTTCTTCCCTAAACAAAATTTTAGAGTTATTAAACATGCAAAGCAAGTACACCATGTTAAACTAGGCATTTTTCTACCCCATTTACATATAAAGTTTATTAAATTCCGAGTTACGGTTAAATTGTTATGAAATAAATCATTTTAGCAAGTTATTTAAGCAAATTTAAACAAACATCATTTTAAGCATTTTAAGCATGGATGAAAATGACATATTATAAAACTAGACAAAAATTTAAGCAACTTTCATGTTAAGTTTTTTTACATCCGATGCACGATTGATGAGTTTTTATATGCATGAAGTGCAAGGGTTTTCCTGCAAATATGTAAAACCCTGGTTAATTAACAAATTCAAAGAACCAAAAAAAACAACCACTAGGCCGAAACTGTGTGGCCCAGCTACACAGGGGGGATTGGCGGCTGCTCACCACTGGGCCTTGGCCCAACTGGTGGAGAGGGAAGGCCTGCAGGGGGCGATGCTGGGCCTGGGCGGCTGAAGAGAGATGGTGCTGGGCCGTGTTGTGATCTGGCGTTGGGCCTCGTGCGTCCTCTCCTGCTCGATACAGAAGCATGGGAGGTCGAGCTATCAACGGGCGGCTGCACCGAGCAAGCGTCCTCTGCTCGACAGGAAGCAGAGCCGCGGCAGCGCGGGCAACTCAGAGGAGGACGGAGCCACAGGAATGGGAGGAGATCGCTGGATCTGACGGTAGGCTCCTCGGACGACGCCGGATCAGAACAAGAGGACGGCCCCGACATGGGCTCTTCGGCGAGGTGGCGTTCTGGCGGAGCTGAAGCCTGTCCCCTGTTCAACAAGGAGACAAATTCGGAGAGAAGCAAGTTGGGGAAGGAAAAGGAGAGGCCGAGAGGGGCCTTGCTGAACGGCAGCGACCACCGGCGGCGGCGCCATGGCAAGGCGCAGAACCAGCGCGGGCACGAGGACTCGGCGAGGCGGATCTGGCAGCAACCACGAAGCAGCACGAGTAGGGAGGAGGACGGCAAGAGCCGTGGCGTACGACGGCGGCTCGCTGACGGGGAGGCGCGGAGGAGGGCCTGGATCCGGCGATGTGGGGCGCTGGAGCTTCCAGGGCGGCGACGGGACAAACCTGCGGGAGAAAGAGAGAGAGAGGAAGCTCATGAGGGAGAGGGAGCAGAGAGGAAAAGGAAAAAGGTGGGGTGCGGTGAAGACTTGAGCACCGGCTGCAGTGGAGATCGAGCAAGAGTGTCTGGCGGCGGCATGTTCAAGCGAGGGAGGAGCTCGGGTTGGTGGAGAGGGAAAACGAGGAGGAGGCTGGTCGGGTGGCTCGATCGAGTGGATCGGGCAAGATCCCGAGGAACAAGGAAAAGTGGGTGGCGGCGGCGGTGAGGATTTGATGGATGGACTGGACAGGCCTAGGGCTACTATTGCCGCTATATTTATCCGTTGGGACGTCAAACGGACTCCGAATGTGAGGAAACTTGGCAGGCGGTCTATTGACAACAAAACAACACCGCATGCCAACTTTCAACCCATTCCAAGAAAATTTTCCGGCCACTTCTAAAACAATATTTTGGACGTGCCGTGGGCGCGTGCAAGTGTGTCTGGGCTCAGAACGGACAGCGGAGAGAACTCGGAGAACCCGGACGAATGCAAGTTTTAAAACATGATGATGCAATGCACATGATGACATGATAAGATGCAACACGCAAGAAAATGACATGACAACGACAGCGAATAACTGGAGGACACCTGGCACATCGGTCTCGGGGCGTTACAAGTACGCATCGTAAACGTTGCACCACAGAATAGCATGTGCAATAGTTGTCGTGTACGACGATGTTACGACGGTCTGACGTTTCGTAATCCTATTCGACACTCGTACGACGATTAGCTAATCTTCTTAATTAGTTATCGCATACGGTTTGGGAAAAGCGAATGTGTGTGATTGTATGCTTATCATACATGTTCTATAATAGTGAACCATTTGTGATGGGCCGCGCATCGTAAACGTAGCACCACAGAATACCGACTGAGATGGCTATGCGCGCATAAATGAGTAGGAGTACTATAGGGTCCCTATCCCCGACGGTTCCAAATGTCGTCGCGGAAAGGGGTTAAAAACTATTTGTATAGCACTGACGTGCACCAGTGTAAGGAGGTTCAACAAGTTTCAACCAGGTAGGCATCCAGCTGATGCCTAAAACAGGTGATGAAGGGGTTCAAAGCAAAGAAGAATAATGTTGCATCTGATACCAGAATGAAACATGGTAAGGATATTAGCTTGTGAATTTCATACAAAGCCAAGTGCGAGGAATAACTTTGGAAATAGGGCTGTACAGGAGAGTCAGGTTTCGATCATGTGGAACTTTGGTTAGGGTGGGTTGAAAGTACAGAGAATGGTGACACCTTGCACGGTCATGATAGCAAGACAAGTCATAGGATAGCATGTCAACTATGCTGGCAATGACATTGGTACCAAGGGCGGGGGACGAAGAGAACCATTTTCCTGCTCGCAAGGCGAGGCAGACCAATAGGCAAAGTTATTATCCACCGGTATAACTGGAATGTCATCAACAATAGTAACTGGGTCTTACTGACAAAGTTGTACACCGAGGTGTTTACATAAGCAGTGAACTATTAGTACTTAGATCATATAAGTCATAAGAAAGGTTAAACAAAATAATGCAAAGGAAATTGTGATTATCAGATTAAACGGAGAAATGGAAAGGAAAAGGTGTTTATACACAAGTATTAGGTGTATATCCTTCACATCCACGACAGGACAATGATACATCTCCAATGTATCTATAATTTACGAAGTATTCATGCTGATATGTTATCATTCTTGGATGTTTTACAATCATTTTATAACAACTTTATATCATTTTCTTGGACTAACCTATTGACCTAGTGCCCAATTGCTATTTTTTGCTTGTTTTTAAATCGCAGGAAATCAATATGAAACAGAGTCCAAACACCATGAAACTTTTTGGAGATTTTTTATGGACCAGAGCACCCAGGATGGGCCAGAGAAGCACCTGGGGGTGCCCCGAGGGGGCACAACCCACCAAGGCGCTCCTGGGGGGGCCAGGCGCGCCCGGGTGGGTTGTTCCCAGCTCGGTGGCCTCCCGGACCACCTCTTTATCCTATAAATTCCCAAAACTTCCGAAAACCCTCGGGGTTAACCTAGATCAGTAATTCCGCTGCAGCAAGGCTCCGTAGCCACCGAAAACCAATCTAGACCCTTTCCAGTACCCTGCCGAAGGGGGGAATCATCTCCTGTGGCCATCTTCATCATCCCGGCAGCCACCATGATGAGGAGGGAGTAGTCCACCCTCGGGGATGAGGGTTTGTACCAGTATCTATGTGTTTAATCTCTCTCTCTCTCTCTCTCGTGTTCTTGAGATGTCATGATCTTGATGTATCGCGGGCTTTGTTAATATAATCGGATCATATGGTGTTTTCCCCTCTCTATCTTGTGACGAATTGAGTTTTCCCTTTGAGATTTTGTTTTATCGGATTGAATACTTCTATGGATTTGAGAGCACTTGATATATGTCTTACAAATGAATACTCGTGGTGACCATGGGGTATCATATTGATTCACTTGATGTATGTTTTGGCACTCAACTTGCAGACTCCCGTGGTGACAATGGGGTAATCTACGAATAACGGTTGATGCACGTTCTTGTCTTTGTTTCTCCGGTAGAAATCTTGGGGCACTCTTTGAGGTTCTTTGTGTTGGATTGAGTATTAATAATATGAATTTTCTTTGGTCTTATTTTAGTATGAACTCTTGAATAGATCGAGCGGAAAGAATAACTTTGAGGTGGTTTCATACCTACAAACAATTTATTATGATGTTCTCCGCTAGATAGGAACTTTGGAGTGATTCTTCATCGCACTTTGAGGGGTGGTTATATGATCCAATTATATTAGCATTGTTGAGAGGTTGCACTAGTGAAATTACAGACCCTAGGCCTCATTTTCAAGCATTGCAATACCGTTTTTGTGCCCGTTTACTATTTGCTATCTTGCTGTTTTTATTTATTCAGATTATGAAAATATATTTCTACCATCCATATTGCACTTTTATCACCATCTCTTCACCGAACTAGTGCACCTATACAATTTGACATTGTCTTGGGTGTGTTGGGGACACAAGAGATTTCTTGTATTTGGTTGCAGGGTTGTTTGAGAGAGACCATCTTCATCCTACGCCTCCCACGGATTGATAAACCTTAGGACATCCACTTGAGGGAAAATTCCTGCTGTCCTACAAAACACTGAGCTTGGAGGCCCAACACGAGTCTACAAGAATAAAGTTGCGTAGTAGACATCAATATCTTTTCTGGCGGTGAGTGCTTGAAGGTATATCTTTAGATCTTGCAATCAAATCTTTTATTTTCTTGTTTTATCACTAGTTTGGTTTATAAAAGAAACTTCAAAAATTGGAATTTAGGCTGCATCATACTATCCATCTTTATAATGTATTTTGTGAAAATGATGGGAAGGAAAATTGTGCTCAATTGATAGAAGAAGAATTCAATAGAATGTTTGGTACAAATTATGAGCATGATTGCAATGTTGTTAGTATGAATTCTTTGAATATCCATGATGCTAATGATATGCAAAGACATAAGCTTGGGGATGCTATGTTTTATGAAGTTGATATTCTTAGTCCCCCAAGTTTTGATCGGAAAATTTATTATGATGATTGCATGCCTCCTATTTATGATGATTATATTTATGAAAGTGGATTTGGAGAGGTCGTGACTTTATTTAGTGATGAATCAACTATTTTGGATGAGGCTTCAATTGACTATGAGAACAAAGTTGCTATCTATGATGATTATGGTGATGACATGTATGCTATAAAGAATAATAATAACCATGAAAATTGTCATCATGAATTTAATTTTGAATCCCATGATAGTTATTTTGTTGAGTTTGCTCCCACTAATATTCATGAGAATAAATTTACTTATGTGGAGAGTAAGAAAATTTCTATGCTTACGCATCATGAAAAGAGTGCTTTATGTCATAGTTATATTGTTGAATTTCTTCATGATGCTACTGAAAATTATTATGAGGGAGGAACTTATGCTTGTAGGACTTGCAATAATATCAAGTTTCATCTTGATGTGTTGAAAGTTTTGAAGTTGTGCTTGTTTTTCCTTCCTATGCTAGTTGATTCTTGCTCCCATGAATTGTTTTCTCACAAAATCCCTATTCATAGGAATTGGTTTAGGCTTAAATGTTCTTTCCATGTGTTTCATGATGCTCTTGTGATGTTTCAATCCTTATGTTTATGCAAGCATCATTGAACTCATCATGCCTAGCTAAAAGGCATTAAAGAGAAGCGCTTGTTGGGAGACAACCCACCACTTTTACCTATAGTTTTTGTGTGTTTGCATGATTATTCTACTGTAGTAATCATTTTTGTCGCTTTTTTTTCAATAAAGTACAAAGTAAGACATTTGGGATGGCTTATGGTGATAGTTGATTCGATCTTACTGAAAAACAGAAACTTTTGTGCTCAGGAAAACAAGTCTCATTTCTAAGAGAAGCGTGATAAAATGTTGATTCTTTTTGCATAATATTAATAGACAAATTTCCCACGTTTTCCTAATTTTTCAGAATTTTTCGAGTAGCAGACGTATGGTTGGAGTACAGATGACTACAGACTGTTCTGTTTTTGACAGATTCTGTTTTCTATGCATTGTTTGCTTCTTTTCTAGTTTCCATGGCTTATATTGATCAATATAAATTTTGGAAATTATATGATACAGTTGGAATTGTGTGGAAACAGTTAGGAATCTTGTCTTTTACTGTACCAAGGTGAAACGGTTTGCTCTTTATCATACTAACCTATCTCACGAAGTTCCGTTAAGTTCTGTGTGATTGAAGTTATCAAGTTTTGGGTGAGATGTCGATATGAGGAAAATAAGGAGTGACAACACCCTAATCTTGGGGATGCCCAAAAGGAACCCCAAGGTAATATTCAAGGAATATCCAAGCAACTAACCTTGGGGATGCCCCGGAAGGCATCCCCTCATTCATCTTCAACATTATCGGTAACCTCACTTGGAGCAATGTCTTCATTCATCACATGATATGAGTTTTACTTGGATTGTCATTTTATTTTTTTAGTATTTGCTTTATGTTATTTATAATAATGTTTTGCATCTTTTATTTCAATAAAAGTGGCAATGGTAGCCTTTTCCATGCTTATTTTGCAAGTATACATGTTGCTATTTGAAAACAGAAACTTTACCGCTGTTGCAAAAATTCCCTAGAAAAGTCAGAATGTGATAAAATGTTGAATTTTTTTTGCAAAATGAGCTATGATAAATTTTCTACAGTGTGGAAATTTTTTCATAACTTTTGGAGTTAGGTATGTATTGATACTCTTGCATTCTTTACAGACTATACTATTTTGGTAGATTGCTGTTATGTTTGGTTGTTTGCATATGTTTGCTTGTTTAATGATTCTATTTGAGGATAGGAGTATTAAATATGCATAGGCATTTAGTATGCAATGTTGAATAATAATTTTTGTGATTTTCTACAGTAGAGGATGATAAGGTTTTTGCATTGGTTTATACTAACTTATCTCATGAGTTCTTGTTGAGTTTTGTGTGGATGAAGCTTTTGAAATTTAGGAAAACCATGATATGAGAAGAATTATGGAGACACAAAAGATAAATCTTGGGGATGCCTAAGGCACCCCAAGATAATATTTCAAGAAGTATCTAGCATCTAAGCTTGGGGATGCCCCGATAGGCATCCCACCACTCCTCTTCAACAATTATCGGTTAGTATCGGTAGAGCCTATGTTTTTGCTTCTTCACATGAATTGTGCTATTCTTAGAATGCCATTTTATTTGCATTTTGCTTGATGTTTTAATAAAATAGTTAGATATGAAAGTTTTTAAATAAAATAGAGTCCTCAAATAGTTGCCAGGGAGGCTAGCTAAGCGGCATTCACATCCCGTCAACGAAGCTCTTTTCTATGGAATTGCTCTTGTGCTTAATTTATATCCTATGAGTAAATTGTTAAATAAATTGAATGTTATAAAGTTGAAATCTTATCATGCCTAGTGGTAGCTTCACATTGGGTTTAGAAAGTGAAATCTTTTGAGGCTTGACAATCACAATATTGGTCATACAAGCAATTCACGAATAATTAGTATAAGGAAGAGAACCTTCACATCCAAATACACTATCCTGGAAATATTTTGTGATTGTGGGGCCCCATCAAAATATTATTTGCCAAAATTGTTGACGTTGGACAAGGAAGAAAACGTAATGATGTATGTTTGTTCATATTCATATAGAAGTTATATTGTCATAGATCCTTCAACATGTGGTGCTTGCTCCCCATCTTTGCTAGCCAAAAATTCCGCAGCAAGTAGAGATACTACTTGTGCATCCAAAAACCCTTAAACCCAAATCTTATTTTCAAGAGTCCACCATACCTACCTAAGGATTGAATAAGATCCTTCAAGTAAGTTGCCATCAGTGCAATAAGGCAATAAAAATTGCTTCTAAAAGTGTTATATCATTTGTGCAAGAGAAAATTGAGCATTGTACGAACTTGTGATGGCAAAGAATAAAAGCGATAGACAGCATAATAAAGGTTGCTATCATAAGGGGCAATATAACGTGACGTTCTTTTGCACTAAGGGGTTGAGCATACAAAAAATAAGTGCATGGCAACCTCTGCTTCCCTCTGTGAAGGGCCTATCTTTTACTTTTATGTATTTACTTTTATGCAAAGAGTCAAAGTTCTGATCTCTATTCCTTTTTTTCTCTTTTGGCAAGCATCATGTGGTGAGGAAAGATCTAGGCACATATGTCCCGTTGAATATGGATGGCAAGAGTTATTATTGTTGGCATCACCCATGAGGTGAATACATTGGGAGGCGAAATTATAAGCGCCTATGTTTCTATGTGTCCGGTTGAAACATTTTGCTCATGTGTATGCGGTGAGTGTTAGGAATCATAGAAAACTATATGATGGTTGAGTATGTGGAGCTCTAACTTAGAATCTGCTGCATAAGTTGAATTGCAATTGCTTGGTGACTAAGAACATACGTTGTTGAGTTTCTAGAGAATTCATTGTTTGAACCTTAACATGTGAATTGGTTGCTACTTTAACATGAGAAATTTTATGAGAAATAATTGTTGTTATGATGCTAGGAAGACTGACTGAAATTATCATTGATCAAACTTATGCACTTTTCTAGCATTCACACTTCATAAATAATATCTTTTATCATTTACCTACTCGAGGACGAGTACGAATTAAGCTTGGGGATGCTGATACGTCTCCAACGTATCAATAATTTATGAAGTATTCATGCTGATATATTATCATTCTTGGATGTTTTACAATCATTTTATAGAAACTTTGTATCATTTTTTGGGACTAACCTATTGACCCAGTGCCCAGTGCCAGTTGCCATTTTTTGCTTATTTTGTACATTGCTGGAAATCAATATCAAACGGAGTCCAAACACCGTGAAACTTTTTGGAGATTTTTCTGGACCAGAACACCTAGGGTGGGCCAGAGAAGCACCTGGGGGGTGCCCCGAGGGGGGCACAACCCACCAGGGCGCACCGGGGGGCCAGGCGCGCCCAGGTGGGTTGTGCCCACCTCGGTGGCCTCCCGCACCCCCTCTTTACCCTATAAATTCCCAGAAATTCCAAAAACCCTTGGGGTTAACCTAGATCAAAAGTTCCTCCACCGCAAGGCTCTATAGCCACCAAAAACCAATCTAGACCCTTTCTGGCACCCTGCCGAAGGGGGGAATCGTCTCTGGTGGCCATCTTCGTCATCCCGACGGCCACCATCATGAGGAGGGAGTAGTCCACCCTCGGGGCTAAGGGTTTGTTCCAGTAGCTATGTGTTTAATCTCTCTCTCTCCTATTCTTGAGATGCCACGATCTGGATGTATCGCGGGCTTTGTTAATATAGTCGGATCATATGGTGTTTTCCCCTCTCTATCTTGTGATGAATTGAGTTTTCCCTTTGAGACTTTGTTTTATCGGATTGAATACTTTTATGGATTAAAGAGCACTTGATATATGTCTTGCAAATGAATACTCGTGGTGACAATGGGGTATCATATTGATTCACTTGATGTATGTTTTGGCACTCAACTCGCAGATTCCTACGGTGACATTTGGGTTATCTACGCATAGGGGTTGATGCACTTTCTTGTCTTTGTTTCTCTGGTAGAAATCTTGGGGCACTCATTGAGGTTCTTTGTGTTGGATTGAGTATTATGAATATGAATTTGCTTTGGTGTTATTTTAGTACGAACTCCTGAATAGATCGAGCGGAAAGAATAACTTTGAGGTGGGTTCGTACCCTACAAATAATTTATTCGTTCTCCGCTAGATAGGGACTTCGGAGTGATTCTTTATCGCACTTTGAGGGGTGGTTATATGATCTGATTATATTAGCATTGTTGAGAGGTTGCACTAGTGAAAGTATGGACCCTAGGCCTCAGTTTCAAGCATTGTAATACCATTTTTGTGCCCGTTTACTATTTGCTACCTTGCTATTTTTATTTATTCAGATTATAAAAAATATATTTCTACCATCCATATTGCATGTTTATCACCATCTCTTCGCTGAACTAGTGCACCTATACAATTTGCCATTGTATTGGATGTGTTGTGGACACAAGAGATTTCTTGTATTTGGTTGCAGGGTTGTTTGAGAAAGACCATCTTCATCCTATGCCCCCCACGGATTGATAAACCTTAGATCATCCACTTGAGGGAAAATTGCTACTATCCTACAAAACTCTGCGCTTGGAGGCCCAACACGAGTCTACAAGAATAAAGTTGCGTAGTAGACATCAGACAACAAGTAGATAACCAATTAGGTAATGGGGCGAGGGAATTCATGATGTTACCCATACAATAGTGTTTGGATAATCGAGCAAGAAACATTTAGCATTGCGCTTCCAATGTTCTTGTTGATGATCGGAGTACCACAGACATGCTTCGGGATAGCGTTGACATGGTCATCAGGTAAAGGTCAGACTTTGAACAACTTATAAAATAAGTCATACAATTTGCTCATGGGAGAATGGATAATCTTGCTAAATAAGATACTAATAAAAATAGGTCATTCGGCCAGGTGTGCTAGACGTGACATCACCTTACCAGGTTACATAAAGACTAATGTTATATTTTTTGGAAAATGTTCCAACATTAGCTTAAATGCTCATCATGAACCATGGAGAAGATGAGGATGTGGCTGATAGGCTCAGCAACATTTCATCGAGATTTCCATAAACATGGATTTCCACAATTAAGTGAACAAGGTGATAATATTGGACATACTTAAGTATATAATGAAGTATAGTCAAGGAGAACATCCACAATTAAACATTGATCGAAAGTGCACCTAGAGATATGGACTAAGTAGCACGATCAATGTTAGAATGGTCATTTAGTAACCAAAAGACTTAGAATGAAACTATCAACCATTAATTCCAAAGCAATAGGGTTACTAGAAGGTTTGAATTCACACATCACAGTTCAATTGTCGGTATTCAGATTCTTAACACGGGGACTAAGAAAAGAATGGTGATGGTGAGAAGTATCACTCTATCAAGAATCCTTCAAGAGGTGAAGCAATTCTCACAACATCCTTGACATGAAAGACGGTAATACTCCAAGGTAGAACATAACATAAGCTGGATAGCAAGGTGCTCCATAACATGACAAGTTTGTGTAGGCAAGAAGGTAAGGATGCTAATGATGTCAACACAAATTACCAAGGGACAAGGATGGTACTTCTCATCATGGATTCGATGCACACTTGGAACAAGTCAAATTATTGACGGTCATTAGGACACATTTTGTCGAGAGGTTTCATGTAGATGTAATTGATCGGCGATGACATCAAGCCAAAGGAATGGTCAAGCAAAAGGTTATTAGAACCACAGACAAGATGCAATATCAGAATCATAGTTGCCTTTCAAGACAAATAATATGATGTTGAAAGCTTGATTTAAGTTTAGCGCACTATCGGAATTATGTTCCGCGGATGAAGGATATAGGTAGCACTTTCAAGCTTTAGCATGACGATGATCATATAGCCAATCGTCTGGGAATGACATGATCGCATACAAACTCGTAAGCAATGAAAATTACTAAGAGTTGTTGAATTGCAGTACAGATTCGAATCGCTATTTGGTGTTCTCGCTTGACGACAACCTAGAACTCGTGGAGTGACTATGACAGGGAAAGGTATTACTTCATCAAAAATTCATAAGATGTAGTTCAACAGCATGATATCTATGAGATAATAGGGGGTGATACTCGAAGATAGATAAAAATAAAGGTTGGACTGGTGATTGATCTGTACATGAAAAGTACTTTAACTTGTGTGAGTAATGGAATCAAAGGAGAACTACATGGTGGGAACCACAATCGCAAAGGACCAAATCACGGATGCATGATGAATTTATACCAAGGGGAATATTTCTAATGAGAAGACTTCCTGATAAGAACTACATCGTGTCCATGGGCATGAACACCAAGTTCAAGGTCGACTCCCATTTCTTCAATGCATGATCTTTCATTCACTTCTCAATTTCGATGAAGTTGTAGTGCTGAAATTTTATCTGGCATTACACCATGAGAGTATGACTGGTAGAAGTTCCCTGGTTCACACAGATTAGGGAAGGCATTGTTTCAACCCACCGTGGCATCTTAGGAACAGATACCACAAACTTCAAGAGTAAATAACACAAGCTCGATAGTAGAGCATGGCTGACAAAGGCGGAGGATACAATTTACCAAAGGCATTATGTATCAGGGGAAGAACTCACAAGAATTTTGAATATGTCGGAACGGTCGGATAATAATCCAATCAAGGAATCTAGTGGTCCACAAAGAATCTGATGTGAGTATCGGTACTCAGTCATAGGAAGAAAGAATGCAAAGGCATCGGATTACGGAAACATCTGAATAATTAGATACTTAAATACAAAGGAATTATGATTTCTAGATCGGTGTATCAGAATTAGATGCTCTAATCGAATACAAGTAAGTTGAATAGAGTTAGAGGCACAATCAATGGAAAATTGATTGGTCGAGAACCAGCTCATATCTGGAATGACGTATGAGCCGGAAGGACAATTTCCAGGGAATAACTAATGACTGCATGCATTCACACACATGTTGAATCAATAGGGTAAGAACGACAATTGCAAAGGATTTTAATGAGTGCTGCTAGACATATTGAATTAACCATAATGCAAGCAGGTAAGGAAGATCAAGAGCAGTAGGCTACTAAGGATTTTGCAAGATTCAATAGCATTGCGAAGAATTTTGTGAAACACATGAACAAATGGGGATGAACGGATTCCCGTAAGTGTGAGGAATTATCCGTAAGGCTTTCATGCGGTAATGAACTGCCAGGCAGTAAGATCAAAGGATTCTCAAAATATAGGAAATTGTTTCAGGGTATCTTGTAATAACAAGAGCAACGGGCAATAATTGTATGAATGGCAATTGTATGTAGTTATCCATACAGACTTATCAGTGGTAGGGAGTTGCAAAGGCATTGGGCATAAGGGTCACGGGAAAACATCGAAGAGCATCTTCAAAATCTTGTGATGAAGCAGGCGATCATCTGGAGTGAGGGGCTCTCCGGGAAGTAGTTACGAGAACATAGAGTTAGAGTTAGTAAAATCTTTAACCCAAATAGAAGAGAGATTAGAATCCTAGAGTAAAGGCGAGGAATAAAAGATCCTAATCCCATCCATTTGTGATGTGGGCTCGTAAGCCACACAACAATATTAGTAAAAATAGTTTTCACAAACTACACTCAACTTCGGCCAAGGAGTAGGAAGGGGACTTCCTACAGGTAGTCCGCTCTGATACCAACTTGTGACGACCCTGACTTAATCATGCACTAATAATACACACAAATGTGCATGATCAAGATCAGACACTCACAGGAAGATATCACAACACAACTCTAAACATAAATTGAAATAATAGAAGCTTTATATTACAAGCCAGGGGCCTCGAGGGCTCGAATACACAAGAGCCGGGCAGAAGCAACAATATCTGAGAACAAACATAAGAAAAGAAGTCTGCCTTAAGAAGGCTGAGAAAAACAACGATAAATAGATCGAAAAGGCACAAGCCTCCTTCCTGGGAGCCTCCTAACTACTCTTGGGCGTTGGCAGTCTCCACATAGTAGTAAGCTCTGTCGGGGTAGTAGAAGTCGTCGGCGGGATCAGCTGGCTCCTGGGCTCCGCCATCTAATTGCAGCAATTGGGTAGAGGAGAAAATAGGTAGCAAAGCAACCGTGAATACTCGTCCAAAGTACTCACAAGACTTACATTCGATCTATACTAAGTATGCATTAGTATCAAAGGCATGGGTCTATATCTTTGTACGGTACCTTACGAGGACCACCCGCAAGACTTACATTAGATCTATGCAAAGTATGCATCAGTATCAAACTGGTGACGTCTGAGAGCTTTTGGAAGAAACGTACAATGTTGAGTGCCCATACTTATTCATGCGTGGTGGTTAGTGCAAAAAGGCCAGAGGCCTACTCAGATCACATATCCAAACCCATTAGTGTCTTGGGAGCACGTGGATATGATCAATGATCCATGGTCTGTGGTCCCGTCACCCCATCTCGCGGACTTACGGCAAGAGCTAAGACTGCCTGGCCATGTCGTGTACTATCTTGCGGGTACCTTCTTGGTCAACCCAACTCAGTAACTCTCGCAGGTACCCCTCGAGGCCGACCCGATTTCAACATGCTTCTACGGTAAGGTCAAGCTAACTATGTGTCCATAACATCAAGCGAGAAACCCGAGGAATCACCCTTGATGGATTTCCACTCAATGTAACCATCAAGGTGAACTTGGAAGAATCACCCTTGAAGGGTTCATAGTTGAGGTGCTGCACGACAGAGTCGTTATTGAGAGTGGTGAAGGAGGAATCACCCTCCGTAATCCACGACCGGTTAGCTACACAACAGAGATATCATTAGGAGTGCATTATGAGGTATCACCTTCAGCACTCGATAGTATCTCTGTAGAGTCGTATAACTAAGGGGGTGTGCAGTGATGTGTTGGTCTCAGCAATTTGATCATGTTGATCGAGACATCCAGTAATAAAGAGGGGGCTACAGGGACAAGGTGATGGGTCACTGATGGATCACTAACCAACCTATACTAAGCATATTGGATAACAGGTAAAGTAACAATAGTATGTTACAAAAGCAGGCTATGCATTAGAATAGGAGCTATCAAACAACAATAGCAAATTCTAATGCAAGCATGAGAGAGAAAGAATGGGCGATATAGGAATGATCAAGGGGGTTTTACTTGCGTGGAAGCTCTACATACAGATAAGAACCCTCGACTGTGAAGTAGTCGATCACCCGATCAACAGCGGTCTCGGGTTCTACTAGAAAAGAAGTAACGGAGGGGTAACACGATAAATTTCAGAGCAATCAAATGCATCACAAAGCATGGCATGGCAATACTCTTTGCTAGGGGTGACCTAACGCAGTGCTACGCATTACAAACGGAGCAGGAAAACATATGGGAATGTTTCCCGACGTTTGGCAATTCTCGAACAGATGAAATAGAGGGGAAGGATCCTTGTTCATCATGTTAGAGGCATGTGACATATGAGTCTATAGAATATTTGGATTCGTCACATTTTTTTGAGCAATTTCATATATAAATCATTTGCATCTAAGTTATAGATTATTTTATATGATTTTTCAAAGATTTAAACATTTTCTGAAATTCTGGAAATTAATATTAATTCAAAAACAAATGTGAAAATGCTAGGTGCATCGGTGCAGTGCACCCAGCTGTTCACACAGAAGATGACTGGTGGGGCCAGTTGACTCGGCCAACAACCCAGTCGGCAAAGGCTGATATTGGGCCAGGGGTGCTGAGTCAGCGGGTCAGCGTTGATCGTTGACTGGTCAACTATGATAGGTGGGGCCCATTAAATAGTGACTTAGTTAAAATAACATTATTTAAATTAGCCTGCAGATCCCACTATCGTAGACTCTAGGGGTTAGTTAGGGGAGTAATCACAGGGTAATTAGTCCTAATGGCAGTGCCATGTCAGCAACCGCCGGGGTAGTGCCGGCGACCTCAAGCCACGGTCGGGCACTCGGGAGGCCACGGGAGGACCAGCCGAGGGCAGCAGGCAGCGGCCCGCACCCACGCGCATCCCCAGGAGGTAATAGGTGACCGCGGGGTGGCCAGAGCTCGACGGGAGCGAGTGGAGGGTGGCGGTAGAAGCGTTCGGACGCGGGCGGGCAGCCATCGGTGTGATACATCTCCAACGTATCTATAAGTTTTGATTGTTTCATCCTATTATATTATCTATTTTGGATGTTTTATATGCATTAATATGCTATTTTATATTATTTTTGGGACTAACTTATTAACCTAGAGCCCAGCGCCAGTTTTCGTTTTTCCTTGTTTTTGAGCTTCGCAGAAATGGAATACCAAATGGATTCCAATCGAAATAAAACCTTCGTGATGATTTTTCTTGGACCAGAAGACACCTAGGAGACTTGGAGTGCAAGTCAGAAGAACGGCGAGGAGGCCACAAGGGTGGAGGGTGCGCCCGGGGGGGTAGGGCATGCCCCGTACCTTGTGGGCCCCTCGGTGACCCCTTGACCTAGAACTTCCTCCTATATATTCACATATATTCCCAAACCACCAGAAGAACCCATGAAAACTGTTTTCCACGTCACAACCTTCTGTTCCCGTGAGATCCCATCTTGAGGCCTTTTTCGGCATCCTGCCGGAGGGGGATTCGATCACAGAGGGCCTCTACATCATCTCTATTGCCCTTCAGATGAAGCATGGGTATTTTATCTCAGACCTACGGGTCTATAGCTAGTAGCTAGATGGCTTCTTCTCCCTCTTTGATTCACAATGCCATGTTCTCCCCGATGTTCTTGGAGATCTATCCAATGTAATATTCTTTTGCTGTGTGTTTGTCAAGATCCGATGAATTGTGGATTTATGATTAGCTTATCTATGAATATTATGTGAATCTTCTCTAAATTCTTATATGCATGATTTGATATCTTTGTAATTATCTTCGAACTATCGGTTTAGTTTTGCCAACTAGATTGGTTTTTCTTGTAATGGGAGAAGTGCTTAGCTTTGGGTTCAATCTTGCGGTGTCCTTTCCCAGTGACAGTAGGGGCAGCAAGGCATGTATTGTATTATTTCCATCGAGGATAAAAAGATGGGGTTTGCATCATATTCCTTGAGTTTACCTCTACATCATGTCATCTTACTTAATGCGTTACTCTATTCTTCATGAACTT
This sequence comes from Triticum urartu, assembly GCF_003073215.2. Taxonomy (NCBI): domain Eukaryota; kingdom Viridiplantae; phylum Streptophyta; class Magnoliopsida; order Poales; family Poaceae; genus Triticum; species Triticum urartu. The sequence continues at coordinate 349,033,903 of NC_053025.1, forward strand.
AATACTCTAGATGCAAGCAGGAGTTGGTCGATGCGTGGAGTAATAGTGGTAGATGCAGAATCATTTTGGTCTACTTGACACGAACGTGATTCCTATGTTTCATAATCATTTCCTTAGATATCGTCATAACATTGCGCTTTTCTATCAATTGCTCGACGGTAATTTGTTCACCCACCATATTATTTGCTATATTGAGAGAAGCCTCTAGTGAAACATATGGCCTGGTCTATTTTCCATCATATAAGTTTCCGATCTTCTATTTTCCATAGTATTAGTTTCCGATCTACTATTTGCAATCTTTTACTTTCTGATCTATAAACCAAAAAACCCAAAAATATTGACTTTATCCTTTGTTTAGTTTTATCTATCTTTATCAGATCTCACATTTGCAAGTGACCGTGAAGGGATTAACAACCCCTTTATCGCATTGGGTGCAAGTTGTTTGATTGTTTGTGTAGGTATTCACTACAAGAAAAGACACATCCGTGACATTTTGGGCCAAATGAAAAAAATTATGTCATGCTTATGACACTTCTATGACAATAATTGTGACAAAACCTGGTATCATCATAGATGTGGTGGGATCCTACTTCTATGACAAAAAATCATGACGTAAAATGGGTTTTTCATCCTGGATGGGCCCGAGACGCAGCTGCATGACATTCTCTGGGCCGTCCATGACAGAAAAACCATGGTAGAAGCGAGGGCGAGGAAAATATCAAGGAGTTCCCGGTTACGGTGGGTGGTCGGGGGCCGAGCGATGCGCATTTCTCTCGTACACATACACGTGTGGGTGCAAGGCGTTGGACTCTAACTGAACTCGACTGAGGCATTCGCCTGCTGAACCCGAGCGATTGCATAACAGGCTACACATTACTGAACCCGAGCGATCGATCGATGGTTGTTAACTGAACGCGATCGAGCGATTCCTTCGCCACACTGCTGCTAACTGATGTCGATCGATGCTGCCTCTTGATGAACAATGAGCATTGTTGGGGGGTTTGGATGAACAATTCCCGGTGGGGGGTTGGATGAACAGGACCCCGTGGTGTTGCTGCTGGATGAACATGACCCCGATCGAGCCGGTTGGGGGTGGATGAACAGGACCCCGTGGAGGGCTGGTTGAATAGTAACCGGTGGAGGGCTGGAGGAACAGTAGCCCATGGAGGGGTGGTTGAACAGGACCCCATGGAGAGGGCTGGTTGAATAGTAGCCGGTGGAGGAGTGGTGGAGGCTGGATGAACAGGAGCCCGTGGATGAACAGTCGCAGGTGGAGGCTGGAGCAGGTCGACGGTGGATGAACAGTAGCCCGTGGAGGCAGTCGGTGGTGGGGAAGAACAGTATCCTGTAGAGTCCCGTTTTGCGGTATGCCGCGCTGCTGCCGATGAACAGGACCCCCGTTTCGACCATAGCGCTCCAACACAAGTCTGTTTCCGCCGTTTTGCGGTACACCGCACCCCTCCCGGTCAACAGGACCCCGTTTCGACTGTAGGAGGTCCAAGAGAAGTCTGGTTCCTCCGTTTTGCGGTACTCTAGACCCCTCCCGATGAACAAGATCCTGTTTGGACCGTGTCCGGTCAAACACAAGGTCGTTTCCTCCGTTCTGCGGTACGCCAGGCCTCGTTTCGACCAACTGTTCTATCCAAGGCAGTTAGCTCATGATGAACACGACGTATTCCGTTGGCTCCTGATGAACATGACGCATTTCATGCCTCCCCATGAACACGACGATGCAGTTTGTCTGTTCCGACCAGCCATGTACACGAGACCTATCGGGGATATACCCCGCGGTACGACCCGGCCGGATATATGACCCGGACGAACTTGGTGACTCACTGGTGACCCGCCATGACTTGGCGACTCACTAAGTGACCCGCCCAAATCTCTCCAGTCACTGATGACCCGGCTGGGCCTGGTGACTCATTGGTGACCCGACAGGCGGGTCAGAGGAGCAACAAGACCTGGTGGCCCAACGGGCGGTTCATGGAAGGCCGGCTCGTATTATGGTGGGCCGGTTTATGAGGAAAGCACAAGGAATATTCCCCTACAAAGGAAGCAAGACTAGGACTCCACTTGTAATAGAGTAATCCTATTCCAACTAGGACTAGTGATGTAAACCGCCCCTTCAACATATATAAGGAGGGGCAGGGCTCCCAAAGAGGGAGAGGGAGAAATAATCTTAGGGCTAGACATAACTAGGAGAGCCGGTTTACAACTACTCCCTCATGATGATAATGAGACCTAGCCTCAAACATCATGTAGGGTTGTTACCGGATGATGTTTCCCGGGGCCCGAAGCTGTCTAAATCCTTGTCTTGTGTTGCATCTCTCGATTCCGCTCAACCCCTCTCAAGCTACCACATAGATGTGTTGGCCTCACGACTAAGTCCTCACACTAGGACATCTGCCGTGACAATTCCACGACAGTTGGCGCCCACCATGGGGCTCGCGCACAGTGGTGTTGAGTTCTTGGAGGGATATCTTCAGGGATCGAGAAGCTCGTGGTTGATCAGATGAAGAAGAATTGAAGAAAAGTTAAGGTTGCGTTGCGCGCTGTGGCATACACTTCGATCCGGCGGTTTGAAGCCAGATCAATTTTTGGAGCGTGTTCTTGAGATGATGGATTGGGTCCGTACCTACAACTTGCGTTCGAATCAGAAGGATTTACCGATTTGTATGTGTGGCAATGCATGGACATGAGGAAAAAACGCACCGGCACGCTGTTCAAAACTTGGAAGGATTGACAGAAAGTTGCGTTTGTTCCGCGCATCAAGGAAACAGGAAGCAATCTACTCCATGCATCAAGGTTCAAGGGGTATTTAAAAAATATACATAAAATGGAGGGAGACCAGAACCTGGAAGACAAGGGGGTGGATAGTCAAACCAACGACAACGACCAGGACACGGACGTGGAGAGGAGATGGATTCGGACCATGCCGTCACAGGTCTCCGCCCTGTCACCGTGACCGGGCTCGAGCCACCAAGCCGGCCCTCCTGTCTCTGCCGCCGCGGCCGGCCACCGCGGCACATCGAGCCGCTTCCTCCGCCATCCCGTGCTGAGTTGCCTTCGCAGCGCTCGCCCTGCCTCTGCTCGTCTCCATGGCTGCGCATTAACTTGGTCGGTCGCCGCTGCCTCAAGACAACCGGTCTGTCATGCTAGCTAGCAACGATGGGCTCCCCAACCAACGCTATACTGCCGTGCTAGAGGCTGCCGCCTCCGCTGCCGAAGCCTGACATCGTTGTCTCATCTTGCTGGGTGTAAGTCGCTAGTGCTGACCATCCTTCGCTGATGTCCGCCGCCGGTTTGAACCGGTTCTGCCGCCATAAATCGCCACCACCAAGTTACATCGCCGGCGCGTCGAGCCACTCTAGCCACACCACCTCGCCTTGTTTCCAAATTGCTCTGCAAATTTCTACATATGTAATCAGGTGCACTCGTCTCCGTTAAATTGCTTTGCGTATTATACAAAACATATGTTGTCTGCTCGTGGTATTTTATGCTCGCAGATCTATTCAACTCAAGAGTTTTTTGCTGGCATTTTTTATTGCGTCACTTCCAACAATCTTTTGAGCTGCCACGACGCGCGATTCAGACAGTAGATGCGTGATTCAAAAACCCGGGTATTTAGAAAAAAAGGAAGGGGGAGTTCAACATGCACGAGCGACCCAACTCCAGATCAGTCTTCGAGATTGAGTCGCCCGTCTGCACCGGCTTACAGCGCCGCGACCGACTCATCTATTGTCCGGGCGAGTCAGGTGATATTCATCTAAATTTATCTTATTAAACACTTATTGTTTTTTGTCAAAGAAAAATTATTTGCCCTGTAACATTTTTACACAGGACAATTGTTTATGCAATTATATCACGGATGCACGTTCGGCTGTGCCGCATAGCTTCACGGACATATGTGTCGCGGTCCCGTTTACATCAACACGCCGGCCGACTCATCTGCCCGCGCCGCTTTACAATGCCAAAGATGACTCACCCATCCGCTCTCGTGGCCTGTTCACACGTCCGCACCGGTTTACAACGCGGAGGACAATTTGTTCATCCGCACCGGCTTACAACGTCTCGGCCGACTTATTTGTCTACTTCCGAGGCTGACTCACTCGTGGTTGGTTTCAGCTTCACCGTTGTGATCTTCAACACCGTGGCTGATAATTTTCGGCCTAACATATCATGGTGAAATCTGTCCAATCAATTTGTATTGATATATTTTTTATTCTTTCAAAGAACAAATTACTCCGGCTTGCGATATTATTTATGCAGGAGCAATTGTTCGCCACAAAAGCTATGGCCGTGTCATGGATGTATAGCTCGCGCCACCATTATAATGCGCTAGCATCTGACCATACCATCAAGCTCGATGAATATATGTGCAAGTCGCCATTCTATAGACCGGTTTACATTTACACTACATCAATATGAGCAATTGTCCGCGGTCGACTCAGCTATCTGTGTTGTTTCTGAAGTCGCGGTCATCTTTGTTGTCCGTCTCTTGTGGCCTGGTCTACATCAACACATTGGGCTGCCTGTCTACATAAGCTGTTTATTGAGTATAAAGCCAGTCACTGCTTGGGTCGCCCGGTTTTCTTCCAACAACTCTGGAGCGAATTACCATGTATTTTCAGCCGCTGTCTGCAATGGATGGCTTAATGGACAGGAGCACAAGTCACCGGCACTACAGTTTGGTTAAACTTCAGAACAACCAGTTGGGATGAACCATTGGCCGGATTACTGACGCAAATCATGCGGGGTCATTTATAACCCACCACGGTCGACTTCAAGTTTCTGTGGATTCACATAGCATTATCAATGTCAAGGATATATAATGAGTGTTGCGAAGATTGTTAACTCACCACCTTGCTTCCAGCTTTAACATATTACAACGTTCTGCTGTTCAGCTATATGCCGGTTTAAATCACGGTCAAATATGGAGAATCTCAAGCCAACTCCTCGAGTCACGTTAAGACTCGGGGGCTAGGATGACATGACTCAGCAAAACATGCCAGTTTCTGCAATTTAAGAACCCCAAGATGATGGAGGAAAAGATAACCCGGTCCCAGAGACTACTATTATATTGATGAAGATTTAAAAGGGCATCAGAAATATTCCGGCTCACAATGATGCTTCCAGTTTACAATCCGGTTTAAGGGAAATCCCGTTTCCAACAAAGCGCTGAAGCCCTCAATATCCGGTTCAAAATCCGGTTTAAGAGGAAGCTGTCTCTCGCAAAGCCTTGAAGCTCTCAAATCTGGTTTAAAAATTTATGGTTCAAAAAGAATTAATTTCTCACAAGTTCGAGTTTAAAGGCCGTCGGAAAATTTCTGGCTGAAAATGAAGATTCCGGTTAAAAATCTGGTTCAAGGGAAATATGTCTCCCACACAACTTTGAAACTCTTAATATCCGATTCAAACTCCCGGTTCAAGAAGAATTTATCTCTTGCGAAAAGTTAAAGGTTGCCGAAGAGGACCTGTTGCCATGATGCGCGGTTCAAACATTGGTATCCTACCTTATTGGTTTATCATATTATTGATCACTTGGGGGCTTCCTGTTCAAACATAGGTGTACTCACCAAAGAGAACATAGCGTTGCTACCCTGTTGATCTAGCTATCAAGCCAATATTATCATAAGAGCACAGCTCTGGTTACTTCAGGAATCCGGCTATCAAGCCAATATTATCATCAGGGGCCAAAGAGAGTCTGTTGCACGGCATAACTCAAACATAGGCACCCACTGAGCACAGCTCAAAATATTGCTTGGGGATTCTTTGCTTCACAATGAACAAAGAATCTACACTTGTAATAGGCTATCAAGCCATGGCTTTGAAGCCTGGTGTATACACCTAAAACACCGGGTTAGCCTCCCTTTTTAAGTAAGTCACTCCGTCCAGGTAAAGCTGGTATGACCCGCCAAACTTTTGACAATTCAATATCATAGACCCTGAACTTGTCAAAGTTAAAACGACGATTGGTTAAAGATTGAGGTCCATCTTAAAAGGCTTTGTAAAATGGTTTAACTCAGCGGCCTGGCAGCCCATGAAAAGCCTCGAATTTGGGGCCTGGCAGCCCATGAAAAGCCCCGACTACAAGTTTTCATATGCTTTTATTTGCCAAGTTTTTTCTCCTGTTATGAGATTTATAATGGTTTTGATAAACCAGCGTTCATTAACCCGGCTCAGCTTTCAACTACAAGTTGTCAGTACATGATCAAGCATGATCCGACACTTATTAACCCGGTCTGGTTTCGTCTACAAGTCGTCAGTGTTATATATGGATAATCCGGTGTTTATCACAACCCGGTACGGTTTTATCATAAACCGGCAAAATATGGAAGGAGTTATCAGTATTCAAGATTGGTGTTATCACCCTCACTACAAAAAGTCGATAAACCAACGATGTGATTCACCCTTACTGGTATGATATATTTCATATTTGATTTTTCTTAAGTGCAGCCTTGGTTATAAACCCGGGTTATATGTTGGGCATTATGACCCGTCCTGTGGTAAACTGCCAGGACACTTTAAAATTGTTGTGTGCGGAAACAAGTTGAATAAAGCAGGATTATCAATCACGGGCATTTATTAACCCGGCCTGGCTTTCGACTATAAATCGCCAGTATGATGATAAATTATCAAGTGTTTATTAACCCGAACTGGTTTGGGATTATAAATTGCCGGTATGTATTTGGACTGCACCATTAGAATCATGCGCTCATAAATCATTGGATTATATTATTCAAATATTCAAATAGCCAACATGGCTAGGATTTTATTATGGTTATCAGCAACCAGTGTTATGATTAAGGTTTTCAAAGTCGCTTTAGCGCCATGGCTGTTATATTATCAATGGATATGATTTATTCTACAATTGAAGGAATAGTCCCGAGTCGCTACAGGTTTACGACCCGGCACTTGGCGGCTACATTATTTAAGTTGAGATTATATCAAATATGCAAGTCTCATGTCGCTGCAAGCATGCACCATGAAACTTGGGGGTTAATGCAATGTCATTTTTTGGCCTTATTGAAGACCCGACTCATCACATCATAATGAGCCGGCCCTTGGGGGCTACAAATTGCTCCTGTCAACAATTTAAGGTACAAAGCTTTTAATCCATTATATTGAAGGGTCCACTACTTAGTTGGTAAAGCACAAGGCTCTTAACCTTGTGGACGTGGGTTCAAGCCCCATGATGGGGATTGCATGATATGATGTTATTTTCATTGAAGCATGATTATATTTATAAAGTACCTGCTCATTATTGCATAATGACCCGGCCCTTGGGGGCTATACTGGTTGAAGTTTTTTGAGCATCAGGAAATTACAAGTCCCAGGTTGCTGCAAGCATGACAAGCCGACACTTGGGGGCTACATAATATGGAGTATTCGGTTTTTACTAAGTGACTGGGATGAACAAGATGGATTTCTTAAGTGGCGGTATTTATATTGAAGCAAGTCTTAAGCCATCACTTTGTTCTGTTCAATACTTGGGTCATGACCCGGCGTCATCAATAATCATGGACCGGCGTTGACAACAATCATGAACCGGCGTTGGCAACAATCATGACCCAGAATTATCAGTTTTTATAACCCGCCGATTTTGGAAATCATAGCTTGGCAAGTTCTACATTTTGGAAATCATAGCTCCGGTTGAATATCAGTTGAATATTTGAAGACCAATATTTTTGTCAAGTCAGAGCATTGAAGGCCGACTCAAGTGGATTCTTTATTTACAATATTTATTGTACAAGCAAATTGATTATGAAGCTGGTCTATTGACCCGGATTTTCTAGATGGAGGAAATGACAAGGACTTAAGGATGATCAGGTGCCGGTTTACAAGAATTCTTAACCCGTAGCACAACCTGTCAAATTTGTTCTTGTGTTTATTTTGCAGCATAAGTTTATCATGGATAAATCCAAGCTAAACTTGGGGGCCAATATTGGGGATATACCCCGCGGTATGACCCGGCCAGACTTGGCGACTCATTGGTGACCCGCCGTGACCTGGCGACTCACTAAGTGACCTGCCCGAATCTCAGCACTCACTGATGACCCGGCTGGGCCTGGTGACTCATTGGTGACCCGACAGGCGGGTCAGAGGAACAACAAGACCCGGTGGCCCAACGGGCAGTTCATGGAAGGCCGGCTCCTATTATGGTGGGCCGGTTTATGAGGAAAGCACAAGCAATATTCCCCTACAAAGGAAGCGAGACTAGGACTCCACTTGTAATAGAGTAATCCTAATCCTACTAGTACTAGTGATGTAAACCTCCCCTTCAACATATATAAGGAGGGGCAGCGCTCCCCAAAGAGGGAGAGGGAGAATGTAACGCCCCAGATACGACTTTCCCAATTTGTACTCCAACTCTTGCCGTTTCCGGCGTTAAGTTATATTTATTTCCTCGGGTTCGGGTTTGGTCTCCATGTGTGGTTTTCGTTTTCATGCATCTCATATCATGTCATCATGTGCATTGCATTTGCATACGTTTTCGTCTCATGCATTCGAGCATTTTCCCCGTTGTCCGTTTTGCATTCCGGCGCTTCGTTCTCCTCCGGTGGTCATTTCTAGCTTTCTTTCGTGTGTGGGGATTAAACATTTCCGGATTGGACCGAGACTTGCCAAGCGGCCTTGGTTTACTACCGGTAGACCGCCTGTCAAGTTTCGTATCATTTGGACTTCGTTTGATACTCCAACGGTTAACCGAGGGACCGAAAAGGCCTCGTGTGTGTTGCAGCCCAACACCCCTCCATTTTGGCCCAAAACCCACCAAACTCCGCTCCATGTCCTAGAGCGTTCGATCACGATCGCGTGGCCGAAAACCGCACCTCATTTGGACTCTCCTAGCTCCACTTATGCCTATATATACCCCCTCCATTTTCGGATCTCGTCTTCCCCCTCGAAACCCTAGTTCTAAAAAAAAACCCCCGCACCGACGGACGTGTCCGCCCCCGGCCGGACAACGTCCGCCGCCGCCTCTCGTCCACTCCGTGCCCGCCACGTGGCGCCGTCGACCGCCGCCGCCGCCGGCCCGCGGAGGCCCGCGCCCGGCCCCCGACGCCGCACTCCCGGGCCAGAGGAACGCCGCCGCCGCCTCCCTTCTTCCCCGACTCCGGAGCACCACGCCGCCCCGTCTCTTCGTCCGTCCGGCGAGCTCCTAAGTCCGGCCAGCCGCGCCCCTCGTCGTCCGGCGTCCCGCGCCGCCAACCGCGCTGGCGACCGCGCCCGACCGCGCCTCCTCACCGCCCGGCCCCGCCGTCCTCCTCACCGGTCCGGCCCCGGATCCGGTCCTCTCCGGCCGCCACGAGCCATCGACGCCGGCGAGTCCTCCGGCAAGCTCAGATCCGATCCGCTGCTACAGTGCTCCCGATCCGTTGCTACAGTAACCCTAGATCTGGGTTGACTTTTTCTCCCTCTCCCCTAATTTTTATGCATACTTTGACCGCCCGTAACTTTGCATCCGTAGCTCCGATTTGGGCATATGATATATCAAAATGTTCGCCTCGACGTGTACATCATTTCGTTCCATTGAATCATTTTCATTTGAGTTCATCTTGGTGCCCAAAATGCTGTTAGAAGGAGGCTTCGTGAGTTAATTGTCAGATCTGCTAGTTCATCTTAGACTTTTGTCATTTTTGCCATGATTAATGTGTGCTTGATATGCCTGTGAGTCCTCCATATGTTTTGTTAAGCATTTTGTCTTGTTTCCATAGGTGCGACCCATGCATTTTTAGGATGTGTGTGGTGACTTGTGCAAGCTCGCAAAGAGAGGCACCCGGGAAATCTGTTTTCAGAGACTAAGTCTGGGATACTTTAGTTCATGATGCCATATGTTCAGCTTGTTTCCTAGTGATCCGTGCCTCTTTTGAGGATGATCAGTAAGGGACTTTTGTTACTCATGTTATGCTCTATCCATCCATGTCTTTGTTTGCAATTATGGAGCATCGTAGCTTGAGTCAATCAAGCTCTACTTTTGCTTCGTGGTGAATCTGGGCAGATCGTCAACTCGTTTGCGTTTTTGCCGGCGTTGCTGTAGTTGATCCGTGCATGCTATGCCATTGTTCTTGCCATTTCTAGCTTGTATTTTGTGCCTTGTTAATGGATGTATGCTTTCCTTGCTGTGACTTGCATCATGGTGAGTGCATCGAGCTCGTTTACATGCCTTCGTGAGTTATATTTCAGCATGTCTCAGTTTTCACTAAGTCTGAAAACTGATGGTGTTTTATGCTATGTTCGTGTGCCCGTTAATATATTTTGTGAACCCTTTTGGCCCCAGGTCACTTTGTTCTTTTGTTAAGCTTGTTGAGTAGCTACATGCCATGTTCTTACTTGTCATGTTCAGGTCATGTATCATGTTTTTTTGCTGCTCCGAAGAGGGCTTCGTGATCTGAAATTTCAGACTAGTGTTAATTTCACTAAGTCTGGAATCTGTTTTGCATTTGCGTTTTTGCCATGCTAGTTTGAACCTCATAATGGATGAGTTGGCCGTGTCTCAGTGCAAGTCTTTTGTTAAGCATCTTGTGTGCATCCCTGCCATGTATTTTGTTGTCATGTTTGGTGGCTGTAGCATGTTCATTTCGTTGCATTTAGATGCCTACTTGCTGTAAATCGCAGACCGGTGTCATATCTTAAAACGCTTGCCATTTCCAAACCGTAACTCCGATTCCAATGATCTTTATATCGTTTTCAAGAGATTTCATCCCCTCTATCCAGTGGCACACTTGGTTTTCCAAGTTGGGGCCAGGTTCATGCATTTCCTGTCATATCTTGCATTTTTGCATCCCGCATCGCATCCCGCATAGCATATCTTCATTTCATCATATTGCTTGGTCTTGCACGTGGTTGATTGTATCCTTGTTGCTTGTTTGTCTTGTTTGGGTAGAGCCGGGAGATGAGTTCTCTACCGAGGAGCCCGTTGAGTTTGCTTGTGAGGATCCAGTCAACTCTGACAACTGTGCAGGCAAGATGATCATACCCTCGAAATCACTACTATCTTTGCTATGCTAGTTTGCTCGCTCTTGCTTTGCCAATGCTACGATGCCTACCTTTTGCTTGTCAGCCTCCTAATTGCCATGTCAACCTCTAACCCACCATGTCCTAGCAAATCGTTGATTGGCTATGTTACCGCTTTGCTCAGCCCCTCTTATAGCGTTGCTAGTTGCAGGTGATGATTGGAGGCCGTTCCTTGTTGGGACATCTTTTATTTACTTGTTGGGATATCATTATATTGCTATGTTATCTTAATGCATCTATATACTTGGTAAAGGGTGGAAGGCTCGGCCTCTCGCCTAGTGTTCTGTTCCACTCTTGCCGCCCTAGTTTCCGTCATATCGGTGTTATGTTCCCGGATTTTGCGTTCCTTACGCGGTTGGGTTATAATGGGAACCCCTTGATAGTTCGCCTTGATTAAAGCTTGTCTAGCAATGCCCAACCTTGGTTTCACCATTTGCCACCTAGCCTTTTCTTTCCCTTGGGTTCTGCAGACTCAAGGGTCATCTTATTTTACCCCCCCCCCCGGGCCAGTGCTCCTCTGAGTGTTGGTCCACCTGTCAGCTACCGGTGGCCACCAGGGGCAACTCTGGGCTGGCCTACCCGTACCTAAGACAATCTGAGTGTGCCCTGAGAAAGAGATATGTGCAGCTCCTATCGGGATTTGTCGGCACATTCGAGCGGTGTTGCTGGTCTTGTTTTAACCTGTCGAAGTGTCTTGAGTTACCGAGATACCAAGTCTGATCGGAACGTCTTGGGAGGAGGTCTATTCCTTCGTTGACCGTGAGAGCTTGTCATGGGCTAAGTTGGGACCCCCCTGCAGGGATTGAACTTTCGAGAGCCGTGCCCGCGGTTATGGGCAGATGGGAGTTTGTTAATGTCCGGTTGTAGATAACTTGAAACTTAATTAATTAAAATGAATCAACTGAGTGTGTTACCGTGATGGCCTCTTCTCGGCGGAGTCCGGGAAGTGGACAAGGTGTTGGAGTTATGCTTGCGTAGGCTGTTCCTCTAGATTCTCGCTCGCGCTTCGCATCCTCTTCTCGCTCTCTTTTGCGTATAAGATAGCCACCACATATGCTAGCCGCTTGCTGCAGCTCCACATATATTTGCCTTATCCATTCCTATAAGCTGAAATAGTTTTGATCGCGAGGGTGCGAGATTGCTGAGTTCCCGTGGCTCACAGATACCATAACTCCAGATGCAGGTCCAGGCGATTCCGCTCCAGGTGACGAGTACGAGCTCAAGTGGGAGTTCGACGAGGACTCTCAGCGTTATTATGTTTCCTTTCCCGACGATCAGTAGTGGTGCCTAGTTGGGGTTTGATTCAGGGCCTTGCCGCATGTTGGGTTCTTTTCTATTTTGGCGCCATAGTCGGGCCATGAGTGATTGTTTGATGGATGTTATTTATGTACTCTGATGTGACGTGGCGAGTGTAAGCCAACTATGTATCTCCCCCTTTTATTACATATTAGATGGGATGTTGTAATGATTCCCTGACTTGCGACATTGCTTTCAATGCGGTTATGTCTCTAAGTCGTGCCTCGACACGTGGGAGCTATAGCCACATCGAGGGCGTTACAGAGAAACAATCTTAGGGCCAGTTTACAGCGACTCCCTCGTGAAGATAATGAGACCTAGCCTCAAACAGCATGTAGGGTTGTTACCGGATGATGTTTCCCGGGGCCCGAAGCTGTCTAACTCCTTGTCTTGCATTGCATCTCTCGATTCTGCTCAACCCCTCTCAAGCTACCACATAGATGCGTTGGCCTCATGACTAAATCCTCACACTAGGACATCTTCCGTGACAATTCCACGACAAGACCTGGCCGTACGTATGCGCGAGTAGGCATTTTGAGACCCCGCCCATATGTACGTACGTGGCCGTATTTACTTTCTTGCACCCCGGTTGTATGTACGTGTACATGTTACATGCGCGCCTCTACTGCGACACATGCCCACCTCTACTACGACACGTTCCCATCCTTACACGGCCACGGTTCATCACTGCAGCCTACAAACAGACCGATCGACCAGTATGTACGTACACATTCGCGACCATAATGACAATGCTACGTACGCTTCGACCAGGTGGGTCCCAACTATAAGGCACTTCCTTGCGTGCGAAGATGTAGCTGGTGGGTCCCAGCAGTCAGGGGGAACATTTTTTTCGCGAAATACGGTGGTCCGTCCGGGGGTCCCTGCTGTCAGGTGGAGGAATAATCATTTTCCACGTACAGTACTCTTCCAATGGAAGTCGTTCCTTGGCCATGTTGACCTCACCGCGCTGAGAGCACCAGGGCGGTGGACGACGGTGAGTCCTAGGAAGGGGACGACACGGAGCCAGGGAAGCCGCAGCAGTGGAAGCCCACGTGGAGAGGTGTACGAGGGTTCATTGGTTCAACTGCGGTGTGAGGCTGCCGTCGCCGCAGAATAACAGGGGGTGTGGGTAAGTGGATGGCCTGGCCAGCGGTGGGAGTAGTAGGTGGCGGTGAGGCCTCCGCGGCATCATGGATGGCCACGGGAGGCAGGAGCACGAGGCACGACCGGCGCTGGTTTGGGCGGCTGGAGCAAGAAGACCAGAGGTTGAAGATGCACTATGGCCGTTGGATGGACAACATACGGTCACTGGAGCTAGAATGGTTCATATTGACTAAGTTGACAACGCCCTCCATCCCCGTCATCTCGGTAGGCCCACAAGTCAGCCTCCCACTATGGTGGGTCCCAGCTAGCTGGGGGAGTATTCATTTTTTTGTGCGTAATAAGGAGGCACTTCCTTGCGTGCGAAGATATAGCTAGTGGGTCCGACCTGTCAGCGGTGGGAACGTTTTTTTAGCGAAATACAAAGGCCCTTCCGGTGGGTCCCGGCTATCAGGTGGAGGAATCATTATTTTGCACATAATAAGGAGGCATTTCCTTGCGTGCGGCCATGGATCCAGCTGTCAGCCTCTCCATGTACAGTCCACTTCAAATGGATGTCGTTCGTTGACCATGTTGACCACTCCGCGCCCAGCGCATCCAAGGTGGTGGACGATGGCAAGGCCCCGGACAGCAACGAGCCGGAGATGGGAAGACGTGTGAGTGGAGTCGCAGACAGAGAGGTGTGCGATGGTTAACTGGTTCTGGTGCGGTGTGGTTCGGCAGTTGGTGGAGAAGAACAGGAGCTGTGGAGGGGTGGAGGGATGTCCTGACCACCGGTGGGGTAGCGCTTCACAACGAAGCGTGCTAAGCAGAGCTGCTAGCAACAGGAGGCGGGAGCAGGTGGTCCCAACGGCGCTGGAGGAAGAACACGAAAGATTGAAGATGGATGCGGTCATTGGATGTAAATCCAACGGAAAACAATGTCAGAATCACTTGTTGACTAAGTTGACAACGACTTGCGTTGGCTTCGACCTATTGGCCCAAATTTCAGCCTCCAAAAATGTGGCACGTATTCAACCCATTTTTTCCGAATTTATAGTCAATTTGAGCTCTCTTCTTTAGAATTACAGTCCATTTGCTGGGCTAGGTGAACAAATAATGTAGCGTCCAAGTGGCCCATTTATTTTTTTCCTAAAAAATTACAGGCCATTTGCACTTTCTCGAAATACACGATTTTGCTGGGGTGATTCTAATTATAATGTTGGGTTGGGCGCAGCAATGTTATCAAAAAATAAATAGGAACTGGGCATTTTGGTATAAATTTATTTAAATAATAAGTGATTCATTATTACATTGGTCCTTAAATCTTACCAAGTTATTGTACACAATCACCAGTATTTTCATTGCCAAAAAAAATCCAGGTTTTATTGTTAAGAAATTATTTTTATAAGTTAATAAGATCTGGGATATTATTTTCTTACATATGTAAGTATTTGTTAAATAAATGATGAAAATAACAATAATATATAATAACATATAAAATAATTTAAATATATATATATAATATAGTTAGAAGGGAAACAAAAGTTGGACCATGTGTTCCTATTCTTATATAGAAAAATAGAACAGATGTCGGGGAAAATATATAGGGGCGGACATTTTCCCCTAACTCGTGCACGGACAAGCCAAGGAAAAAACAGAGACTGAAGAACCAAGGGACTTGAAGACCAACATGCAACTAAGAAGGACCAAGATTGAGCCTGAGGAGCAAGATATCGGCAAGAGAAGGGCCTCCCTTGCCGGGAACGCGAGCCCGGCAAGGGGCGAGACCACCGCCAAAAGCATGCAACCGAGGCGCCCCGACAGAGCCTGCCGGGGCACGCGGGGGCAAAACCGCCCCACCAACCACTCAAGCATGACTCACATCGTCAATCAGTGTGGTGTCAAGCCGCAAGGTGATTAAGTGGCAGCCATTCGCCACATGGAAGCCATTTCCTATAGAGACGCCTACAGATGACACCCGTTCTACACGTGTCAAGAGAGCAGGTGCGGAGCTGGCAAGATAGCCCGGCAGGCCTTGTCGGGCGCCCAGTGATGTGACACTAAGTGACGCATTTAATGCACCATGTCAGCCCGAAGAGTTAGGTATGATAGCACTGTTTGCTATCATGTTAGTGTATAATGACCACCTTGCCAATGTGGTGAACCCTTAATCTATAAAAGGAGGCTCATGGCACTCGTAGGAGGGGTTAGAAGGTTGGAAAAGTTGACAATCCCAAGCCACTACACGCACGTAGTCTCCACGGGCAAACCTTGCCGGGCAAGTGTACTACGCACCACCACATTCATTCTTCCATCAATACACTAAAGCAGGAGTAGGGTCTTACGCCTCACAGCAGCCCGAACCTAGGTAAATCGATTGTGTGCTCTCTGTCGCGCTGCCGTACGTTGGTCTGCTCATTGTGCAATGCACCATCCCCCCGTCTAACCAACAAGGGGCCACCCGGTCCCATAGGTGGCTGCGGAAATCCCGCGACAACTTTGGCGCGCCGGGTAGGGGGAGCGCTTGCGCGAACCTGAAAGTGTATGCCGCGTATCATCTTCATCGACATCTTCATCCTCGGCAGCACCATCGACCGTGGAGCGGGGGAAGATCCACCCTCATGCCACGTCACCGCTCTCCAAGATTTACCAAAGAAATGGTCACGATCAAGACCATGGCTGATGGCAATGGATTTACTCTGGTGGCTCATATGGCGTTATCCCCATTCGAACGCTATCCGGAGAAAGGGGCACAAGATGTGCGTGTGCGAGCTCCCTCCTTCCTATCCCTCCACCTCGTCGGCAGTCGAGTTTCTTTGACTTTGGCGTCATCGATGTCGACAATTACCACGCGAAGCTCGGTCCATTATCTTCCCCACCGTGGGTGATCCTGAGCAGAATGTTGGTATGAGTCCGTCGATTGATGCCTCAGCAAGCACACTTTGGTGAGGCTGCCCACACTGGCACAACCCATGTGACGACAGCCGCTGCATTGACTCGAGGGGGAGGGGAGCGAAAGCAAGGTGGACCGGCGAAACCCGACACCATGCCCCTATGCCCGCCAGCTACAAGAGATACATGATGATCCTTGCCGGGAACGAACACACCTTCGGATAGCCTTCTGCTTCCCCCAGCGCCGCGGACGCGTATAACACGCGTGGCCCGGCAGACAGAAAAAGAAGCTTGAAACAAAAGCTAAGTCCATGTTATCACTTCTATTTGATGTGTTTCAGATTTCTGCTGTCGTTTATCCCTTAACTCCAGTAAGTGTTCGTATCGTGAAAGCCCTCATGTGATGGAACCTTGCCTAGTTTCTTTGATCGCTCCATCATCCTGTCCAGAGCCACGCTCGCAGGATGAGAGGCTGTGTCGAGAGCTACCTGGGGAAAACCTGCCGAGACGCATCCACACCAAGATGACTGTTAAGGGCCGGACCCTTATGACAATCGCGGCAATATGATATCGGTAGGCATCCAGAGCATACATAGGAATTGATCATACAAACATGATCTTATACAGTTTAAAGGGATAAACACGCACTTAAAGATCCAGCTAGAAGTATCAGCCTCACACAAACACTAGAGATAAAATGACTAAACACAAAATATATGTCATGTTCTATTACAGGACCAGAAGGAATAACTTAACCGCAGAGGACCCTGTCGGCGAGGGGGGGAGGTCTTCTTTTCAGCGGCGGCAAGGTCAGCACCCGCTGGCGGCTTCTTGAAGCCATCACCGAGGTCGAGCTCTGGGTGGCAACAGGCGATGTTGCTCAAGACCATGAAGAGGGCATCGCGAGCGAGCCTTCCTGACTTGGCCGCGAAGTGCTCGGCCCTCCCCTCTTCATACACCTTCAACTTGTCAACCAGCTCGTTGAAGAAGATCCCCATCTTGACACTCTGGACCTCCTGCACGCTGGCTGAGTAGACTGGGCCGTCCATACCCATCGCCGCAGCTTGGGCGCCAAGAAGTTCTGCAACATCAACCAGGCTCTTCACCCAGAGGTTGTTCATATCGACCCGGTTCTTCAGCCTGTCCTCTGCATCTTGCCAGAGGCGTTTGGCGGTCTCCAAGTCCTTGGACAGCAACTACTGTCAGGATTCGAGGGACTCCATCGACTGCTCCAACGATCCGATCCTTGCCTTCATGTTAGAGATATTGTTGTTGGCAGCCTTGAGGCTTGGGTCTTGGAGGAGAGCTCCGACTACACGACAGCCAAGTCTCTGCTTGCCGTGCCTCTTCTTTGAGTACCTCACCTCCTTGGCACTCCCGGCAAGGTCTTCATTCAGTTTAGCCACCTGACGGTCAAGCTCGGCCTTTGGGGAAGATGCGACATCTAGATTTTCAACAAGCTTCTTCAGTTGGGCAGCATGGTGAGTAGCAAGGGTGTACAGAGCAGCCCCATGCTCGTCCTTCAATTCCTTGGTGTGTTGCTACATCAAGGCCTCCAAACTTTCATCCTTGGCGCGGATGGTGGCTTCAAGATTTTCCTCTCGAAGGGAGATCTCTCGCTCCCTAGCATCCAAAGATGCTTTGTGGTCTGCCAAGCGCCCCTCCCGAGCCATGATGTCCTCCTTCGTCATCTGAAGGGTCTCATGTTGCCTCATGAGAGCCTTGAACTACTTTTCATGCCATTCACGCAGCTCTCGGCACTTGTCCTTCAGCCTCTGATCAACTATGCCAGCAGAGTCACGCCGTTCCTTGAGCTTCTGCCACTTCTGGCGGTGCCGGGCCTGAATTTCCTTCACACCAGCCGCCATGGATTCCATGAAGGATAAATCCTTGGTGATGGTAGCTGAGTCATTGGCTTCCACGCCTCCCAGATGTAACGGTGCCAGAAGGCGTTAAAGCTCTTCAACAAGCTCTGGATCTGTCAAGGACGGGCCGGGGGCTCTGATGTTGGGTAGCAATGGCGCCACGGCCCGCGTGTTCAAAGAAAATGAAGGGGCATCAACAGCGCCCCCGGAAGAAGGGAGTGGACCCATGGTTTCAAGAGGAATCTTCGCCTTGACGACCACTTCCTCCACTAAGGCATTGTCCAAGGGATGCTCCACCACCGCCAAGGAACCTTGTGCTCCCCCTGCAGCTAGATCCTGCCCCGCAGTAGTCGCGACCTTCATGGATTCATCTACGGCAGACCTCCCTTTGTTCGCCACCACCTCCAGTCTGGTTCCTCGGCCTGGGAGGCTGCAGATGGAAAGGGGCCAGTGAACAAACGAAGGAATGGAAGTCTCCACGCAAATAAAAAACCCGATGGAGACAGCCAAAATATGAAAGGGAAGAAGGGTTAAGCTAGATATCTGGAGAAGTCTGCCGGGCAGGGGTCTCTATTTCCCCGGCAACAGTCGTTGTCGAGTCACGAACCTCGCCCTCTATCGGGGAAGTCCCGGCAGCCTGCTCTGCTGTCCCTGCCGCGGATGATTCCATGATGACTTCTTCGGCTTGAGCGGCGAGTGACATCTTCGGATGATTCCATGATGACATCTTCGGCTTGAGGGGGCTTCTCCTATGTTACCTCACCCCCTCCGCCGCATCAATGGGTAGAAAGACTGTCTCCATCACCTCCGGCGGGCGGGGTCAAGTCTTCGCTCCCACGCCGGGAGCTGGGTTGAGGGCTCAACACGGGGTCTTCCGCATACTTCCCCGCCGAAGCCGAGCTCTCGAGGCCCTCCAGCGACCCGAGGCGCCGGAGCTTCCTCCGGGAGCGATGGATGAGGGTCTCCGTCTCCTCTTCTACTTCCCTGCCGGCAACAACAATTACAAGAGGTTAGTCAGCAACAGCATTCAAATCCGCCTAGGAAGAGGTTTATCACAAAGGTAAATCCTCCTTACTCTTCCACAATGAGCATGGAGTTCAAATTGAACTCTGTGGTAGGAGGGGACTCTCGTATTCTCTTCATAGATGGAATGGTGGAGCTTCCTGGCAGCGTCGGCGCCTGCCGTGGCACCAAGGGCTCCGGGGGAGATGAGCTCTGCGAGGAGCTCGAGCTAGAGCGGGAGCTGGACTCCACCTCCATGACCATCGGCCGTTTTTGCAGAAGGTGCCTTGGCCTGAGTGCGGGGGGGTAGGCAACACGCCACCTCGGCCTTGGAAGACATGGTGGAGATCTTCTTCACCTTCTTGGTGGGAGGAGCCGGGTTGGAAGACGCTGCTCCTCGGCCGGTGGTGCGCCTACGGGTGCATTGGTCTGGGTCCGGTGTTGGGGCTTGCGGCCCTGCCTGTAACGCCCCAAGACCGGAGCTTCAGATGCCTTCCATGATTTCCAAGATTCATCGTGTGATTTTCTTGGTTCGTTTCTTTGTTTTTTGCATCATGTGCATTGCATCATGTCATCTTGCACCTCTTCTTAAAAACTCAACCAATTAAATTGTATGGATCTTCGATTCATTTAAATCGAGGGATATTCACTGTGGTGATTTCTCTTTATAACATATTCTTCCAATATTTTAGGAAGCTATAAGAATTATATTCCAATAATTTGGAATCACCCATAAGCACACATGCAAAATAATTCCAATGACTTTGTTATCTTAATTCTTGGTCTCCAACCTTGCCATATATTCTTAAATCATATTCCAGAGCTCCACCAAAAATCCAATGATTTTTTGACCTTCCCAACCCTCACTTCCTATTCAAGTCATTTGAATTTAAATCAAATGATTTTGAATTTAATTTTTTCAATCTTGGCCATTTCTATTTTCTTGGAACGAGCACATTTTTGTGAGTCTGGGAAATTTATCCGCATGTCCAACTTCTTCCCTTAACCCCCTCTTTCTTTTTCTCCACTCTATTTTTTCTGTTAAAGGAAATAAGAAGAGAGAGAGAGAGAGCCCGGCGGCCAGGCCGACCTGCTTCCCCGCAGCCCAGCCGACCCTCCCTCGTATCCTAACGCTAACCCGGCATGTTCCTCTCGCTCTCTCCTCTCGATCCCTCCAGGCCGCCACATCCGCACACACGCCCGGTCCCGCGCGCCCCTCATCTTGCCTTGCCTGGCCACCTTCGCCCGTGACCAGTCAGGCCGCCGCGCTATCAGCCGCTGGCAACCTCTGCTGCCCGTATTCTCCGCCATGTGCCGCGCCCTCCTCCTCAATGGATCTTGCGCCATGCCCTGCCTCCAGCCCTCATCCACGCCCGGGACCCGGCCAGATCTCGTCGTTCCCGGTCATCCTCCATGCACCAAGTCCATCCAGCCGCCGCTGCACGTGCCATCGCCTCTGCCGCGCCTCCCTCTTCTTCTACTACTGCAGTGCAGCGCCACCGCAGTACTGCCCCGACCTCCGCGACCAGCGCCTCCACTACCTCCCCGTCACTGCCTCGCGAACTCGGCTCCATCTGTGAAGCCTGACGCCCCTCGGCGCGTCAGCTTCGACCCCGACTAGATGCGCCCGAGGAGCTCCCCGAGCGAGCTCGCCTGCGGCCCCTGCGTTCCTCGTGACCTCCGCTGCCTGTCGGCCCCTTCTCCCCCTCGCCGTCATTGTGCTGCAGGAGCCGAGGCGTCGCCTCGTTCAGTTCGTCGGCCGCCGTCGCGGCCTCAACCTAAATGGATGGCCTCCTTTACATCCAACCGGAGGAGACCCATTGCATTGACTAGATCGGTGCCGCTCCAGACCACCGCACTATACAACTACGTTGAGAGAACCTGGATACGCCAAGACCCAGACCCACAAGTACCACAATGACCGTTAACATGCACAAGTACACCGCACCGAAATGCAAAGACCGTCCTGGATATTGTCTAGTACCACTTCGGTTCGAGAATGCGACGAGTACCACGACACCCATGTCCCGTCAAGTTCAACTACAACGACTATGAACCATGTACCACTACCGTCGTCGAAGACCCGTGTGACGCATGCGTCAAGTACCTCTACGGAAGACCCGAACGTGTACGACTACCGTCGCCGAAGACCGCGAGTACTACTACTTCCCAATACGACGCCAAGTTCCACCATTGACAACCATTTTGGATTCGCCAAGTCCGACTATAAAGCGAAGACTCATATACCAGAACTTCCCTCTATGAACCCGAACCGTACCGATTGCATGCCTTGAAGGTAGAACCCAGAGACGCTCGCGACCGAATGCTTGTGTGATGTATGAGATGCTCGTGTTTTGCTCCGTGTCCGAGTGATCGCTTTCATGTTCCTCCTCGTTGCCATGCTATCGGCCCATGGGACACCCGGTATCCGGGAGCACCCCAGCATCCTTGCATGACACACTCCCGCCACACTTCCATTTGAACCGGTATCTCCATGAGCTACCGGAACCGATATGTTGACGTGGCATCATTTTCGTATTCGTTGCCGTGGAACCCTTTTCGTTTCCGCCACGATGACATATGCTTCATAACATGCTCTTATCAACTTTTTCATAAAAATTGCATAAAACTTTCTCATGTCATTCGCAACATGATAATAACATTTAAAATGTTTAAAATTGTTGTTTGCATTAAATTGCTAAATGCATATGGGGATTTTTCGGATTTGTTGTTTGTTATATCCGGCCCCATTTAAATTTTTTGGATAGTATAGTTTTGTTATGCCTCACCTCTTGCCATGGTTAACAACATTTAATATTGTTGAGTACCTAATAGGGACTGAACTAAATAATCAAATCTGGTGTTTCGTAAATATGCAACTCGTTGCATATTGAGCTCCACTTAATTTGTAGTATTGTTTGTGCACTTTGCCATGCCATGCCTCATTAAACCGGACATGCATCATACTTGGTTGTGCATAATGCCATGTTCATGTGATGGTTGTTTACCATATTGTTTTCTTCTTTCTGGGTTGCTTCTCTCGTTAGCTTCGATTCTGTTCCGGAGTTGTGAGGATTTGTTCGACTACGTCCGTTTGTCTTCTTCATGAACTCGTTCATCTTCCTTGCGGGATCTCAGGAAAGATGACCACACCCTCAATATCACTTCTATCTTTGCTTGATAGTTGCTCGCTCTATTGCTATGCCACGATACCTACCACTTGATTTATCATGCCTCCCATATTGCCATGTCAAGCCTCTAACCCACCTTTCCTAGCAAACCATTGTTTTGGCTATGTTACCGCTTTGTTTAGCCCCTCTTATAGCGTTGCTAGTTGCAGGTGAAGATGGAGTTTGTTCCTTGTTGGAACATGATTATTGTTGGGATATCATTATTATATATTGTTTACTTTAATGCACCTATATACTTGGTAAAGGGTGGAAGGCTCGGCCTTATGCCTAGTGTTTTGTTCCACTCTTGCCACCCTAGTTTCCGTCATATCGGTGTTATGTTCCTTGATTTTGCGTTCCTTACACAGTTGGGTTATAATGGGAACCCCTTGACAGTTCGCCTTGAATAAAACTCCTCCAACAAGCCCCAACCTTGGTTTTACCATTTGCCACCTAAGCCTTTTTCCCTTGGGTTCCGCAGACTCAAGGGTCATCTTTATTTTAAACCCTCGGGCCAGTGCTCCTCTGAGTGTTGGTCCAACCTGTCAGCAGCCAGTGGCCACCAGGGGCAACTCTGGGTTGGCCTACCGGAATCTTGCACAATCCGGTGTGCCCTGAGAACGAGATATGTGTAGCTCCTATCGGGATTTGTCGGCACATTCGGGTGGCTTTGCTGGTCTTGTTTTACCATTGTCGAGATGTCTTGTAACCGGGATTCCGAGTCTGATCGGGCCGTCCGGGGAGAAGGAATATCCTTCATTGACCGTGAGAGCTTATGATGAGCTAAGTTGGGACACCCCTGTAGGGTTTTCATCTTTCGAAAGCCATGCCCATGGTTATGGGCAGATGGGAATTTGTTAATATCTGGTTGTAGAAAACCTGACACTTAACTTAATTAAAAAGTATCAACAGCGTGTGTAACCGTTATGGTCTCTTTTCGGCGGAGCCCGGGAAGAAAACACGGTCTCGTGTTATGCTTGAACGTAAGTAGTTTTTAGGATCACTTCTTGATCTTTGTAGCTTCTCGACCATGCTTTGCTTGTCTTCTCGCTCTCATTTGCGTAAGTTAGCCACCATATATGCTAGTGCTTGCTGCAACTTCACCTCACTACCTTTTCCTACCCATAAGCTTGAATACTGTTGATCGCGAGGGTGTGAGATTGCTGAGTCCCCGTGACTCACAGATTACTTCCAAAACCAGATGTAGGTGTTGATGATGCCAGTCCAGGGGATGCGACCGAACTCAAGTGGGAGTTCGATGAGGATTCAGGACGTTACTATGTTTCATTTCTAGACGATCAGTAGCGGAGCCTAGTTGGGGCGATCGGGGATCTTATGCATTTGGGGTTGTCTTTATTTTGGTTCCGTAGTCGGACCTTGATTGTATCTGGATGATGTAATGCATATTTATGTATTGCGTGAAGTGGCAATTGTAAGCCAACTCTTTATCTCTTTCTTATTCAGTACATGGGATGTGTAAAGATTACCCCTCTTGCGACATGCCTACTATGCGGTTATGCCTCTAAGTCGTTCTCCGACACGTGGCAGATAGATCCGCATCGTGGGTGTTACAAGTTGGTAATCAGAGCCTTCCCCGACATAGGAGCCCCCTGCTTGATCGAATCGTTTGCGTTGTTGAGTCTAGAAAAATGTTTTGAGTCTCATAGGACTATATATATCAGAGAGTAGGATTCTTTTTAATCCTCAGTCCCTTCGTTGCTTTGGTGAGCCTTCCTGACGTAGAGTTTTGACTCTTCTCTTCTCAAATTTCACTAAAAAATTTAGGATTATGCGGGTATCTTGGAATCACTCCGATGGTTTTGTGACGAGAACATTGTTCTTGGTGCCTCCTGACATTTAGGGGTTGTGGCAGTGTCCCGGGGAGTTGAGCTCCGAGGTGTTGTCGTCACAATTTTATCGTTGCAGTTCTGGAATACCTGAGTTTCGCCAACATCGAAAATCTCTTTTATGCAGTTGTTGGTGAGATAACCTCGACGCCACCTAGTACTGGGGCGGGAGTTCAGGAGTAATGCCATAACTCGTATAACGGATGCTTTTCGAAGGTTGAGGTAAATGATTTCCGAATGTTTCTTGGTTATGTGTTGAAGGATGGATACAGATGGATTTAGGATTTGCTAGCTTTGGGTGAGATATTATGCTTCCCCTGTATCCCCAACACCTGATTGCATAACCAGAAAGTTTCGGGAGTTTCATAGGTGGGAATTCATGTAGCTCTAGTATTTCTTCCCATAGATATTTGGTTTGTGATTGGGTAATCCTTACCAATTATTTGTTCATGTCCATACCTTGTTCTTTTATTCATCTACCTCTATCTAAGTGGCTTCTCAATTTATGGAAGTGTGATGATTTACTTTGGAATTCATTCGTTCATTCTTGTTCGAATGTTAAGGCTATATGTTGCAATTTCGATCCATTGATTCAGCTTGAATATATGTCTGTCAAGATGCTAGCGGATGTCAACCTCTTCAGGATGGCTCCTCCAACGCGTGAGAATCAGAACCTCCGCCACCACCTCCACCTCCAGAGGTATGGCAAGCTATCATGGCCGCCACCAACGCCAACACGCAGATGCTTTTGCAACTCTTGCAAGAGCACAACCAAGGAAATCAAGGCCATGGCAACAATCAAGCTCAGTTTGCTACCCTCAACCAGTTCCTCACAAACCAGCCAAAGTCTTTCAGTAACTGTGTCGAGGCCACAGACGCTGAAGATTTGCTCGTGGATATCTGCAAACATTTTGAGTGTAGCAACATCAGGCCTGAGGACTTTGTCAAGTTTGCTTCGTTCCAACTCAAAGACCAAGCTGCTGAGTGGTATCAACAATAAAAAGATTCCAGAGGAGGTCGTGTGATTACTTGGAATGATTTCCGCCGAGAAATCAAAGCTCACCACATTCCTCAAAGCATTATTGAGAGTAAGTGCGAGGAGTTCCGCAACCTGAAGCAAGTCAGCTTGTCTATTTAGCAATACAACATCCTATTTCAGAGGCTCGATAAAACAAGACGTCCCTGATGAGAAGAGCATGATTTATCAATTCAGAGGTGGTCTCAGAGAAGATCTGCAACTACCTGTCGTGCTTTTTGAGCTGACCAAGTATGATGAGTTCTACAACATGGCACTAAAGCAAGAAGCTGCTCAGCTCAAGTGCGATGCTTCTAAGAAGAGAGTCAGGGATGCAACTCCTTCTTCTTCTTCAACTCAAGTGGCAGCTAAGCAGCAAAAGTTCTGGTTGCCTCCTCCTCCTCCGTTCCATCAGCCTTTTCAGCAGAAGAGCAAAGGTGTCAATGGATCTTCCCACCCACCCAACCCAGGCTTTCAGAACAAAGCTTCGTCTCATGCTCCAAGGTCAAGTACTCTGTATCACCGGCCGCTCTCAGAGGTTACGTGCAACAAGTTTCAGTAGAAAGGGCACTATGCGAACAAATCCTTCAAGCAGAGGCGCCTTTCGCCTCCTCCTCCTGTGAGATCTTCCAGCAATGCAATGGTTAAGCATAATCCCAAGTTTGCAAAAATCAACATGATGAACGTAGCTCAGGAAGAGGACTCATCAGAAGTGATCATGGGTAATTTTCCTATTAATAATATTCCTGCAAAAGTTCTTTTTGACACTGGTGCATCACTTAGTTTCATCTCAAGACCATTTGCATCTAAGCATGAGTTGGCTTTCCAAGTTTTGCCTAGTCCGCTAGTAGTTGTCTCACCGGGTAAACGCATGAAGGCTAACTCCATGGTTCCGGATGTGTCTATCAAGATGGGTGACTATAAGTTTCTGTCCTCTCCAGTTGTTCTTGGTAACTCAGATATTGATCTAATTCTCGGCATGGACTGGCTTTCTAAGCATAAGGCTCAGCTTGATTGTGCTACTAGGCAGATTCAATTGACACACTCTTCTGAGGATGTGATCTTCTTTGCCGCTCGTGATGATACCATTCGACTGTTTTCTCTCAATGATAAGGGTGAGTTGAATGCCATCTCTCAGATTCCAGTCGTTTGTGAATATCAAGACATCTTTCCAGAAGAGCTCCCAGGAATGCCTCCTCACTGGCCAGTTGAATTCATCATTGATCTTGAGCCTGCACGGAACCTGTTTGTAAACATCCTTACAAGCTTGGACTAGAAGAGTTGAAGGAGCTGAAGAAACAACTCGATGTACAAGAGCGTATGGGTCTGATCTGACCGAGTACTTCTCCATGGGGCTGTGGTGTTCTTTTTGTCAAGAAGAAGGATGGCACGGACCGACTTTGTGTCGACTACTGCCCATTGAACAAGAAGACCATAAAGAACAAGTACCCACTTCCCAACATCAATGAGCTATTTGAACAACTCAAGGGTGCTTAAGTATTCTCCAAGCTTGACCTTCGTATGGGCTATCATCAGATTTGCATTCGTGAACAAGATATCCCCAAGACAGCATTCAGAACAAGCTATGGTTCCTATGAATATACTGTCATGTCTTTCGGCCTTGTCAATGCTCCTCCAACATTCTCTTGCATGATGAACTTCATAGTCAACCCTTACACAAATGACTTTGTCTTGGTGTATCTCGATGATATTTTGGTCTTTTCCAAGAACAAGGAGGATCATGCCAAGCATTTGAGATTGGTGCTGGACAAACTCGGAGAACATCTGTTCTATGCGAAGTTTTCAAAGTGTGAGTTTTGGCTCGATGAGGTTCTCTACCTTGGGAATATCGTCTCAGCCAAGGGTATAGCTATTAATCCTGAGAAGGTGTCTGCAATTGTGAATTGGGAACCCCCTCAGAATGTCAAGGAGCTCCGCAGTTTCCTTGGGCTTGCAAGCTGTTGTCGAAGATTCGGTGAGAATTTCTCTAAGATCGCAAAGCCTCTTACCAACCTCCTCCAGAAGCATGTGAAGTATGTCTGGACGCCTGAATGTGACATCGCGTTCAACGCCCTCAAAGAGAAGTTAGTCACAGCTCCAGTTGTGACTCCTCCTGATGCATCCAAACCATTCGAGGTTTTCTGTGATGCTTCCCTGCAAGGTCTCGGTGTTGTGTTAAAGCAAGAGAAGAAAGTTGTGGCCTATACCTTCCGCCAGTTGAAGCCCAACGAAAAGAACTACCCCACTCATGACCTCGAGTTGGCGGCAGTTGTCCATGCTCTTTTAACATGGAGACATCTCTTGTTGGAAAGGAAAGTGGGCATCTTCGCTGATCATAACAGCCTCAAGTACATCTTCACTCAACCCAACCTCAACCTCAGGTAGACTCGTTGGGTCAAAATGATTCAAGAGTATAATCCGAGTATTGAATATACTCCAGGCAAGGCCAATGTCCTTGCAGACGCTTTGAGCAGAAAGGCTTACTGCAACAGTTTGATTCTAAAGCCCTTCCAACCGGATCTTTGTGAAGCTTTCCGCAAACTTAATCTCCAAGTTGTTCCTCAAGGATTTCTTGCCAACCTCCAAGTCTCTCCTACTTTGGAAGATCAAATTCGTGAGGCACAACTTCTTGATGCAATGGTGAAGAAGGCGAAGAATGGGATTGCCAAGAGCCAACCCAAGTACAAGTGCTATCGCCTTGATGACAAAGATACTCTATTCTTCGAGGATCGACTTGTTGTTCCTAAGGGTGACCTTCGTAAAGTCATTATGAACGAGGCTCACAATTCACTCCGATCTATTCATCCTGGAAGTACAAAGATGTACCATGACCTGAAGTAGTCGTATTGGTGGACTCGAATGAAGCGCGAGATTGCTCAGTTCGTGAATGAATGTGATGTCTGCAGAAGAGTGAAAGCAGAACACCAATGGCCAGCCGGTCTCCTCCAACCTCTTGCTATTCCAGAATGGAAGTTTGACCATATTGAGATGGACTTCGTGAACGGATTTCCCAAGTCCAAACATGGAAATGATGCTATCTTCGTTGTCATCAACAAACTTACAAAACTGGCTCATTTTCTTCCTATCAAAGAATCTATCACAGCAGCTCAGTTGGCAGAGCTATATACCTCCAGGATTGTCTCTTTGCACGGCATTCCGTAGTTGATATCTTCAGATCATGGAAGAATCTTTACCTCTAAGTTCTGGGACTCCTTCCAGAAGGCTATGGGCACCAACATTCACTTCAGCACAGCCTTCCATCCTCAAACTAGTGGGCAAGTCGAGCGAGTAAATCAAATTCTTGAAGATATGCTCAGGACTTGTGTCATTTCCTTCGGTATGAAGTGGGAAGATTGTCTTCCATATGCCGAGTTCTCCTACAACAACAGCTTCCAAGCGAGTTCGGGCAAGGCCCCATTCGAGATTCTCTATGGCAGAAAGTGTCGTACTCCTCTTAACTGGTTAGAGACTGGTGAACGCCAACTTCTTGGCAATGACTTGATCACAGAGGCTGAAGAAATGTGCAAAGTCATTCGTGAAAATCTCAAAGCCGCGCAATCGCGCCAGAAGAGTTACTATGATAGCAAGCATTGTGACTTGGCTTTCGAGATCGGAGACCATGTCTACGTCCGCGTCTCTCCAATGAACGGTACTCGAAGCTTCGGTATCAAAGAGAAGCTTTCCCCTAGATACGTGGGTCCTTTCAAGATCATTGGCAAAAGAGGCGATCTCGCCTATCAACTTGAGCTTCCATCCAACTTTGCAAACATGCACGACGTGTTTCACGTGTCACAGCTTCGCAAGTGTTTCAAGACTCCTGACCGCACCATCAACTTCGAAGAGATTGATCTCCAAGAAGACCTGTCTTATCATGAGCATCTCATTGCTATTCTTGAAGAAACTGAGCGCAAGACTTGCAACAATTCTATCAAATTCCTGAACGTGAAGTGGTCACATCATTCCGACCGAGAAGCCACCTGGGAACGCGAGGACCACCTCCGTTCCGAATATCCGGAGTTCTTTCAGTCCTAGATCTCGGGACGAGATCCTTTCGTAGTGGTGGAGTGTTGTAACACCCCGTATGTTACTTGCCATATTTGTATTCCAACTCTTGCCATTCTCGGCTCTAAGTTATGATATTCCCTCGTGGTTGGGTTTTGTCTTCGTTTTGCATTTTGTTCATGTCATGCATCTCTTATCATGTCATCATGTGCATCGCATTTGCATACGTGTTCGTCTCATGCATCCGAGCTTTTTCCTCGTTGTCCGTTTTGCGATCCGACACTCCTATGTCCTCCGGCGTCCCCTTTTCTCTCTCTTCGTGAGTGGGTGTTAAACATTCTCGGAGTGGACCGAGATTTGCCAAACGGCATTGGTACACTACCGGTAGACCGCCTGTCAAGTTTCGTGCCATTTGGAGTCCGTTTGATACTACAATGGTTAACCGGGGAACCGTAAAGGCCTCACATGTGTTGCAGCCCAACACCCCTCCAAAGTGGCCCAAAACCCATCCAAACCCCTCCTTCCTCTTGACCGTTCGATCTCGATCGCGTGGCCGAAAACCGCACTCCATTTGGACTCTCCTAGCTCCCTCTACCTATAAAAACATCTTCCCCTTCGAAATCCCGGGTCCAAAAACCCTAGCCCCGCTCCTCCCGCGCCGTCGGACATGTCCGCGTCCGCCCACCGCCGCCCGGCCAATCAGGGAGTGTCACGCGTCCCCACGCCGCCCCACTTCACCGCCGGCCCGCGGGGCCCAGATCGGGCCCGCGCGATCCCGCGTGCCGCCGTCACTCGCCCGCTGCAGCCCGAGACCTCGTCGCCGCCTTCGCTCGTCCGCCGCCCGGAGATCGCGCGCAGGCCACCGCCTCGCTCCGCTCCGGCAGCGCCACCTCCTCAACTCCGGCCGCCGCCCGCGCCTGCAACTACGGCCGCCGGACCGCGCCTCCCGGCCCGCGCCAGAGGCCGCCGGCCGTCATCCTCCTCCTCCGTCGCTGAGCTCCGCGCCGGCCACCGCCTTCCGCAACTCCGGCGAGAGCTCCGGCTGCCTCGGCTTCCGTGCACTCTGATCTAGATCCAGAGACCCTAGGGTTGACTTTGTTTTTTTCTGTAAGTCATTGTTATTTTACATTCTGAGCCCCTGTTCATTGCATCATAACTCCGCATCCGTAGCTCCGTTTTGAGCGTGCCATATATCAAATTGTTCATCAGGATGTCCTCTTCATTTTGTTCCATTGCACCATGCTTGTTTGAGTCCATGTTGATGCCAAAATTGTTGATGAAAGAGTGCTATAAAATGTTAGTTGCTGATTCTTATCAGATTATGAGCATTTGTCATTTTTGCCATGATTATTGTGTGCTGCTTATGGACTTGAGCTCTACATGTGTTTTGGGATATGCCATGCCATCTTTACAGGGGTGTATGCCATGTATTTTTGTGATCAATGTGGTGACTATCACAAGCATGCAAAGTAGCTCTCGTGATATTGCTGATTTCAGGGACTTAGAATTTCACCAAGTCTTTGCTCTACTATTATTTTTATTCCATGTATTCATGTTGCTACAGAGAGATCCATGCCACTTTTGAGTATGTTCAGTAAGGATGATTTTGACATATGGTTATGATCTATCCATCCATGTCCCTGTTTGCATTTATGGAGTACCCTAGCATGACTCAATCTTACTCTACTTCTGCTATAAAATGTTCCTGGTAGATTGTTTACGTGTTAATCAAGTTTGCCAAGGTTGTTGTAGTTGATTCATGCATGATATGAGATTGCTCTTTCCATGGTTAGCTTCTTGATCATGTCTTCTTGCTGGGTGTATGCTTAGTTTGTCATGCAATGCCTTGTGTTGAGTGCATCGAGCTCGCAAACATGCCTTCATAATTCTGTTTATGCCATGTCCAGTTTTCTGCTAAGTCTGAATCTGTTAACAAAACTTGCTATGTTTACATGGGTGCCATCATATCTTCTTATCCTTTTTGGCTTATGGTCAGTAAGGGACTTTTGATATATGCTTTGAGTAGATTCATGCCATGCTTTCTATTGCTATGTTCTGATCCTGTAGCATGTTGTTATCTTGCTCTAAACATTGCTTCCTGATGTGAATTCCTGACATGTTAGTATTTTCACTAAATCTGTGAAGCTGATATCCTTTGCACTTTTGCCATGCTTGTTTGAACCTGCTCTTGTGTGATTTAGCCGTAGCTCAGTGTTCAACTTTTGTCAAGCATCTTGAGTAGATCACTGCCATGTGCTTTTTTGCTATGTTAGAGTGCGGTAGCTTAGTTTCTTGTTGCATTTTAGATGGCATCGTGCTGTTAATTGCAGATTTGTGCCTTTATTGTTTTGCTTGCCATTTGCAAACCGTGCATCCGATTCCGGTGATCTTTATATCGATTTCGACCTAAATCAACTCATATTTCCAGCGGCACTCTTGGTTTGCCAAGTTGAAGCATGGTTCAATCTTTTCCTTCTGGAGCATGCATATGCATTGCATATCACATCCCGCATTCATGCCATGTTTTGCATCATGTTGCTTGCGCATTGCATCGTGATTGATTGTTGGTCCTTTTCTTGTGTTCTTGCTTTGGGTAGAGCTGGGAGACGAGTTCATGATCGAGGAACCCGTTGAGTACGCTTACGATGATCAAGCTTACGTCAACTCGGAGAACTTTGCAGGCAAGATGACCATACCCTCGATATCACTTCTATCTTTGCATGATAGTTGCTCGCTCTATTGCTATGCCGTGATACCTACCACTTGCTTTATCATGCCTCCCATATTGCCATGTCAAGCCTCTAACCCACCTTTCCTAGCAAACCGTTGTTTTGGCTATGTTACCGCTTTGCTCAGCCCCTCTTATAGCGTTGCTAGTTGCAGGTGAAGATGGAGTTTATTCCTTGTTGGAACATGATTATTGTTGGGATATCATTATTATATCTTGTTTACTTTAATGCACCTATATACTTGGTAAAGGGTGGAAGGATCGGCCTTATGCCTGGTATTTTGTTCCACTCTTGCCACCCTAGTTTCTGTCATACCGGTGTTATGTTCCTTGATTTTGTGTTCCTTACGCGGTTGGGTTATAATGGGAACCCCTTGACAGTTCGCCTTGAATAAAGCTCCTCCAGCAAGCCCCAAGCTTGGTTTTACCATTTGCCACCTAAGCCTTTTTGCATTGGGTTCCGTGGACTCAAGGGTCATCTGTATTTTAAACCCCAGGCCAGTGCTCCTCTGAGTGTTGGTCCAACCTGTCAGCAGCCGGTGGCCACCAGGGGCAACTCTAGGTTGGCCTACAGGAATCTTGGACAATCCGGTGTGCCCTGAGAACGAGATATGTGCAGCTCCTATCGGGATTTGTCGGCACATTCGGGTGGCTTTGCTGGTCTTGTTTTACCATTGTCGAGATGTCTTGTAACCGGGATTCCAAGTCTGATCGGGCCATCTTGGGAGAAGGAATATCCTTCGTTGACCGTGAGAGCTTGTGATGGGCTAAGTTGGGACGCCCCTGTAGGGTTTTGAACTTTCGAAAGCCGTGCCCGCGGTTATGGGCAGATGGGAATTTGTTAATATCCGGTTGTAGAAAACCTGACACTTAACTTAATTAAAAAGTATCAACAACGTGTGTAACCGTGATGGTCTCTTTTCGGCAGAGTCCGGGAAGAGAACACGGTCTCGTGTTATGCTTGAACATAAGTACTTTTTAGGATCACTTCTTGATCTTTTTAGCTTCTCGACCGTGCTTTGCTTCTCTTCTCGCTCTCATTTGCGTAAGTTATCCACCATATATGCTAGTGCTTGTTGCAGCTCCACCTCACTACATTTTCCTACCCATAAGCTTAAATAGTCTTGATCGCAAGGGTGTGAGATTGCTGAGTCCCCGTGACTCACAGATTACTTCCAAAACTAGATGCAGGTGTCGATGATGCCAGTCCAGGGGATGCGAACGAATTCAAGTGGGAGTTCGACGAGGATTCAGGACGTTACTATGTTTCCTTTCCAGACGATCAGTAGTGGAGCCCAGTTGGGGCGATCGGGGATCTTATGCATTTGGGGTTGTCTTTATTTTGGTTCCGTAGTCGGACCTTGATTGCATCTGGATGATGTAATGCTATATTTATGTATTGTGTGAAGTGGCGATTGTAAGCCAACTCTTTATCTCTTTCTTATTCAGTACATGGGATGTGTAAAGATTACCCCTCTTGCGACATGCCTACTATGTGGTTATGCCTCTAAGTTGTGCTCCGACACATGGGAGATATAGCGGCATCGTGGGTGTAACAACCGCTCCCTCACAATCGGATTCGGTGAATCTGTTTGCTCCATGGCCCAGAGGATCAACTCTATGTACTCCCGCGCGACTCCCTTCGGGAGTATCGCTGCCTTTTCGCTCTGTTGTAGATATTTGGCCATGGATGTCGCCGTCGCCGCTAGTTGGTCCTTGTTGTCAAACCAAGACTGTATCTCTAACATCCTAGCTAGCTTCACAGGGTCATCATCTGCGATTCTCACGTATCGGTTGTACTCCTCCATCGATCTACTTCTCCATAGCACCTTCACTCGCCGGCGGTGGTTTTTGAATGGAAGAGGAGAGGAGCAGTGCTGGTTTTGGATTAGAACGGGAGAGGAGTGACGCTGGTTTTGGATTGGAACATGAGAGGAGGGGCGGTGGTTTTGAAATGGAAGAGGAGAGGAGCGGCGCTGGATTTAGATTGGAACAAGAGAGGAGCGGCGCTAGTTTTGGAAGTATTTTTTTGTTTTGCGTATTTTGGGTCAAAGTTTGACCATGTACTGTATTTGACAAGCAAAATATGAATGCATGTCACCGAAAATTGTATCGTTTGGTTTGTATTTGAATCTACTTTAAAATTATATTATTTTTGCAACATATAACATATATTTTATTTGTGAAAATCATGGTCAATTATGACCCAGAATAAAAGGAAGACTAGTTAATGGGGGTCGTTTTCTTAATTAAAGGGTAAATTGATTTTGATTTTGATCCAATCACAGCGCGCCAGCCCTCTCGTCCAATCATAAATCGTTGTCGCACGATCCTCTCCCTCTTCTCCATTGCAAAACCACCTCCTCTCCTCTCCATCATCTCCATGCCAAAACCACCGTCTCGCCTCTCCCTCTTCTCCATTGCAAAACCACCTCCTCTCCTCTCCATCATCTCCATTCCAAGACCACCATCTCGCCTCTCCCTCTCTCCATTGCAAAACCACTCACTCTCCTCTCCATCATCTCCATTCCAAAACCACGGTCTCGCCTCTCCCTCTTCTCTATTGCAAGACCACCGTCTCTCCTCCCATCTTCTACAGCTAGCACCAGACCACTTAGAAGGACGTCTATGGAGAGGATGCAGCAGCGAATCAGGCAGATTGCCGGCGGTGACCAGGAAAAGTTACCTAGGTTGAAGGAGATCCTTACTTGGTTTGACAATGAGTGGGAGATTTCAAGGATGGTGAGGGCCATGTAGCAATGTATGCGAAATAGAGAGATGGCAGCGATGAGCGCAGCGATGTACTCCTCGGCGGCAGTCATGCCGTAGTCCTTCGAGATCATCGAGTATCTGCTCTCGGTGATGGAGCAGACAGATTCGCTAGAGGCGATAGTCAGGTGGAGGTGGTGGGCGTACAGGTCGAAGATTGAGCACCCAGAGGATAACGAATCGATCGAGTACGGTGTATCGTTCGTGAGGGTGCAGAGCCAGCATGAGCCACAGGAGTATTCGTTCTCGAACCACAGGAGGAGTCCAGATGGCGCGACGTTGCTTCCCCGCCGTTCTCCACGGTTTCCTCGACGCTCGCCTCATTTCAATGGCAACGGTAGGGTTTAAGGTATGCTTCGCACTAACCTAATCTTCCATCTGCTCATGCTCACAATCAGTGTGACAGCTAATGAAAATCGTGCTTACAATCAGTCTCCGAGTACTAGGCCAATCACCCTAAAATAGATCTGGACCTTCGGGTCAAAGTTGTGACACTGTGTGAAAATAAAGAAAAATAGATTGGTGCTTCTTTCAGAAAAGAGTACTCCCCAGAAAACTGCCAATATAAGCTACTAGTATTTGGTTAGAGGATTTGCTACCGAGAAAGATATGTCCACAGAGAGCACCACACATCCCACTGGTGGTGGTGGATGCCAATGCGTGCATGGAGCATGGTTGGTGTCGGTAATTTTTACTTGGCACACCTCGCACCCTGCATATATGACAGTTCCATCCATATGTTTGTGCAGTTCCACCAGAATGCAGCTGAATAACCCTCACAGATAATGAAAAAAATGTGATTACATTATTGTCGCACTAGTTGACGAAACATACACTAATAAATAGAAGAAAATATTGCAATAGTATCATAGTATTCCATGCTGCGAGGGCGAGATGGGCCCTACAACGCCTCATATGGTATGCCTCATACTGGAAATCGACCCAAGTCTCCTCGATACACCTTCTGACAATGATGAACATCAGTGTACAGCGGTAGTACAAGGAGAGGCCTTAAGACATTCCAATCTCTATTTTTGTGCAGATCAACTAAAATTAAGCACCCCAGTTTGCAGAAACTCTTAAACATTAACAATGGGACTTGTTGATGAAACATATACTAACAAAGAGAAGCACCTTCTTTATCTACATTATAAATGAAATGATAGAGAGGACACCCGCTCTATTTTAACTATATTATTACTTCATTTTATCAGTGGCACTAGGGTCGAGCAGGTGGCAAACGAGGTGTATCGTGCGTCACAAGGATGGAGGCCGGGGGTGCTTAGACTGGGATGCTAAAGCTGGCTCTTTCAGTCCCTATCATCCCCCTTGATGTTTATGTGGTAGCATTTGGGTTGTAATCCAAACTTGGTCGAGTTGGTGTTGCGTCCCCCTACCTGCCTAGCTTATGTGGTGAACTTGTCTCCTGCTAGTACTCAGTCCGTTCTAGTAGTAGTTGCATAACTGCCCATTTACATTGAGAAGTTGTCGGATAATGGTTCTCTAAGGTTGGGTTTCTTTAATGAAATTGGAGGAAACTCCCTCTTTCGATATATAAAAAAATCAGTTGCAGTAGTGGTGCTAAAACATTGCCTCAAATTAATAGTGCCACTAGATTAAGGTGCACAATAATAACATTACTGCTTTATCATGGCAGTGCCAAAACAGTAGCACAAGAGCAGACTCAACAAGCAGGATCTTTGGCAAACGGTTAGACCAAAAAGGAACATACCTCGTGATGGGAACCATATCTGCAGTCAAAGCCATCGTAGAAGGGATGACACTAGTCACCAACATGGATGATTCAATTCATGGGACCTTTTGGTGCAGTTCACCTAAAATGAAGCAATGTCCCATGAGCTAGTAGCTTCTTCTTCATTTTTTAAGGAAAGGGCTCCAGCCCCGGTTCCATTTCCATCAGAAAACAAAACCCACAAAGCTTCTTCTTCATTAGTTGCAATGAAATTGAGCAACATCAAGGTTGGTTATGAAGCTCCTAGAATGTTCAACTATAATTTGGATATCATTTGTGCAGTTCAACTAAGATCAAGCGTGAAATGTATATATTTGTTTGCAAAAAAAAAGGTGGAAAGGAGGGTGACTAACAAGTGCTGAAACATACATCAAATGAAAAGAAGCATGTTCCTTATCTGAAAGTCAATCCTACAAGGACAGTAGAAATTTCTAAAGTAGCAACGTTGCTAGATATTAGTGTGGGCATTATGATTAACTATGACAACCGTTAAATACGACATTACTTTAATGGCCCGTTGCTTCATTTTACCAGCAACATTACATTAACAGCTCCTACAGAGTTGGTATTTGGGCACGGGAGAGTAGGCGGACCAGGACAGTTGTATTTCTAATGAAAAGAAGCAACTTATATGAATGGGAAATTTAGCAGGACATGAAAAAAGTGCCATTGATTCATATTAGTGGAGGCATTACATTGAAAACAACATTGGTTTAACGTGTCCTTACTTTTAACAGTGAGACTGCTACATTTTACCAATGGTGTTACATAAGAGTGGCTCGGGGCAACAAACATCAGAACAAGATATCTGGGTTGGTCCCATTTTTGTTCGGTATAGCCACCTTATACTGTGTGAGGCTAGCAAATCTAGTGTTGGACTTACTCTATTGACTTGTCCCCCAGTCCCCACTTTCTTTCCTTTTTCAACCAATAGATCGGGTTTATATTGAGTTTGTATTGTGTTTACCTTTATTTCCCTATTAGACCAAGAGACCAATTGGATAACCAGTCTCTGCTACTTTTTGCCCCCATTATTTCCTCTTTCTACCAAGTCCTGGATTCAGGTAAAAAATCTTCCCCCACCCCCTTTCTTCCTTGTTTGAACCAAGTAGTACTAGATATGAGTGCATGAAGTAGTTTTACCTCTTAACAGTAGTAGGGGGCTTTCGAACAGCCGATCGATCCTATCTACGAGGGGGGCTGAGAAATAGTAGAAGATACAAATGCAGCGACGTCGGGAGCTCAGGAAGTAGAGCAAGGCCGGTTTCGAAGGAAGTTATACCTGAGGGTCGCCGAGATGTCACTAGGTGGGCGGCGGGAGGCTGGATCTGCCCACACTAAGGCAATGAGGAATGGGGGTTGGAGGCCCTCCCAAGCCAGCGGTGCTTGGGAGAGAACAGCAAGGCATGCTGATCGGGACGCGCCGGTAGTGGGTAAGAGCCGTCGTCGAGGATGACCGCGTGAACGTTGCACCTTGTCACCTTCCCTGACAGAGAGGATCCGGCTGGATCTGTGACCAGTGGTGAGCAGAGAGAGAGAGTGTGTCCACCACTATTGTGTTTAGATCTGGAGAGGACAAGATAGTGTGAAGAGAGCAACACTAGCACGCAAGCGTGGAGGTTTTCTTTTGTCTACCGGAGCCGGCTTGACCTTGTCAATGACTATCGAGAAGTCTTCATGCACGTGCCTCAGAGGCACAGTTGTCGTCATTTTGATCTAAAGCACCGGATTATAACATATAACACGAAAAAATGCCACATGACAAGAAACCATACCCTCACTGCCCAAAGGAGATGACATGAATCCCGATGGACAAACAAGACGAGGATCAAAGCTCAAATTAAAGATAAACTCGTAGAAAAGGGGTGCATCGATAGATGTCCCAATTAACATAGCCGGCTTGACCTAGATGGCAGCCGAGTAGTCTTCGTGCATGTGCCCCCAATGACCAGCGCCTTGGAGGAACTCAGTTGTCGCTGTTTAACCCTCGCATTGATCCGAAGCACATGAAACCTCTTTTAGATTTCTCATCAGAACTACAGAACTGTACGACACAGCCTGCACAATATGTAGACGATAGCCAATCCAGGCGTGTCTGCTGGAGGCTAGGCACATTCATTGACGAACTGATCTTCCATGTCATGCAGGGATCGTCCAGGCACCAATGTCTGTACAACACTTCTCTAGTACTATCTCTCGTCTCTCTCTTCTATTAACTCACCCGACTTGCGGGGCTGGGGAGTGTGCCTATGGTCTGTTCTTAATTGCGGTCCCACATGTGTGTGCATACACAATATGACACGCATTCCATTCGGAGAGCGGCGTGCCAGACCGACCGACCGTCTGGGGTGCGACGCGAACACGACGGGCGTGCTGTATACTCCATAAATGTGTACCGCCGTTTTCTTGAGGCTTTGCTCCATAGTGCAATACATGGATACAAAATTAGTATACTGTATTATTTAAAAGTCGAGGGCGGGGCTTTTCCCATGTGCTAGGCGGGGCAGTTCAGCCTAGTCGGTTCGGCAAAGATGCGAGAAGATGAGGGAGTAGGCTGCAGCAAACGTAGGGATGTGTGATTTGACAACGAGTTACTGCTGGACAGGTGGGGCCCCATGATTTGACTTGCCATTATCATTTTAAATGCGACACTACGACCGGCTCCTCCATGGTATACAGTTGCCTCTCCCAATGCTCCACCATGTAGAGGCTAGCTCTTGTATGAGAGCCCACTCCTCCACTTTTTCCTTGCCTCTGTCCTCCACATATGCAAAAATGCCATGTAAGCGGGCTTATATCCCACTATTGTACTTGCTCGTACAGGTGCTAAGCCTGCCACATAGGCATAAAGTCTCATATGGCAAGTTAATTAAGAAGAGAGAGACTAGTTTGGTGACCCCAGGAAGAAACGGTGCTAAGCACGTGTACATAGGTGAAAATACAATTTTGAGTCTATAGATAATTAAATGAAGAAAACTTAGGAGCAAAAAACTAAGCACCTATGCATTGGGGACTTGCGTTGCTAAGCCATTTAATGCCCTTAGCAAATGCAATAAATACTATGAAGAAAGAGATAGAGAGAAGTAAAAAAATACTCTTATAGCGAACCTTATAGCTAACCTTGTTGTATGAGTGACTAAGTGATGACTATGTATGACATGCCAACATCAGATAGCCTAACGCACCGTGTTAAATCTCCAAGGGCATGACTGCGCGAGTGAGGCGACGGTCGTGATAGGCGCGACCATGATACGGGCTGTTGGCAGCCCTTGGATCTAAGATCGAACGGTCGCATGCTAAGTTGCTGAAAATTTGTAGAATAACCCTCTAGGATAGGATATTCACCCATAGGTCTAGAATCACGCCATGCAACCATTCGATCTTAGATCCGAGGGCTCTCGGAAGCCCGTATCATGGGAGAATGGAAAGCTTCGTATCACCTGTAATTTTCCCGAGGCTTGACATGACATCGAAAGCCATTTAATTGGGCATCGAGTAGACATGACATCTAATTGGGCCCCCATAGTACTATGCATGAATCCATTTATCCACCAGGCAAGACACAACCCTACTTTTCGCACGCCCCACTCAGCATTTTTACAATCGAAAAAACACTGGCAGTTCGCTCCTACTCATCCCCGGACGTCCTTTAACATTATGACAGTTCACTCCTAGTCGTCCCATCTTTTCGCATTACAGCCGTTCCACTAATCCCAACCCTCCTCCCAAATCCATGGCATCCCAAATCTCCATGATCAGCGGTGAGTACCCATCGCCGGCGATGAGTTCTACGCCATCTACACCCGTTCTTCTGCGATGGTGAAAGGATGCCTTGCTCCTTCAGAAGCATGGTCAAAAACTCAAATGATGAGTGGGTCACTGGGCTAGATGTTGAGTACACCACAACCATGGACAAAGAGAAGAATCTAAAGGAGGAAGAGAAGATGCAGCCCGCCATGATCCAGGTTTGCGTGCATGAATTATGCTTGGTCTACCACATATGCCATGCCGACGTTGAGTGCAAGGAATTTAAGAAGTTACTCAAGGGTGGCCTAGTAAAATTCGTTACTCTAGACTTTACGAATGACAGAACAATCCTGGGTCGGATAGGCCTCATCATAGGCAACCCCTTCGTCCTCCAGAAGAAAAGGTTGGTGCCCTCCCGTGATCAGCCTTCAATGTTGACCCTGACAGGAGCCATGGTTCATCCTTCGTATGGTAAACTATTGAAACCTCCGCCCAAGTTTCATCATGCATGGCAGTGGAATGTACTAGATATAGACCACATCCACTACACTGCAATGGATGGCTACCTTTGTTTCAATATCTACAAGGGTTGGATGAAGAGCAAGAGCCAAGTGTGCGGTTCAAGCAAAGAAGTATCGGCCAAGAGGAAGAGGGACAAGGAAGAATTCGAGGACGTGGACAAGGAGTCCGAGTAAGGTGGCAGTGTCGTTTCTCATGGTGGTTCTAATGTAGTGTCTATCGGATTAGCTGCTTAGTTTAATTTCAGGTGTGCTTAGTTTTATTTGAGGGGTGTGTTGTGTTGAGACCCCAGCAGAACTATGTTTATTTGAGGGGTGTGTTGTGTTGATCCCTCGGGACTAAAGGGGAGAGGCATTAGTACCGACCCTTTAGTCCCGGTTCGAAAACCGGGACTAAAGGGCCTTACTAACCGGGACAAAAGCCCCTTTTTCTACTAGTGTTACTTGAACTCTTCAGTATGTACATACTAGTATTTCTTATAGTTCATATTTTAGTTGGTATAGTACTACCACTCGTTTCTTCACACTATATACGTACAATATATATGGCCAACATCATATAGCCAGCAGTTTAGTTGTCAAAGAATTTCAGGGTGCTTAGTTTTGTCAAAGAATTTTAGGGTGCTTAGTTTTATTTGAGGGGTGTGTTGTGCTGGACACCATTATTGTGACTCAAATCTCTTTTGCCATGTTATAATGACATAAATACATAAATACCGATGGACCAACATGCCAGCTCTCCCTCTATCTCACTACAGTAAAATAAATTGTAGGGCCTACTTGATCCCAACAGCGTTCTTATTTTCCTGTAAAATAATTCACTTGGTTACTCCAGACAAGCGGGGCCACACTTATCATTGTGAGAATCGGCTTATTTTTTCCATATAACATGGTCAATGGGTTTGACGTGAAAATAACAATGTCTAATTGCATTTTTGAGCAAACATCTAACTTAACGATGGCATTTTTGAGATATCTAATTGCATTTTTGAGCAGGCCTCTCATAGATCGATGGCATTTTTGAGTAGTTGTAACTTCTAATGGCAAAACTGGATAGTGATACACAACTAGTGGCATAAATAATAAGAACCCAAGAATTAAATAGGTATGCTAATTTTTTAATAGAATTTAGCACCCCATTTAAGCACGTACTAGCTTTTTTAATAGTACTATACGCATAATTTGGCGACGAGCGCTCTCTATATGTACCACCTTTTTTGTTTAATTTCATCTTGTTAGTTTTGCTCCATGGCGCCATCCATCGATACTACTATTGTACAAAAGTATACATTTTTTAAAACGCTAGAGGGCGGGGCAGTCTAGCTTGGTCGGTTTCAACAGAGGCGAGGGCCTTTGTGATTTGACGGCTCATTACTACTGGAAGGCGGGGCCTTGTGATTTGACTGCTCGTATAAATGTACCGACGACCTGAGGAGGAGCAAAGAACTGTGTGGTATACTCAATTTTTCCACTGGAGTACGACGGAGGAGCATGAATCACGGCAACCCGGTGCCATATGGCAATAAAAATGATCTAATTTGCTAGTCATCTCATTGTTAGAATTGTTCTATTCATGCCTCGCAGAGAACATGACACGTGCGGCGAAACACCCAAAGCAAAAGAAGAAACACAGGAGCAAAAGAAGAAGGAAGATTATCACCCCCAAAAAAGAAGGAAGATGCACACACAAGTCTGGGGCGCTGCTCTCTACTACATGAAGGGTTGCTGGCCGCGGAATCATAACTGCTTCTTCATCGCCTCCACGACCACCATCTCCTTGTGCGTATCCTCCACCATCTTCTTCATTCTGTCCATGACACAGGATTTCTTGACGCGAGCCTTCATCATCTGTTCCACGGCCGCATTATGTACCTTGACAGCAGCCGGGTGCTTGATGCGGAGCTTCGCCAACTCCTCCTTCTGTTCCATGAGGAGGGCCTGCATCATCTTCATCGAGGAACTACTATTCTCATGCAGCTTCTTCCAGCCGATGTTCTCCTCCTTCAGCAGGTCGAGCTCATGGCAGAGCTTCGCCTTGTCCTCCTGAAGTTGCATGATTTCGCCAGTCACCTTCTTCTCCGAGGCAATGCTCTTCTTCAGCAGCGTCACCAAGCCGGCGGTCAACTCCCCCTACTCATTGAGCACAGCGGGCATGTCGTCGAGGCTCTCCTTCAGCGGATCCACCAAGACATGGATGAACTCCTTCTGCTTATTGAGGTGCTTATTGAGCTGATCGGGCATGCCGGCATGTTCGCCTCCGTGGCTAGGGCACTCCTGGGAGCCATCGCCTGCCCGTGAGAGATCTTTCGAGGTCTCTGCGAGGAGTCGAGCCCTCTCTTTTTTCCACAGCCTTGGTTGCCGCTCCCTTGTTACGAGTAGTTCTCGACCAGGAGCTCTGCACACCAGTCATAGCAAGGACGGACGAAGAACAAGGACTTATGACGAGGAAGGTAGAGTAATTTTCGGTTAGGTAGTTCCCCTTTTTATAACCTAAGTACTAGCACTAGTACTAAAACCTGCATAGTGGGAACACGTCCAGGTTTGGTACATACTAGCAGGTGTGAGCAGGCTTGCCCTTAGCTGTAGCACTAGTACTTTGGAAGTGATGGGAACAAGGTAAAGATTAATTGATGGTTTTGGTTTTGAGGCCTGAAACAGCTCCCGATGAGTTTAATGGAACATAAATTTCAAGTACTCCCTCCATCTCAGTTTACAAGGCTTGCACGTGTATCTAGGTCGTCAATGTAACTTATATAAAATAAATTGTTTAATATAAAAAATATCATTAGAAAATATAATATTTGAAGTTTCTAATGATATATTTTTCCTAATGTATGCCTCTCATTAAGTTGGTAAAATTAATGAACTAGGTACATGTGCAAGACTTGTAAACTGAGATAGAGG
Organism: Triticum urartu; assembly: GCF_003073215.2. Lineage (NCBI taxonomy): Eukaryota > Viridiplantae > Streptophyta > Magnoliopsida > Poales > Poaceae > Triticum > Triticum urartu. Next base: position 349,077,510 of record NC_053025.1, read on the forward strand.
GAGTACTACACTGCTCAAATGCGGTCGCACAAGTCAGTGATGTAACTGGTCGTACATGTCAGACCAAACCAATGTGTGTCCCTTCTGTGAGACGTGGGTCCGACCGACCGTCTGTTGGTGCGACCGACCATAAAGTATGATGGACACCTCTAGTTGTGGCTTCAGTTGATTGTCATGACCAACCATTCTAAAACTAGTGATAAATCAATTAGAATCTTTGTCCAAACGACCAAGTATTTTCACAGGAATACAATACATATAGATGGAGTGATTGTCAAGGTTGCAAACCGACATGGTGTTGCAAGTTCACTGTAGCAGCAACCAACTAAGTCACTGCATCTCTAGCGGGCAAGGAGGGCAGCTCACCTCGCCTACGATGCATGCCCAGCGGCGCCGCCACAACCGGTCCCGGGATTTGGCTTCTCCTACCGCCCATTTGAACAGTTGCACCGGCTGCTCATGCCATTGCGCAGGCATGCGCGTTCTTTCCTCCGCAGTCGACTCCGTGAATATGATCTCTGCCGTTAGCCCTAGCTCGAAATCAACGCGATGCTGCCAGATGTTGACATCGCTCAGTATCTCTCCCCTGTGATCGACTTGCGCCTCCTCCTTCTGCTGCGCCAGGCGCAGCTCCTTGGAACTTCTCTCCAAGTGATGCGACGCTTCCTGGATCCGATTTGCCCTTGCTGCCCACCACCTAAAACGCAGCCCTTGCATGTCCTCCGATGCCACCGATTTGTGATTCCAGAGCAATGGATCCCCTCTAAAACACATGTGGGTTTCGCTCGAAGGCACAGTGCTGCGGGCCGCAGCGGGAGGGAAACCCGCGAGATCCTAGGATCTAAGGGATTATCCATGGCGGGATCCGGTGGGCGAGACGGGGAGGCTAGCCTAGGCGCTGGGAGAGCCCTATGAGGCTAAGATAAAGATAGTACTACTCCACTCCGTCCATATTTAAATACAAAGGCCTCCAATAGTAGCCCTGGCAAAAATTGATCATGCTGCCTGCGTCCTGGTTTATTGGCCCCCTTTTTTGTTCCACTTTTTATGACATGAAAAAACATTACTCCCTCCATTTCTTTTTAGTCTGCATATAAGATTTGGTCAAAGTCAAATTTATAAAGTTTGACCAACTTTAAGGAAAAAATATCAGTATCTACAATACTAATGCTATATGGTATGAAAATTAATTTCATGATGCATCTACCGAGATTGATTTCATATTGTAAATCTTGATATTCTTTTCTATAAACTTAGCCAAAGTTAACAATGATAGAATTTGACTAAACCTGATATGTAGAATAAAAAGAAACGAAGGGAGTATGTGTGATAGCCTGGCTTATTAGGGATGATAGACTACTCATATCAATAAGGAATTCCTTCTTTTCCAGGAGCCCATTCGGACAGAACTCCAAAGTTAAGCGTGCTCAGCTTGGAGTAGTGTCAGGATGGGTGACCGACCAGGAAGTTGCTCCTGGGTACGCACGAGTGAGAACAAAGTGCGCAGAAAAGACTAGTATTGATCTGTGAGGCCAGTCTAGATCCCGCCAGGAGTAACGACCACCAGTGGGTGTGTCCAGGGCGTTACAAGTTGGTATCAGAGCCGACCCTCGCGGTTACACAGATGTTTGCGGACAGGTGCATGGTCATGTTGTTCATGACGTTTGTGACCCGTCATGGCACCCGGCATGGCACATGTATCGGACTGGATGCACAGACGTATGTGCCAAGAGGGAACGTTCCTGTGGCCCGACGAGGACATCGGTTCCTCTGAGTGGGGGTATATGTGATAGCCTGGCTTATTAGGGATGATAGACTACTCATATCAATAAGGAATTCCTTCTTTTCCATGAGCCCATTCGGACAGAACTCCAAAGTTAAGCGTGCTCGGCTTGGAGTAGTGTCAAGATGGGTGACCGACCGGGAAGTTGCTCCCGGGTGCGCACGAGTGAGGACAAAGTGCGTAGAAAAGACTAGTATTGATCTGTGAGGCCAGTCTAGATCCCGCCAGGAGTAACGACCATCGGCGGGTGTGTCCAGGGCGTTACAATATGTTACTTAAAAATATGGTCAAAATTTGGCACAAAATACGAAGGAAACCAATGGAAGTAGCAACCCATGATTTAACAACTCGCATGAACGCAGTGGAGTACTAATGTCTTTCTTCCTCCCTCACGTCCACTCAATTTGCATGCGCGGTATTAATTGACCATCAATGAAGTGAAGGACTTTTCACGCGTCAAATCATCACATGGGGTGGATCTTCGTACAAAAATGCGTCCCCCATGTACCCGCCTGTGTGTGTGGGAATGAGTGCGTGCATGGCATGCCGTGCATCTTCTCTTCGTGCATGTACCGCCGGTGTGCCTCAGAGAGGACGAGTACATTCTTCTAGAACCAGCAACACATCATTGTGATCAATCCACACAAGGAGGTTGCGACAACGCCTCCACATGTGCCATGTGGCTTCATGAACTGTAAGAGAGACGCTGTGTAGCGTGCCATTGGAATTCTAATTTATGTGTTTTGCACATACTCGAAGTACTAGTAAGGTACACGTGCGTTGCACGCATCACATTTGGCAACCAAATTATGAATAAATACCACACTATAGCATGTAAGCTTTGAGACATATATGCCTGATGTAGACGTTTGTTTAATTCTTATAGTTCATCTCATTCAAAATCAATTAGTTTTTATAAAAAGGCTAGGGCCTCTTTGATTCATAGGATTTCCAAAATGCGGGAATAGGAAAAACATGTGATTAGACAGGAATGTTGTCTTGAGTCCTACAGGATTGAATGAGTGTTTGATTGTTCATAGAAAAAACGCAGGATTCTTTCAGAGAGGTTTGAGTGGATGGGATGTTTCCTATGAAATCTAGTGCAAATGAATCCTATGGAAAAATTCCTATGGTTTACAATCCTACGAATCAAACAACCAAGATAGGAAAAATTCCTAAGGATTAGAATCCTCCAAAATTCCTTTGAGAATCCTTTGAATCAAAGAAGCCCGTAATCTATTTTATGATTCATGGAATTGTGCTTTGTAAAGCATAAAGTCAAAACAAATAATGGCAATTCAACTAAAAAAGTTTGGGTAGTTATGATATGGAAGATTCTAGAACAAAGGAGAAGCACTTGTGTTTTGAGGTTTGTGCATTATGCTTAAGTTCAACCATGGAGTCTGCTAGATTTTACATGTGGAAAAATCCGGTGGGGGGCTAGAAGATGGTGCGAGGGGCCAAGTGGAGGGAGACTATGAAGGAGTGCACAAGTGCGAGATCGATATTTGAAGAGAGGGGTCGAGAACGTGCGCCGTTGTGCGCAGTGGCAGAGACATGAAAAATAAATGAGCTAGGGGGGCAAGCATTGCTAATACTTTACGAGGAGGGACAATTCATCAACTTAAACAATTTTACCAACAATTGTCTAATGATCGCATTCATATTAGCCTCGATATATAGTGATGTTAGGGGGCAGGGCCCTTGCTGCCCCCTGTCTTCGCCATTGTGCGCACGTGTGAGAGACGAAGCGGAAGGCATGGATGATGAGAGGGGGGCATTGGATATATAATTAATGTGGGTGTATTAGCTATGTAATCCTATATAGAGAGGTATAGATTGATTGATGTGGACGTGGGAAAGAGGGTGAGACCTCACTCGATATATTGATTGATGAGTTTGTGTGGAAAACTGGGAAAGACCTAGCTATATATACACACACGTAGAGGAAAATCGATTGTTGCGCATGGACGATATGATGGAGGGGTGTGTGTGTGTGCATGCATGGGAGACCGACCTGAAGAAAAAGATTGCATGTGTGCGATGGATAATGTCGACTGGTAGTGTGTGTGCATGCATGCACGAGAGAAAGTTAGTGGTACAATTATAAAGAGAAGACGATTGTGTGGGTGTAAAAGACTAGGTGAGGTCATAATCAATGTAAAGTTGAATTCAAATATTTTAATAAGAGATCATGATGTTTGAAACCCATGCATGCATGAATATAACTGAGATATGCGCGGTGTGGTTTGGAAACGAGCATGTTGTACTGTATACACATTGAACAAGGTCAGACTGATTTGAATTTGAGATACTGACGACAGACATCGTTTGGCCACATTGCATCCGTACATGGACACACTATTCTAGGAGATGATGGGTGGCTTTCGCATCACATATCTATATCTATACCCCTATATATTATATTTTATATTTTTTATATAGTGTGCGGATAACTTTAACTTTGAAAGATGGTCGTTGGATGAAGCCAATCCTATGGTGCAGAGATGCAAATTTGAGCACTACTGGCCATTGGATATCATCTAGATTCTACCAGATTTTGCCACGTGTACAATCTAGAAGATTCCATGGTTGAACTTAAGCATAATGCACAAACCTCAAAACACAAGCACTTCTTCTTTGTTCTAGAATCTTCCGTATCATAATTGCCCAATTGTTTTTCTACATGATTTGTCATTATTTGTTTTTACTTTATGCTTTACAACGCACAATTCCATGAATCTTAAAATAGATTAGCTTTCTTATAAAAACTAGATGATTTTGAATGAAATGAACTATGAGAAATAAATGAACATCTACATCATGCATATATAACTCAAAGCTTACATGCTATAATGTGGTATTTATTCATAATTTGGTTGCCAAATCTCATGCGTGCAATGCACGTGTACCTTACTAGTCTAAATGGTGTTTGTGTGTGTGTTGTGCGTGTTAAACACATTGTACATAGTATAATACATGGTTTAGATTCTGAACATCTAGCTAGATCATACATGTACTATGGAGGGGGTGGTTTAGATTCCGTGCCTTGTTATGCCGAAATTTCAAGCTAGCATCTCTGTCTATCGTGCTACGAAACTCCCGCCTCTTCAACCCGCGCCTTGTTACCCGAAATATTGAAGATATATCTGTGTCTCATTGTGCTCCGAAAACTCCCTCTATCTCAACCCGCGCCTTGCTATCCGAAAATTAGAACGCGTGTAAAAACTCCCACCGCCTGCAAAATCTCGACACGCGAAATGGCCGTGATACCCCTGAACCGAAAGAACCGCCTAGCTCAAATCGGTGGGGGTACTTTCATAACTTACCCCACATTTCGGACAAGTGTGTCCCTAAGCCATGGTTCGCCACTCCCATCCCATCCGCCCACCCATTCGTACATCGAGGCCGCGAAAGCCCGCGAAGCCCCACACCCTCCTCCGTACACCACCCAGCTGGAGCCTCTTCCCCGACGACATCGTCCACAGCACCACCTCGATGTCCCTCATCCAACGTACCGGATGAGGATCCATCATCGATCTTGTTGTCCTGCTGGTTCAGCCACCTCGTCCTCCACCTTGTAGGAGCTGCCTCAACATTCCCCTCATCTTTCATGCCACATCCATTCCCACACCGCCGTCTTCACCTGCAGCACCTGAAGAGCAGCATCATCATCGTTTCCTCGGATGAAGTTGAGGCCTAATCGGCGCAACCAAAGAGGTTGTAGACTAATTGCCGCTTTTTCTTCTTGATTCTATCTCATGGTGCTGCCGGTGCTCGGTCCCAAGCCGACATGGCACGGCTCCATCCATGGCGGCGTCACCGGCCACTTCCTCCATGGAGTCTCTCCCTCGGCGGCAACGTCCACATCTGTAGGAGTTTCTGCTGCTTTAGCTCTCGCTCGTGCTGCTACTCTGCTCTTGCTCTCAGTCCCCTGTCTGGTCTGCTCTTACTCTAGCTCTTGCTCGTGTTGCTGCTCTCGCTCTTGCTCTTGCTTGCGATGCTGCTCTGATTTGGCCACACTTTAGTCGAGAGAATCAACTTTTGACTCAGTCGATTTTCAGGGGGTGGGGGGCTCGCCGGAGTTAAGGAAGAACCAGCCACAGCGGTGAGGGGGCCTCGCCGGTGAGGTATTCCACTCTCTATCTTTGGGTTCAGGGTGGGGCGGTGGTGGTGGGGCGGTGGCGTGGGGATCACCGAAGAAAAAGATCGGCACGGGGGGCCTAGAGGGATGGCCGGGGAGGCGGCGGACTGGTGGTGGGGAGTGGTTTAGGGGTGAGCGAGGTGGCGCACTGCTGGCCATGGGCGGCGGGGGGCGGCGGTTTGGCCGATGGTGGCTGGCGGCTCAAGGGGTGGAGGTTGAAGATCAACTACTACATGACCAGCTGCCTCGGCTCCCTCAGGCGCTGCTGCTACTGCTTTTCTGCTACTAGTGCGTTCAGTTTCGACAGTAAAATTCAGTTTCCACAGCAAAATTCAGTTTCGACAATTAATTCAGTTTTGACAGTTAAATTTAGTTTTGACAGTTAAGTTCAGAGATGACGGCTGATGTATTTACATCTAGCACTTTGTGGTTATGTATTTTACGTCATCTATTGAAGATGCTATTAGAAATTCACTCAGGTTAACATTGTCTCTCTTGTCCTGCTTCAGCCTCGGTGTCGTACAACTCACCAGAGCTGCTCAAACGACGAAACCCTCCATCATAGCGGAGCAGTACCCCGGGCTCCATCTCCAGACGCCTAAGATCTTCTTCCCCTCCTCCGATAGCCAAGTCAACCGGAGCATCTTCACCGACCAACCCAATCATGCTGAGATCGACATGGCTTCGCCAAAGAGGTTGTACACTTGTTGCGTCTCTTTTTTACTCTACATGCTATATATATATAGTGTTACTATTCATCATCCAGGGTGCAGAATAAGTATTTCTTCACCCGAGGTAATCTTACGATCATTTCATAATTAAATTACGTTTAGAATTCAAATAGTTACATTCCTATTGATTCACTACGTAAAATTTGACATAAGAAAAATAAAAATATAGGTCATAAGACAAGAAAATTTGTAGTTTATGTGTATTTTAGACTATGTTTTTACGTTTGTAATTTTACATAACATAAAATATTTTTTACGGCGATTATATATTTTCTTACGGTCTCTTTTTACGTCGGAAATAAGACAAAACTTACAGGACGTAAAATTATGGTGCATTGATGGTAAAATAGAGGGGGGTGAAGAATAACTATTCCTCAACCAGGGTGACGAATAGCGCGACCATATATATATATATATATATATATATATATATATATATATACATAAATACTATTCTGATCACGGGATTAGAATAATATTCGGATCACAACATGAACTTTCCGAGTAACGCGCCTGACCTTCCCCGAGTACTAAGTTGAACTTCAGCTAAAAGGTGTCCAAATGGGGCTTGCGATATACCGTTGGATAGCTATGGACATCAGTATCATGACCCAAGTTAAAATTTTGGCAAAATGCAAGCGGTTTAAGAGCAGTTTTGAAAACCGTTTTTTCTTCATACAAAAAACGTGAATCGTATTTTCAATCGCATTTTTAAACCGTTTATCAGAATAAGGCAAATAATATGACGTTGGAAAGCTGATGCAAAACCGCTCCTTCCACATGTTGAAAGTTTTCTCTAATTCCCTACGGTTAAAGAGTAATTTGGAAAATCGTAAAATTTCGTAAATCGAACACCCGAGATCGTATTTTTGACGCCATTTCTAAACGGCTAATCCAATTGAGGCAAATAATATGGCGTTGGAAAGCTTATGAAAATGCGCTACTTTTTTATGTTAAAAGTTTTTTCTAATTTTGAATGGTTTAAAAGTAATTTAGAAAACGGTACAAGTTCCACCGAGTTCGTATTTTCCAGCTAATTTTTTAACTGTATGTCCAAATGCAGCAAATGATATGGCGTTGGAAAGCTTGAAGAAATGCGAAACTTTTTTGTATATATTGTTTCTCCTAATTCATTACGGTTTTATGTCAGTTTTGAAAATGGTTAAAAATGTATTTTTGCCGTAATTTCTACAAACTTTATCGGAATGATGCAAATAATATACCGCTGAAAAGCTACGGAAAATGCGAAACTTTTTCATGCTGATGGTTTTCTCTGATTCCTAGCCGTTTTCAAGTAATTTCGAAAACGGCGAGATCATTCGTTCTGCCTTTTTCACGAAAAGATTGTCAAAAATGCATCGCGTGAAGAACCTGAACTTCTCGGCGTGCGCACCTGAACTTCACTCTGTTTTTCACGTGTTTTTTTTGCTCGTAGCTCTCCATCCACTGCTCGTAGCTCTTCATCCACTCACCGGAATTGAGCAAGTGATATACCGATGGAAAGCTGCTATAAACACGCAACTTTTCCTTGTTGATCATTCTTTCATACTCGCGACGGTTTAAAACATTTTCATCCGAAATTCATTTAGCGCAGTAGTTGAACTTCTTACTGTTTTCACGTTGAACTTTTGTGACGTATTTTTGTTTGTAATTTTCTCATCCATTCATCGGTGTTACACAAATGATATTCCATTTGTACAAACCTCTCTCACAATAATTTTTTTAACAAACCTCAATGGCGAGATCATGATTTTTGCGTTCATCGCGAATGGATATGCACTGCGTGAAGTACTTGAACTTCTGGGGCATGCTTGTTTGAACTTCACTCTGTTTTTACATGTAAGTGAAGGTCGGACGTCTAGCACTAGAGTTCTCGAACTTTACTCGGAGAAGCACGTGAACTTCTTGCAACAAACGTTTTAGGCTTTTAGTTTTACATTCTTTTATCCTCACCTGAAACGCATTCCGCGTAGTAGTTGAACTCCCAGTTGTTTTTCCCTTGAACTTCTGTCACTCGCTCGTTGGCAGTTTTTGCTCTTGGGTCGTGATGAACTTGCGTTTTTGCAATTTTACTGCCTGATTTGTTTGACCTGAACTTCCTTGAGTGCTAGGTTGAACTTCCGCCAACATTGCCCAAATGGGGCTTGCTATATACCATTGGAAAGCTATGGACACATATATCATGACCCAAGTTAAATTTTTGGCAAAATATGAGCGGTTTAATAGCAGTTTTGAATACCGTTTTTTCTTCATACAAAAAACGTGAATCATATTTTCGATCGCATTTATAAACCATTTATTGGAATGAGGCAAATAATATGGCGTTGGAAAGGTGCTGCAAAACAGCTCCTTCATGTTGAACTATGGTTAAACAATAATGAGGCAAATTTCGTAAAAGTTTTTCATCTGAAATTCATTCAGTGCAGTAGTTGAATTTCCTGTTGTTTTCATGTTGAACTTCTGTGATGTTTTTTCATTTGTAATTTTCTCATCCATTCATCAGTGTTACACAAATGATATTCCTTTTGTACAAACTTCTCTCACAATAATTTTTTTAAAAGAGCACTTGCTTAATTTTTTGAACCACTTTGTGTATTTTTAGAAATGGGAAAAATTCGAGTATTTTTTAGTAAATGTCGAACTTCTTGGTTATTTCGAACTGAACTTCTTGGTTTTTTTCTTTAGCAATGGGAAAAAATCAAGTTTTTATAGTAAATATTTGAACTGATCCATTTTTTGAAATTGAACTTCTTGGTTTATTATTTAGTATCAAGGAAAATCTGAGTTTTTCATGTACATTGAACTATTAATTTTTAAAAAAATTGAAATTCTTGGTCGTTACATCTGAACTTCTCCTGTACAATACTGTTCGTTACACCTAAACTTTTGAAATCACCCTTTTTTATTTCGAATAAAGAGTTGCTTTTTATTTTAATAAACTTCAAACCTCTATGTTAATTTAATTTGAACTTCTTAGTTTTATTCCAAAAATAATATGGTTTTTATATAAGCACCAATTATTTTAATTAAACTTTTTTGGACTAAAGTTATTCTCAAATTGCACAAAGACACACATTATCAATCACAAACTTTCTCAAACTGCTCACATGGTTCTCAAATTTTTTGGACCGAAGCATTACAAATGAAACACATGAGCGCACACATATCGAACAGAAGTTGTTCTAAAAACAGAGAAAAACATCTAACTGAAGCAGCTGCCCAACATTTTCGGTCAGCAGGGCTCCTCAATAATGTGCTTCTATCAATCATTTGCCGAACATACACACACATATGGCGGCTCTCTTTATCTTGTACTCCTAATAAAATTGAAATTGTTGCTGCTAGTATAGTGGAAGTATACCATCACTGATGTACTATTTTGAATCGGCATGGAGGCTTGTCATTAATCCAAGGATCGAAGGCATATGGTAATTAATGGCGATTGACACGCTGAGAAGTACATGAGCATTTTTTATACTACATACTGTGATTCAGAGAATGCTATGACTGTTGAACATATCCTTGAACTGAAAATGGCCCATATTATCTTCCAACATACCACTGAATTGAAATATGTGTGAATTTGTCCACTAGTTACTAAGGTTCCTGACAAAAAGATCATCCTTTTATTCATATTGCAAACTGAATCATACAAAAACTTGTCCATGAATACATTGGCCTGCTGAAAATCAACATTTTGAACTGCAGTCAAACTGCAGCCTTTACTACTTACTGCACAAAATGGTGCTCTACAAAACCAAAGGAAATAGTCGTTCAATCATGGATCAGAAATGCCCGAATTACAATGTCCGAATTACAATGCCCGAATACAATCAAAAAGTCATACTAATTACTAATTACAATGCTCAAATGCTGCACAATCTTCGCGCAGGTCAGGTTCAGAAAAATGATTCTCATGCACATTTACATTGAACAACTAGCATGCCCAAAATAGGAATGAACATATTGTACATCTATCAGATCAATCATGGATCAGTGAAACTCATGTGCACTGAAGTATCACCAAACGAAAAATAGTTAGAAAAAACCAAAACGTGAACCTCCTGTGAATGTTCCAGAGGTCGGAGAAATTAGGGAAATCATCCAGCGGGAGGAGAACAACCCTTCCAACGGGGGAGGGGGTGGATTGCCGAGCATCAACGCAGCGAGGCAACACCCTTCAGGTGATTGGGAGCGGTAGGGGAATGGTGGTCGGACGCAGCGGCCGTAGGAGGCGATGGGGCGGGGGCGCGTCTGCCGGAGGTAGAGAAGGAGAAGAGGATGGCAGAGGGAGGGAGGAGGCTCACTGGAGGGAAGGAGTGTGGCATCTGCGTCGGCATAAAGCGGAGGACTGCGGGGGAAGATGACCCGGGACTGACGACAGGTTGATGGTGCTCAGACATTCGCGGCGGTGGCGATTGGGGCACAGAGCCAAGTGCGGTGGCGGGATCCCGAAGGAGGGGGCGCTCATTTGCTGGGAGTTTGGTGGCTGAGGCAGCACTGGATGGATGTCGGCAGCGACCACTTCGGGTGGATGTCACCGGCGGCAAGCTAGGTGGATGGAGGTCGTGCGGGGCCGGCGGGGAGGGGCTGTGCGGCGGGGTAGTGCGGGGACGGGCGACGAGGGGCCGACGGGAAGGGGCGGCACGGAGGGGCAGCGCGGGGCCAGCGGGAAGGAGCGGCGCGGAGGGGTAGCACGGGACCGACAAGATGGACCGGCGCGGAGGGGTGGCGCTGCGCCGGCGGAGAGGGGCGACGCGGGGCCAGCGGGAGAGGCGGCGCGAGGCCGGCGGCAGGGGCGGCGCGAGGGCTGATCCGGGGATGGTGGAGGGCGTCGTCACGGGGATGAGAAGGTCGTGGGTGATGGAATGGGCCGCTCGGGACGTCCAAAACGGGTGGGTAGGTTGCTCTATTTTTTCTCTGTTCGGATCTCAGTAACATCCCATCGCTTCTATATAGACCATCGCTTCTATATAGACCATCCCAGGATCAGAATAGTGCTACTATATATATATATATATATATATATATATATATATATATATAGGGTCGCGCTATTCGTCGTCCTGGGTGAGAAATAGTTATTCTTCACCCCCCCTCTATTTTACCATCAACGCACCGTAATTTTACGTTCTGTAAGTTTTTTATTTTTCCGACGCAAAAAGAGACCGTAAGAAAATATATAATCGCCATAAAAAATATTTTATGTTATTTAAAATTACAAACGTAAAAACATAGTATAAAATACACATAAACTGCAAATTTTCTTGTCTTATGACCTATATTTTTATTTTTTTATGTCAAATTTTACGTAGTGAATCAATAGGAATGTAACTATTTGAATTCCAAATGTAATTTAATTATGAAATGATCGTAAGATTACCTCGGGTGAAGAATAACTTATTCTGCACCCTGGGTGATGAATAGTAACACTATATATATATATATATTCTTATATATATTGTCCACTGAGCACAAGTAGTAACGTTAAATACAATTATTTTATCCTACTATATGACAAGCAGTGAGGTACCAGGCAACTTAGCTATCCGTGATGGACTCTCTTGAACGCCATCATCATTTATCTCTGCGCGTTTGAGCTGTGCATTTGTCAATGGGCCTGGCAGTTGAGCTAGTAGGGCAGTGGCCTGGGTCCAAAGTAGTAGAAGTAGCATCAAAACATTTTTTGAGGCCTCTTTTGGTTCATAGGATAGGATTATCGTAGGAATAGGAATTTTGTAGGAAATGAGATGGGATGTATCTCAAATCCTATGAGTAGGAATAGGAAACGAGATGTCATTTGGTTGACAACAAAGGAATTTTTTCATTGAGTCTAGGCTCATTTTTATTTTCCTATGAAATGTGGAGGATAGGAACCAATCCTATGTAGGAATAGGAATCTATTCCTATAAACTAAAGGGCAAATCCTATAAGAATCCTATCCTCCAGAATTCCTATGAAATTCCACCAAACCAAAGGAGGCCTGAGTGTAGGCTTTTCCTTGCTCAAGCCTGCCTACCAGAATCGCCGGTGCTTGAAAGGAAAAATGGAGGAAAAACATAGGAATTGGAAATTTCCTATGGTACTACTATTCATGCATTTGGTTCAAAGGAATGGAGGAAAGGAAAACTATAGGATTTGTTCCTTTAGTGTCTCCTTGAAATAAAAACCTGTCACACCCTGCATTTTGCAACATGTCATTTGCATTATTAAAGCATGAAAAAATTGGACCAACAAAAACTTTTGCATTATTTGGCTTTTATTTTGGAGTTGGTTTTCTCTCTGTGATTTTTCAAGTGCTCTTCAAAGTCAACTACTCCACCTTCTGTACTTCATCTCCTTGCCCCAGACTTCTGCCCAATGATCATGCCATGTGTATAGTACAGTATAGTATTTTCCTACAAAAATAATTTGGCCAAATAGTATTTTCAAAATTTAGTTTTCCAAAAACCCTTGAGTTGAGGTTTGCACTACAAGTACTTGATTTGGGGTATGAAAAATATTTCAAAGAGTATATTTGAAACCTATTAGATATAGGATTCCCATAAACCA